>NC_090021.1:26159228-26460478 GCF_037176765.1 Anolis sagrei | reverse complement strand
AACAATTGGTTGCATTTCCTTTTGATGTTATAGAATCCTGGAAGTTGCAGTTTACTGTAGTTTGCAGCCTCTAAAAAGGCCTTGTCATACTACAATTCCCATGCTTCCATAGCATTGAGTTATGGTATCAAAACTGCATTAATACAGCAATTAAAGGCAAATTTAGAGAAGCTTGGAATACTATTATTTTATTATACAACTTATTCTATTATAAAACTTATTTTATTTTATTATATATTATATATTATAATATATATTATATTATATTATACAACTTATTATATTAGGAGCCCCCAGTGGCGCAGTAGATTAAACCCCTGTGCCGGCAGGACTGAAGACCGACAGGTCACAGGTTCGAATCTGGGGAGAGGTGGATGAGCTCCCTCTATCGGCTCCAGCTCCTCATGCGGGGACATGAGAGAAGCCTCCCACAAGGATGATAAAAACATCAAAATCATCCAGGCGTCCCCTGGGCAACGTCCTTGCAGACGACCAATTCTCTCACACAACTTATTATTATTTCTATCAACTAATTATAACTATTTTAATGTATTAACATCAATTATTAATTTATTATTAATGCTGGATTATCTATTGTACATCTATATTTATTATATATTATTACTTTATGATACTGTGTATTTTCTCTTATATATATTGTGATTATTATGTATTATCACAAATTTTATGTTATATTTAATAATTTATAATATATTTTATATTATTATTACTATCGTCATTATCCTGCTTTCCCCCCCATTATAATTTTGCCATTGCATATGAATGTTTTAAAAGGTGATGAGAATTATTCAGAAGGTGAATAATATTGTTACTGTATTATTATTTTATAAACCAGCGTTTCCTCCTGATAATGCTGCGGTTGTTTTAGGATTTGGAAAAACAAACAAGGCACAAACAAAGGGCAAAGGGGAGAAATGTGCCAAGAGGAAGGCGTACTAAGCAAACCCTTTTCGGGTCTGCCTTTCATCTGGAAATCTACATCCCTATGTGAATCCAGACACTCACACTACTGCAGCAATCTGGCTCTTAAGATACTATTTATTTTTGAAAGACAATCTCCAGAATATTCAGTGTAGTATGGAGCCCAGAGATCATCTTATTTTTGTCATAGGTTCAGCATTGTCGCAGAAATTTATTTATTTATTTATTTATTTATTTACGACATTTCTACCCCGTCCTTCTCAACCCCCAAGGACGAACTCAGGGTGGCTAACACTGGCAACAATTCGGTGCCGCAATTTCACAATATAACGACAATATAAAACCATAAATACATAATAGATTAAAACAATAACATTAATTATACAGTCATATAGCACTTTCCATTATCATAAAAATCATCATATGGTTCAGTTCAATGTCCAAAGTGCCGTTGTGCCTGCTAGCCAAAAGCCTGTTTCCAAAACCACGATTTCAGTTTTTTCTTAAAGGAAAGGAGGGAGAATGCCAATCTAATCTTGCTGGAGAGTTAATTCCACAAGCAAGGGGTCACCATTGAGAAGGCCCTGTCCCTCATCCCCACCAGATGCATTTGCGAGGCCGATGGGATCGAGAGCAGGGCCTCCCCGGTGGATCTTAAACTATGAGGCAGAACGTAGAGGGAGATTCGGACAAGTAAGCTGGGCCGGAGTCGTATAGGCTTTGTGACATATATGCTTGGCTGAAAATCTTTGCAGGAATCCATGATCAAAGGCTGCAAGGATTTAAGAAGTTCAGGAAATACATCAGGCGTACCAAGGACGTATACTAGGAAAATGCATTTTACTATTGAATTCACAACCAGAAATGCCTTTCTTCTCAAGAACAGAGAAGCATTCCGAGCTCTGAAGATCACCTGGGAAGGAATCCCACTGGAGCATTGCAACGCACCCAAATACCTGGGAGTCACTCTGGACCGTGCTCTTACCTACAAGAAGCACTGCCTGAACATCAAGCAAAAAGTGGGTGCTAGAAACAATATCATACGAAAGCTGACTGGCACAACCTGGGGATCACAACCAGATACAGTGAAGACATCTGCCCTTGTGCTGTGCTACTCCGCTGCTGAGTATGCATGCCCAGTGTGGAACACATCTCACCACACTAAAACAATTCGATGCCGGCACAACAATAAGGTAAAAATAGACATATTAAACAGTAATTAAACAATTTAAACAATCCATTATACATCATACATAAAAATCTATCAAAATCTATAAAACCAATCTAATGCTCAACGTTTGGCAACTCAGAGTTCATAAATTCAATTCCACACTGTCAAGTCCATCAGTTGTCGTCACTAGTCCTTTGTCTGCCTGCCAGATTACCCAAAGGCCTGGTCCCAAATCTAGCTTCAGGAAATTCTGGGCAACTGGTGTATAGATAGTGGGAATTGGAAAACTTTTCCGGTTGATGAGGGGATTGTTGTTTGCTGTGTACTAATATTGTTGTGTATCAAATAATAATAATAATAATAATAATAATAATAATATGTAATTATATAATAAAATAATTATTTATTTATTGTATCAGAAGCAAACCAAGGGTACAGTTGTAATATATTTAAAAACACAAAGTTTAAGAACTTGGCATTAAACTAAATGTCCTTTGACTAGTAGCTGGCCACTTGGAGTGCCTCTGGTGTTGCTATAAGAAGGTCCTCCATTATGCATGCAGTAGGGCTCACACCGCATTGTAGTAGTCTGTGGTTTGCTCTTCTCTGCACTCGCATGTCATGGACTCCATTTTCTAGCCCCATTTCTTAAGGTTGACTCACATCTTGTGGTGCCAGAGTCTGTTTAGCACCTTCCAAGTTGCCCAGTCTTCTGTGTGCCCAGGGGGAGTCTCTCATTTGGTATCAGCCATTGATTGAGGTTCCGGGTTTGAGCCTGCCACTTTTGGATTCTCGCTTGCTGAGGAGTTCCTGTGAGTATCTCTGTATATCTTAGAAAACTATTTCTTGATTTAAGGCATTGGCGTGCTGGCCAATATCTGAACAGAGGATGGGCCGGAGAAGTCACTGCCTTGGTCCTTTCACTATGGGCTGCTTCTTCCCAGCAGCTGTCAGGTTGCGCAATACCAGCTAAACAGTATGATTTCTCCAGTGGTGTAGGACATAGACATCCTGTGATAATGCGGCATGTTTCATTAAGAGCCACATCCACTGTTTTAGTGTGGTGAGATGTGTTCCAGCAGCAGAGTAGCAAAGTGCAAGGGCAGATGTTTTCACATTATTTGGTTATGATCCCCAGGTTGTGCCAGTCAGATTTCGTTTTTTAACAGCTTTTTGAACAGTTTTCTTTTAAATTTGCTTTGTTGGGATGTATAATCATGTAGCCCGGGGGGGGGGGGGGCTTGAGGGGCTTCACCCCCCCCCCCCCAAATTCTCATGGTGGTTCACGAAAAGGCCTTACTGGTGCATTATTTAAACTGTTATGTTTATTTATATCATGATCTGATCACCATACTCAATATATCCCATATGCATGGGGGTATTGGGGTAATGATACAAAAGGTTTGCTAGGGTAGACCCTCTTTCATTCAGACTCAGCCCCCCTGAAACTCAGCCCCCCCCAAAAAAAAACCCTGAAAAAAACTCATCCCCCCCTGGCTACAGGCCTGTGTATAATCCTTTATGGAGCCCCAATGTCATACATTTTTCTCTTTTGGCAAGGGATGCTCAAGGGGCTTTTGCCAGCCCCATACATAATTGACACTACCAGGAACATTGAACCATTCCCACCCGCACCATTGATGGAACTGAACCAAACTTGACACACTGGATTTCCATGACCAACAGAAAACAGTAGAAATATTTGGTGGGCATTGGCCTTGAGTTTGGGAGTTGTCATTCATCTACCTCTAGAGAGCACTGTGGGCTCAAAGAATGTTAGATCTGCCTTTAAAGCTGTTTGACACCACTTGATCTGCCACAGCTCGATGCTAGGGGAGTTGTAGGTTGGCAAAGTCTTTAGCTTTCTTTGTCAAAGTGTGCTGTTGCTGCCTCAGTAAATTGATGGCCTGGCCTTTTTTTGTGTGTAGTTTGTTCCTGCTTGGGGGATTCCTTTGCTGAGAAGTGAGAACAAGCCACGAAAGTAAAGACAAAGATCCACCTAAAGGAAAAGTGTTCTTGCCATACATCAAGGCAACCACTGACCACATAGGGAAGCTGATGAGGAAACACAACATACAAACTATCTGCAGACCCACTAAGAAAATCCAACAAATGCTACATTCAGCAAAAGACAAGAGGCTACCTCTCACTTCTGCGGGAGTCTACCGTAAACCATGCAGCTGTGGACAAGTCTACATAGGGACCACCAAAAGCAGCATTTCCCAGACAGGAATCGAGAAGTATGAAAGGCACTGCAGACTAATTCAGCCAGAGAAGTCAGCCATAGAAGAGCACCTGATGAACCAACCTGGACACACAAATTATTTGAGAACACAGAAGTGCTGGACCACTCTCACAACCACCATGTCAGGCTACACAGAGAAGCCATTGAAATCCACGAGCATGTGGACAATTTCAACAGAAGGGAGGAAACCATGAAAATGATCAAAATCTGGCTACCAATATTGTTGTTCGTTCATTTCCGACTCTTCGTCACCTCATGGACCAGCCCACGCCAGAGCTCCCCATTGGCCGTCACCACCCCCAGCTCTTTCAAGGTTACCAATATTAAGGTAAAAGTAGTCCCCTGACATTAAGTCCAGTCATGTCTGACTCTGGGGTGTGGTGCTCATCTCCATTTCTAAGCCGAAGAGCCAGCGTTGTCCGTAGACACCTCCAAGGTCATGTGGCCGGCATGACTGCATGGAGCACCGTTACCTTCCTGCCGGAGCGGTACCTATTGATCTACTCACATTTGCATTTTTTCGAACTGCTAGGTTGGCAGAAGCTAGGGCTGACAGCGGAAGCTCACGCCACTCTCCGGAATCGAACCTGCGACCTTTCGATCAACAAGCTCAGCAGCTCAGTGCTTTAACCCACTGCTTCACCAGGGGCTCACTACCAATATTACAAAACCCCAAAATTAATTTAACAGTGAATAAAGAACAACATCCAAACACAGGGGATCGCCAGACAAGAAACATTCAGGGACATCTAATCACCTCTCAACAAAGGATTCCCCCAGGCAGTAAGAAACCACCCCAAATAACTGCCAGGCCATCAAATGCTAATCAACATAGCCAATTACTGAATTCATACCCGCTTCCAGCAGACAACAGCTCATCTACCAGTTCCTACTTTCGGAATCATCTATATATATAAATTTGTTAGGGGCATCCAACGAGGAAACAAAACTCAAAACCCCCCCAACGAAACTGTACCAAAATTGCCATGCCCATAACACAACCCACAAGGTACAAACATATCTACTCAAAATGAAAAACAACACAACAACACACTCACAAAACGACAAAACAACAAAACTCAAAAAACCCCAACGAAACTTAACCAAAATTGCCATGCCCATAACACAACCCATAAGGTACAAACATATCTACTCAAAATGAAAAACAACACAACAACACACTCACAAAACGGCAAAACAACAAAACTAAAAAAAAAACAACGAAACTTAACCAAAATTGCCATGCCCATAACACAACCCACAAGGTACAAACATATCTACTCAAAATGAAAAACAACACAACAACACACTCACAAAACGGCAAATCAACAAAACTCACAAACCCCCCAACGAAACTTAACCAAAATTCCCATGCCCATAACACAACCCATAAGGTACAAACATATCTACTCAAAATGAAAAACAACACAACAACACACTCACAAAACGGCAAAACAACTGAGCATGCGCATTGGTGCCCAGCCGCAAGTTCCCTGGCGCGCGCACACAGTTCCCTCTGCGGAAGCCATGCCCACTCCAAGCCACGCCGCGCCGCTTCCTGCACACACCCCCCGCCGCACGCATACACACAACCCCACACTCCATCACTCCCCCCCCCGCACACACACACGCAACCCCACGCTCCATCACTCCCCCCACCGCCACACACACACGCGCAACCCCACTCCCCCCACTGCCGCACACACACACGCAACCCCACGCTCCATCACTCCCCCCGCTGCCGCACACACACACGCAACCCCACGCTCCATCACTCGCCTGCCCCAATCTTACCTCCTTTTACTTCACGCCACCTCCAAACCCCACCGCACCCCTTCCCGCCCTGTCAAAATCCAGGAAAGACAGGAAGGAAGGAAAGAAGGAAGAAAGAGAAAGGGAGATAAAGAAAAGGGGGAAGGAAGGAAAGTTAGAGAAAGAAGGAAGAAGAAAAGGAAAGAAAAGGAAAGATGGAAGGAAAGAAAAGAGAGACAGCAGAAGAGAAAGAAAAAGGGGGAAGGAAGGAAAGAGGTAGAGAAGGAAGAAATGAGAGACAGAGGGAGGGAAAGAAAAAGGGGGAAGGAAGGAAGGAGAGAAGGAAAGAAAAAAGGGAATGAAAGAAGGAAAGAGGGAGTGAAGGAAGGGGGAAGATGTAGAGAAAGAGGGAGGGAAGGAAAGAAGGAAAGAGAGAAGGAAGAAAAGAGACCAGAAGAGAAAGAAAAAGGGGGAAGGAAGGAAGGAGAGAAGGAAAGAAAAAAGGGAATGAAGGAAGGAAAGAGGGAGGGAGTGAAGGAAGGGGGAAGATGTAGAGAAAGAGGGAGGGAAGGAAAGAAGGAAAGAGAGAAGGAAGGAAAGAGGCCAGAAGAGAAAGAAAAAGGGGGAAGGAAGGAGATAGAGAAGGAAGAGGAGAAGGAAAGATGGGAGGGAAGGAAGGAAGGAGGGAAAGAAGGAGAGAAAGAGGGAAGGTTGGTCACAGCAATGCGTGGCGGGTAAAGGTTGTTATTTCTATGATTATTATGATGCTATTATTCCTATGAGACCCTTTTAGGGGGAATGGGAGAGGTGTCAGGTCCCAGAGGCAATGCATTGCATTATTGTTATTGTTATGATGGTGGTGAAATAAAAGGAAATAAAAAGCGAAAGAAGGAAACAAACAGGGAGGGAAGAAAGGCAAAGGAAGAAAGGGGGAGGGAATGAAGGAAAGAGAGAAGGATGAAACCAAGTAGTGAAAGAAGGAAAGAAAGAGGTAGAGAAGGAAGAAAGGAGAGAAAGGAGGAAGGAATAGGTAGGGACCTCTCTTTCATAATAGTCCAGATATCTACCTCAACTTTGATAAGTTTTACTATAGGCCACAGCAACGCGTGGCAGGGCACAGCTAGTATTGTATAGATCTGTCATTGAACAACACAATTGGCCCGACGCAGGCCTCCAAAAATTGTTGTTTATTCGTTCAGTCGTAACCTCATGGAGTAGACCACGCTCGATCACCAAAGGAACCGCTTAGGACATGCGGGGGGAAGGATAAAACGACCTCCTTTAAGATTATGATGTGCACTCAGAGCTTCCATTCCGATCGTATTTCTTGCTCCGAACATACAGAAAAGTCGTCACACTTTAAAAGACGAATTCGTTCTTTAAGACTTATTTAAGATTCTCTCTGTCAAATCGAGCCGAAAGTCCTTGCGCGGTGCCTCATGGGTTGTATGCAAATAAACCCGGTCTCCACGTTCCGAGGTTTCCGTGGCGGTCTCAAAAGGTGCCGGTTACTGCTTTGTTAAATGATGCTTATGGCAATTAGTTTTCCCCAGTCTGATTTATGGCAGTGGTGCTCGACCTTCCTTAATGCCGCGACCCCTTAATACAGTTCCTCAGGTTGTGGTGACCACCAGCCAAAACATTGTTTTCTTTGCTACTTCATATCTGTAATTTTGCTACTGCTATGAATCGTAATGTAAAATACCTGATTTGCAGGATGTCTTGATTTTGTCATTTAGGAGTTGTATCTGCTGGGATTTATAGTTCACCTACAATCAAAGAGCATTCTGAACTCCACCAACAATGGAATTGAACCAAACTTGGCACACAGAACTCCCGAGACCAACAGAAAATACTGGGAGGGTTTGGTAGCACTGACCTTGAGTTTTGGAGTTGTAGTTCACCTACATCCAGAGAGCACTATGGACCCAAGCAATGATGGATATGGACCAAACTTGGCATGAATACTCAGTATACCAAAATGTGAACACTGGTGGAGTTTGGGGGAAATCGACCCTGATATTTGGGAGTTGTAGTTGCTGGGATTTATAGTTCACCTACAACCAAAGAGCATTCTGAACCCAACAACGATAGAATTGAACCAAATTTGGCACACAGAACTCCCACGGCAAACAGAAAATACTGGGAGAATTTGGTGGCATTGACCTTGAGTTTTGGAGTTGTAGTTCACCTACATCCAGAGAGCACTGTGCACCCAAACAATTATGGATATGGACCAAACTTGGCATGAATACTCAATATGCCAAAATGTGAATACTTGTGGACTTTGGGGGAAATAGACCTTGACATTTGGGAGTCATAGTCCCTGGGATTTATAGTTCACCAACAATCAAAGAGCATTCTGAACCCCACCAACGAGAGACTTCTCACACAGAACCACCATGACCAACAGAAAATACTGTGTTTTCTGGGGATCTCTGGTCACCCCTCTGACACCCCCTCGCAACCTCCATAGGTGTCCCGACCCCCAGACTGAGAAACGCTGCTTTATGGCAACCCAATGAATCTTCAAAGTTTTATTTTTAAGGAATGCATGCTCAAGGAGTTTTCCCCAATCCCATACATAATTCAAACTGAATCTATTTTCCTTTTGCAGTCAATGCATTTTGAACAACACTCACTTGGATGATATTATTTTGCATGGAAACAAAAAAAAGTAAGGAAAACAATTGCTTGCATTTCCCTTTTATCTGCCTGTAGCATGTTATAGAATTCTGCAAGTTGTAGTTTACTGTAGCTTAACAGCAGCTAACAGCCTTGTCATACTATAGCTCCCACGCTTCCATAGCACTGAGTTATGGTATCAAAACTGCATTAATACCGCAATTAAATGCAAATTCAGAGAAGCTTAAAATTCCTTGATTTTATTATACAACTTATTATTTTATCAACTAACTATAATTATTTTAATCTATTACCATTAATTATTAATCCATCATTAATGCTAAAATATCTTTATGTATTGTACATCTATATTTATTATATACCATATTATTAGGTTCTTGTGGGGGTTTTCGGGCTATATGGCCATGTTCTAGAGGCATTTTCTCCTGACGTTTCGCCTGCATCTATGGCAAGCATCCTCAGAGGTAGTGAGGTCTGTTGGAATTAGGAAAATGGGCTTATATAACTGTGGAATGACTGGGGTGGGGCAAAGAGCTCTTCTCTGCTGGAGCTAGGTGTGAATGTTTTTACCATATTATTATTTTATAATATAGTGTATTTTCTTTTATATATCAATACTAGCTTGGAACGCTTCCATAGCACTGAGTTATGGTATCCAGCTGTATTAATACAGGTAATTAAAGGCAAATTCAGTACTGGTTTCGTATACTGGCGGGATTTGGGGGTGATCGAACATGGCATCCAGGAGTTACAGTTCACCCTTATTCCGAAAACACTCAACCAAACAGATGATGGATCTGGACCACACTTGGCACGCAGACCCAACATGGCCAACTGTGCATATAGTCGGGGTTTGGGGGTGATTGTCCTTAGCATATGGGAGTTGTAGTTCACGCTTATCTAGAGGACAATGAAACCAGCCAGTGACAGATCTGGACCACATTTGGCACACAGACCCAACATCGCCAACTGTGCATATAGTCAGGGTTTGGGGGTGATTGTCCTTAGCATATGGGAGTTGTAGTTCATGCTTATCTAGAGGACAATGAAACCAGTCAGTGACAGATCTGGACCAAACTTGGCACACAGACCCAACATGGCCAACTGTGCATATAGTCGGGGTTTGGGGGTGATTGTCCTTAGCATATGGGAGTTGTAGTTCATGCTTATCTAGAGGACAATGAAACCAGCCAGTGACAGATCTGGACCACACTTGGCACACAGACCCAACATGACCAACTGTGCATATAGTCGGGGTTTGGGAGTGATTGTCCTTAACATATGGGAGTTGTAGTTCATGCTTATCTAGAGGACAATAAAACCAACCAGTGACAAATCTGGACGACACTTGGCACACAGACCCAACATGGCCAACTGTGCATATAGTCGGGGTTTGGGGGTGATTGTCCTTAGCATATGGGAGTTTTAGTTCCCCCACATCGTTATGTATTTTCTAATGGAAGCATTAATAAAAAATGAAATCAAAGACTGGCTATTCCAATAAATACTGTTACTAATTAACTAAATGACATACGAAAGCTGACTGGCACAACCTGGGGATCACAACCAGACACAGTGAAGACATCTGCCCTTGCGCTATGCTACTCTGCTGCTGAGTATGCATGCCCAGTGTGGAACACATCTCACCACACTAAAACAGTAGATGTGGCTCTTAATGAGACATGCCGCATTATCACGGGGTGTCTGCGCCCTACATCACTGGAGAAATTACACTACTTAGCCGGTATTGCACCACCTGACATCCGCCGGGAAGTAGCAGCCAATAGTGAAAGGACCAAGGCAGAGACATCTCCAGCTCATCCCCTGTTTGGGTATCAGCCAGCACGTCAACGACTTAAATCAAGACATAGTTTTCTTAGATCTACAGAGACACTCGCTGGCCCAAACCCAGCACCTCAATCCATGGGTGATACCAAATGAGAGACTCCCCCCTGGGCACACAGAAGACTGGGCGACTTGGAAGGCACTGAACAGACTGCGCTCTGGCACCACGAGATGCAGAGCCAATCTTAAGAAATGGGGCTACAGGGTGGAATCATCGGCATGCGAGTGCGGAGAAGAACAAACCACTGACCACCTGCTGCAATGCAACCTGAGCCCTGCCACATGCACAATGGAGGGCCTTCTAGCGGCAACACCAGAGGCACTCCAAATGGCCAGATACTGGTCAAAGGACATTTAACCAACTACCAAGTTTGCAAAATCTCTGTGTTTTTTTTCTCTTTTTAATCTGTGTGTTTGTTTTGTTCTGTTAGAATTGTAACACAATGGTATGGTTGCTGATGACACGATAAATAAATAAAAATACTAAATGATATTATCTAACACCCCAAACAAATAATGCCTTTTTTTCAAATAACTACTATATAATAAATATAGATGTACAATACATAAAGATGTATACCTTTCACTTTGACACCTGAGTTGCATTAGTTTATCTTAATTGTGTCCTCAGTTTCAAAACAAAGTTGCAAAACTTCTACTAGATAGAAAAAATGAGCTTAATCGCAAAATTTTACCTCGGACATATCTCATACTTGCTATTATCTATCTATCTATCCACATTACATTACAGATACATGCATACGTATGTGTGTACGTGGCAGGGGGAGGAACTGAGCAGCAACTGAACATTCTGTAGGGAGTTGGGGAACTGACTCCACAGAATGGAAGTTGTAGTTCACCCTGCATCAAGACACAGCACTGTGACTCTCATCGACAGTGCACCTAGACCACATTTGGCACACAGAATCCCCATGACCAACAGAACATACTGGAGGGAATTAGGAGGAATTTACCTAGATTTATAGTTCTTGGACTGATCATGAAGGAGCTGGGGGTGGTGACGGCCGACAGGGAGTTCTGGCATGGGCTGGTCCATGAGGTCACGAAGAGTCGGAGACGACTGAACGAATGAACTACATAGTTCTTGTAGATACTGGGATTTATAGTTCACCTGCAATCAAACAGCACCCTGCACCCAACGAATTATGGGCCTGGAACTAACTTGGCCCACAGAACCCCCTTGACCAAGAAAAAACACTGGAGGTCTTTGGAGGGATTTAGAGGAGTTGTGGTTCACCTACATCCAGAGTGCACTATGAACCCTGCCAGCAACTGATCTGGACCAAACTTGGCACACAGACTCAGCATAGCCAACTGTGCATACAGGTAGGGATTGGGATTGAATGGCCTTGGATCTAGGAGCTGTAGTTCACACTGTATCCAGAGAGCACTGAACACAACTAATGAGGGATCTGGGAGCTGTAGTTCACCCTGTATCCAGAGAGCGCTGAACCCAGCTAATGAGGGATCTGGGAGCTGTAGTTCACCCTGTATCCAGAGACCACTGCACCCAGCCAATGAGGGATCTGAGAGATATAGTTCACCCTGGATCCAGAGAGCACTGAACCCAGCCAGCTACAGACCATAGGAAGACTACTACACCCAAGGAATTTGGGGTTTGTAGTTCACTCTCATGTTTGTAAGCATTTCTAATTCCAAATAATCCAACCCATATTTCTCAAGTAACCTTAGCATGGGCAATGCACCACAAAATGCAATAATTCAGCTATCATTATACCTCAGTATTGGCCCAGCGACAGGCCTACAAAAATTCTGTAACCACTTGGCAAAGGTTACAGGATGGACCAAGACGTATTTAACTACACTTGGTGGACCATTATGCACGTGTGGACCATAATGACGGATCTACAACAACACAGTCCAAGTAAAAACCCAACACGAAGCGACAATCTTTTTAGTTATGGTGTATACTCAAAGCTGTCACCCTGATCGTATTGCTTGCTCCGAATAAGAAAAGGAAAATAATCGTAACGCTTTTAATTGTTAATCTGTTTCATGTACTTACTTTACAATTGTCAAATCGAGTCGGAAGTCCTCACGCGGTGGCTCATGGGCTGTATGCAAATCAACCCGGTCGTCGCGCTCGGAAGTTTCCGAGGCGGTCTCAAAAGGTGCCGATTTATGATATGTTTAAAAACTATATTAGCCTTTATGGGCGACCCAATAAATTGTCGTACTTCTTTTTATTTCCTTTTTTTTTTTTTTTTTTGGCAAGGGATGCTCAAGGTGTTTTTCTTCCAGTCCCATACAAAATTCAAACTGCCAGGAACACTGAACCATTTTTTTCCTGCAGCGAATATATTTTGAACTACACTGGGTTCTGTGGTATTATTTCACATGGCAACACATAAGAGTTGGAAGAACAATAGGTTGCCCCTATTTTTTCAGGCCCGTGGGTCAATGTTATGAAATCCTGGGAGTTATTTATTATTTATTTATTTACTTTGCTTATATACCGCTGTTCTCAGCCCAGGGGCGACTCACAGCGGTGTACAACATAGGAACAACAAAATTCAAGACATAGTATAAAAACAATTCTGGCCCCAGAGTGGCCGTTGGTGTTGGGGGAGGGGCGCTGATGTCACAGGGGACAAGATGGCAATGTCCTCCTGGCTCCCCTTCTTTATTCTGGCCCCAATAGTATTCTGGCTCCCTTTCTTTATTCTGGCGGCAGTAGCACACTTTGATAGAGAAAGCTAAAGGCTGGGTTACTGTAAGTTTTTCAGGATGTATGGCCATGTTCCAGTAGTATTCTCTCCTGACATTTTGCCTGCATCTGTGGCCGGCTTCCTCAGAGGTTCTGCTGGCAATGAGGGAAGTGGAGAGAGAGTCTGTGTATGTGTGTATGTATGTATTTGTATATGTCTGTGTGTGTCTGTGTGTGTGTGTCTGTGTTATGTCCAGGATGGGAGAAAGAATCCTTGTCTGTTTGAAGCAATTGTGAATGGTACAGTTAGTGAGCTTGAGTAACATGAGCAATCAGTGGAACAGCACAGCCAGTCAGTGAGGGCATCTGCATAGAGATAGTCTGGGCTTTATTGCCTGGAGCCACCCTCTGTTTGGGAGGTGTTAATTGGCACTTGATTTATTGTCGAAGGCTTTCATGGCCAAAATCACTGGGTTGTTGTGAATTTTCCCAGCTGTATGGCCATGTTCCAGAAGCATTCTCTCCCGATGTTTCACCCACATCTATGGCAGGCATCCTCAGAGGTTGTGAAGTCTGTGGGAAACTAGGCAAGAGAGGTTGTCCAGGGTGGGAGAAAGAACGCTTGTCTGTTGGAGGCAAGTGTGAATGTTGCAATTCGTCACCTTGATTAACACTTGATAGCCTTGCAGCTTGAAAATCTGGCAGGTTGCTGCTTGGGGGGGAAAACTCTTGTCTGTTTGAGGTAGGTGTGGATGTTTCAATTGGCCACCTTGATAAGAATGTAATGACCCAGCAGTTCCAAGGTATGGCTTCTTACTGCCGAGGGAATCCTTTGTTGGGAGGTGATTAGCTAGCCTTGATTGTTTCTTGTCTGGAATTTCCCTGTTTTTGAGTGTTGTTCATTATTTACTGTTATGATTTTGGAAGTTTTTAAAATACTGGTAGCCTACATAAAAGCTCCAGCCATCACCCAAGTCAAAAAAGAAGCATTATTAAAGCCCTGGCAGACCATGCAAAAAGAATCTGCAAACCCCACCTCCTCCAAGATGAAACTGGGCTTTACAGGCCAAAGGAGACTCCACCACAGACACTGATATCGAGCTCTTTTGTGGGGCTCTCCCAGCGGGGAAGATCCCTGAAGACCGCTAAAGGGGTCTTATGACCTCGGTGAGCAGCCAGCGAAAGCCAATCCAAAGCGCAAAATATTAAGAATTAATCTCACCAGAGGCTGAAGAGGTATCCAGTGACCGAAGCGTTTATTTCTGCGATTCAGCTGAAAAGGATGCGATTGCAGTGATAGTTCACATACAAGCATACATTCACAGAAGTTCCAGGCATTTTTATACAGTCAGAACAAAGGCAAAACAGTTTGAAAATCCCGCCCGCCCTCTGTCAGCCGGCTTTGCCCTGATTGGCTGGCCCCGGAACAGCTGGGAGGAGGCTTGGCCGCACGTCCCGCCTCTTGACCAATCAGCAAGCGTTGCTGCCTCCAGGGTGCCAATCGGCGCCTTCCTAGCGCCTCCGAAGATGGTCCAATCAGCAGACAGGAGGCGGGACGAAGTTTGGCAATCCGGGGGAAATGGGATGCCCCAGGGGGCATCAGCCAGCTGTTACTGGGCCTTTGTTCTTATCAATGGAGTGGCAGACAAGGGGGACAATGGGTTTCCCCCGGCCCATGATTGGATTTGGGAGAAAATATGAAAAGGTGAAAGAAGGGGCTATTGACGGCGTTCGGACCTCAGGGGATCAACAAACACCACAAATTGAGTTAATCAATCTTTCTTCCTGAGTCTTGTTGACCCATCTCTCATCTCATTGTCTGCTCTGAAAACAAGCCTCGAGACAGAATCAATCACGGGCCCATGCAAATGTAGATATGGACTGGTTTTTGGAGGACAAAGGATTTCCTCTCTGTTGGCAGTAATCTTTGGGTCACATTCCTTTTGGGGCGAAGTTCAGAGGGAAAAGGTGGGGAGGGGAGTCAGGGTACATTTTATATGATATTTCACTATATACATCTTATATGCTTCACATACTTCATACATTTCATGAGTGAATTACCATCCCCATCCCAGCAAAGTTTATTAAAAACAACAACAATAATAAATGCATTTCATTTTGTCGGAATCATAGTCTTCTTGGTGAAGGCGCATGTAGGCTGAGGCTGCTTGTCCTCCCAGGCAAGCCCGGTCTGAGGTTCGTGTCCAAAAGTGTGGCAGGGAAACAGTCCAAGGTAATAAGGCAGAAAGTCAATAAGTGAGGGCAAAAGAGTCCGAAGAGAATTTCCAAACTGCAAGTGGTGGGGCAATGTCCTTTGGGAAACTACATTTCCCTGATCAGGGGCCAGGGTCCATGCCTGGCCGCCTTTCCGGGACTCCTGCGAGTGGCCGCAGCGAGTCCCTGGCTGCTGGATCCAAACGGAGCGAGCGCTGCCGCGGAGGAGCGGGAAACCCAGTCAAATTGACAATCAGCTGTTTCTCTGCAAGATAAAATACTTAAAACAAAACTAATTTTCCCCGGGTGAAGGAGCCCAAAATGAGAAAAGGAAAATGACAGTTAGTCTTGGGATTAGTCGCAGAAAAATATAAAATTGGAATGGCGGCGATCCGCCATCTTAGGTGTTTTCTGAAATGGCGGTTTCCGTATCCGCGACCTAAGCGAACGCAGATTCGGGATCCGGGAGGCACCTGAAGGCGCCTCCCGCGGGCTCACTGCTCTCCGGAGCCCAAAAAAGGGTTTATTGCAATGTTATTTGGTTAGAGTCAAGAAAGGATACAAAAGTAGCATGCGGGAAGATATAAAGTTGCAAGATTCAAGTATTTTTATTAGGGAAAGATACAAAGTAAAGGGAAGGGGAAGGCTAGGCAAAACTGCAGGCATTCCTGGTCTTGGAGCTAGCTGCTGGGGCGCATTTCATCTGTTGGTCCCAAAAAGCTTGGTCCAGGAACTGCGGAACTCTCCGCTGCAGCTCACACCAATGTGAAGGCGGGGCTCCCCGCTGCGCTCGGGCTCAACACCACAAGAGCTGCAAGACCGAAAACAAGCCAGGAGAGTAAAGACAAAGATCCACAAATATCCAAAGTTCTTGCTATACATCAAGGGAACTACTGACCCGCATAGGGAAGCTGATGAAGAAGCACAACATACAGACTATCTACGGACCCAGTAAGGAAATCCAGCAAATGCTACATTCAGCAAAGGACAAGAGGGATCCTCTCACTTCTGCAGGAGTCTTCCATATACTATGCAGCTGTGGACAAATCTACATAGGGACCACCAAACACAGCATTGCCCAAACACCAATCAAAAAGCATGAAAGGCACTGCAGACTAATTCAGCCAGAGAAGTCAGCAATAGCAGAGCACCTGATGAACCAACCTGGACACAGCATTTTATTTGAGAATACAGAAATGCTGGACCACGCTCACAACCACCACAGAGAAGCCATTGAAATCCCCAAGCATGTGGACAATTTCAACAGAAAGGAGAAAACTGAAAATGAACAAAATCTGATTACCAGTATTTTAAAAACTCTAAAATTATAAGAGCAAAACAACACCCAAACACAGGGAAACTCCAGAGAGGAAACAACCAGGAAACAATCACCTCCCAGCAAAGGATTCCCCCAGGCAGCAACCAGCCAGGATTTCAAGCTGCAAAGCTATCAAATGCTAATCAAAGGTGGCCAATGGCAATAGTCACATTGCCTCAAACTGACATCAGTTCTTTCTCCCACCCTGGACATTCCACAGATATATAAACCCAATTTTCCTAGTTCCCAACAGACCTCACAACCTTTGAGGATGCCTGCCAGAGATGCAGGCGAAACGTCAGAAGAGAATGCTTCTAGAACATGGCAATATAGCCCCCCAAAAAACCCCTACAACAATCTAATGATTCCAGCCCTGAAAGCCTTCAACACCACATTTTACTGTATTATTAGCCCGACGGCAGACCTACAAACATTGCCCAAACACCAATCAAGGAACATGAAAGGCACTACAGACTCCTTCAACCAGAGAAGTCAGCCATAGCAGAGCACCTGATGAACCAACCTGGACATAGCATATTATTTGAGAACACAGAAATGCTGGACCACTCTCACAACCACCATGTCAGACTACACAGCCATTGAAATCCACAAGCATGTGGACAATTTCAACAGAAAGGAGGAAACCATGAAAATGAACAAAATCAGGCTATCAATATTTTAAAAACTACTAAAAACAGGACAGTAAATAAAGAGCAACAGTCAAAAACAGAGGACTTCAAGATAAGAAACAATCAGGGCCAGCCAACACCTCCCAACAAAGGCTTCCCCGGGCAGGAAGCAGGCAGGCTTTGAAATTGCAAGGCTATTCAATGCTAATCACGCTGGCCAATTCACACCTACCTCAGCAACATCTGTTATAGAACTCCAATATGCTGATGACAATGTCATCTGTGCGCATTCAGAAAAAGACCTACAAGCCACTCTAAACACCTTTGCAGAAGCATACGAAAAGCTCGGCCTGTCATTGAACATCGAGAAAATCAAAGTGTTGTTCCAGCAGTCACCAGCCCATCCCTCTCCAATGCCAGAAATACAGCTTAATGATGTAACATTAGAGAAAGTTGACCATTTCCATTACCTTGGCAGTCGCTTCTCCACAAAAGCCAATACTGATACTGAAATACAACACTGCCTGAGCTCCTCGAGTGCAGCGTTTTTCCAAATGAAGCAGAGAGAGTATCCATAGGGATACCAAGGTGCTTGTTTATAAAGCTATTGTCCTCCCAACCCTGCTATACACCTGCGAGACGTGGACTGTCTACAGACATCACATGCAACTCCTGGAACGATTCCATCAGCGCTGCCTCCAGAAAGTCCTGCAAATATCTTGGGAAGACAGGCGGACACATGTCAGTGTGTTGGAAGAAGCAAAGACCACTAGCATTGAAGCAATGGTCCTCCGCCATCAACCCCGCTGGACCAGCCACGTTGTCTGGATGCCCGACTGTCTCCCAAAGCAGTTGCTCTACTCCGAACTCAACGAAAAATGGAATATTGGTGGACAGGAAAAGAGATTTAAAGATGGGCTCAAAGCAACCTTTAAAACTCTGGCATAGACACTGTGAACTGGGAAGCCCTGGCCCTTGAGGGCTCCAGTTGGAGGTCAGCTGTGACCTGCAGTGCTGTAGAATTTGAAGAGGCAGAAATTGAGAGCGACACTGATCTTGGAAGACAAGAAGGGATCACCCAAGTAAAGCTTCGGTCAATGAAGCATCACCTAAGTAAGTACTTCGACAGACAGAGTGTTCTTTCTTCCACCCTAGACAGTCCCCAGATATATAAACCCCATTTTCCTAGATCCCAACAGAAGCCACAACTTCTGAGAATGCCTGCCATAGATACAGGAACAAAGTTAGGAAAGAATGCTTCTGGAAAATGGCCATAACAGCCTCGAACACTAAACCACAAAACTTTGGTGTGCTTGTCATGGATACTAACATATGTAATATATGCCTATCCCATACCTATGTCATTATACTACATTATTGGCCCGACGGCAGGCCTTCAAAAATTACATCGCGAACGATGTTGGAAGACTATCCTACTCGGACTCGGACCGCAGTTCATTCCCTATGTAAAAAAACTTACACGAAGCGACATCTTTGTAAGTTATGGTGTATATTCAAGGCGTCCACTCTGATCGTATTCCTTGCTCCGAACAAAAAAGAAAAACAATCGAAACGCTTCTAAAAGCTCGTGTTTTTTTCCAAAATACTTTCCTTACGATTGTCAAATCGAGTCGGAAATCCTCCCGCGATGGCTCATGGGCTGTATGCAAATGAAACCGGTCGCCACGCTCTGAGGTTTCCGAGCCGGTCTCAAAAGGTGCCGGTTCATGCTTTATTTAAAACTATACAAGCCTTCATGGGCAACCCAATTAATTGTCATACTTTTTTTTGTTTTTGTTTTTTTGCCAACGTATGCTCAAGGAGTTTTTGTTAGTCCCACACATAATTCAAACTGTCAGGAACATTGAACCATTTTTTTCCTGCTGCAAATATATTTTGAACTACATTGAGTTTTGTAGTATTATTCCACGTGGAAACAAATAGAGTTGGGAGAACAATAGATTGCACCTACTGTTTTCCTGCCCATAGCTCAATGTTATGGAATCCTGGGAGTTGTAGTTTACTGAGGCAGCAGCAACACACTTTGACAGAGAAAACTAAATGCTGGGATGCTGTGAATTTTTTGGGCTGCATGGCCATATTACAGTAGCATTCTCTCCTGACATTTTGCCTGCATCTGTGTTCGGCATCTTCAAAAGTTCTGCTGTACAATGAGGCAAGTGGAATATGTCTATCTGTCTATCTGTGGAACATCCAGGGTGGGAGAAAGTACATAGTTTTTTAAAAAATATTATTCATTGTTTTTATGTTTCTAATTGTACTGTAAAGTTTCTTTTTTGCTTTTTATCAATGTATGTATTTTATATATGGCATCAAATAGTGCCGACTTTGTATGCCGCCCTGAGTCACCTTCAGGCTGATATGGACATGATAGAAATAGTGTAAATAAATAAATAAATAAATAAAACCTTGTCTGTTTGAAGCAAGTGTGACTATTGCAGATAGCGTGCTTGAATAGCATGAACAGCCATGGAACAGCAGTCAATCAGTGAGGGCATCTGCATAGAGGTAGTCTGGGCTTTATTGCCTGGTTGGCAACTTCTGTACAGGAGGTGTTAACTGGCACTTGATTTATTGTCAAAGGCATTCATGGCCGGAACCACTGGGTTGTTGTGAGTTTTCTAGGCTGTCTGGCCATGTTCCAGAAGCATTCTCTCCTGACGTTTCGCCTGCATCTATGGCAGGCACCCTCAGAGGTTGTGAGGTCTGTTGGAAACTAGGAAAATGGGGTTTATATATCTGTGGAATGTCCAGGGTGGGAGAAGGAACTTTTAACTGTTGGAGATAGGTGTGAATGTTTCCATTGGGCATCTTGATTAGTACTTAATCGCCTAGAAGTTTCAAGGTCTGACTTATTACTGACTGGGGGAATCCTTTGTTGGGAGGTGATTGGCTGCCCCTGACTGTTACTTGTCTGGAATTCTCCTGCTTTTGAGTGCTGCTCTTTCTTTACTGTTTTGATTTTAGAGTTTTTTTAAATACAGGTAGCAAGATGTTGTTCATTTTCATAGTTTTTTCCTTTCTGTTGAAATTGTCCACATGATTGTGGATTTCAGTAGTTTCTCTGTGTAGCCTGGCATAATAGTTGTTAGAGTGGTCCAGCATTTCTGTGTTCCTCAAATAATATGCTGTGTCCAGGTTAGTTCATCAGGTGCTCTGCTATGGCTGACTTCTCTGGTTGAAGGAGTCTGCAGTGCCTTTCATGTTCCTTGATTCATGTCTGGGCCTTGCTGCATTTGGGTGGCCCTTATGTAGATAAGCCATGAAAGTCAAGACAAAGATCCACCCAGAGGAAAAGTGTTCTTACCATACATCAAGGGAACCACTGACCGCATAGGAAACACAACCTACAAGTTATCTGCAGACCCACTAAGAAAATCCAACAAATGCTACTTTCAGCAAAGGACAAGAGGGATCCTCTCACCTCTGCAGGAGTCTGCTGTATACCATGCAGACAAGTCTACATAGGGACCACCAAACGCAGCATTGCCCAGACACGAATCAAGAAACATGAAAGATACTGCAGGCTAGTTCAACCATAGAAGTCAGCCATAGCAGAGCACCTGATGAACCAACCTGAACACAGCATATTATTTGAGAACACAGGAATGCTGGACCACTCTCACAACCACCATGTCAGGCTGCACAGAGAAGTAGCATGCGGACAATTTCAACAGAAAGGAGGAAACTATGAAAATGAACAAAATCTGGCTCCCATAATTAAAAAAAAACTCTTAAAATTATAACAGTAAATAAAAAACAAAACTGGGTTGTTGTAGGTTTTTCTGGGCTATATGGCAATGTTCTAGAGGCATTTTCTCCTGACGTTTTGCCTGCATCTATGGCAAACAAGACCCAACTTCCAAAATAACCAGAAAAACCAACACTCTGATTAAGAACTCCTCAATCAACTTCGACATACGACAACAGCTATGTAAATCGGAAGCCCTTCCACCTAGGCTTTATGGACTCCCAAAAATCCATAAGGACTCCACCCCACTCAGACCCATTGTGAGTGCCATTGGATCCCCCATGTACGACTTAGCAAAATTCTTGCTGCACAGTTACAAAGCCATATTGGGCTCACTACACACTACATCAAGGACTCAGCCCACTTCATTGAAAAAAAATCAGCAATCTCAAGCTAAATACCAACGACAAACTGATCAGCTTTGATGTGGTGTCTCTACAATGGTCCCGGTAGCAGACACCACGACACTCATCAACCAGAGGTTCCCAGAAGACATCACAGCTCCGTTTCACCATTGCCTCACCACCAGCTACTTTCAGTGGGATAATGTTCATTCGGGAAAATGCTGCACTTGCAGAGCTCAGGCGGTGTTGTATTTCGGCGTCGATGTTGACTTTGGTGGAGAGGTGGCTGCCAAGGTAGCGGAAATAGTCAACGTTTTCTAATGTTACACCATTAGGCTGTATCTCTGGCATTGGAGAGGGGTTGGCTGGTGACAGCTGGAACAGCACTTTGGTTTTCTCGATGTTCAGTGACAGGCCAAGCTTAGTGTATGCTTCTGCAAAGGTGTTAAGAGTGGCTTGTAGGTCTTCTTGTGTGTGTTAAGTCTCCTAAAGCCTGTTTAATAGGAAAAATTCCTCTAAAGGTTCCTTCTCGGGCCCCCGAGCTTCCCGCCGGATGCAAGCCTTGCATCCTCTCTTAGATGCATTTATTTTCAGCTCCAGCGGCGACAGAACAATGTCAGACAACACAGAGAATCCATTGAAATCCACAAACATGTGGACAATTTCAACAGAAAGGAGGAAACCATGAAAATGAACAAAATCTGGCTACCAGTATATAAAAACTCTAAAAATATAACAGTAAATAAAGAACATCCAAACACAGGGGAACCCCAGAGAAGAAACATTCAGGGAACCTAATCACCTCTCAACAAAAGATTCCCCCAGGCAGCAACAAGGTACCAAAACACCTGCTAAGAAAGCCAATTGCATCATTCACACCTACCTCCAACAGACAAGAGTTCTTTCTCGCTCAACCAGCTCGCCTCTCACGTTCTACTTATGGAATTATATTGAATCTGTCATTGAACAACACAATTGGCCCGACGCAGGCCTCCAAAAATTGTTGTTTATTCGTTCAGTCGTAACCTCATGGACTAGACCACGCCGATCACCAAAGAACCGCTCAGGACTTGCAGGGGAAGGATAAAGATTAATCCTTTAAGATTATGATGTGCGTTCAAGAGCTTCCGTTCCGATCGTATTCCTTGCTCCGAACATACAGCAAAACATACACTTTAAAAGACGAATTAGTTCTTTAAGACTTATTTAAGATTCTCTCTGTCAAATCGAGCCGAAAGTCCTTGCGCGGTGCCTCATGGGTTGTATGCAAATAAACCCGGTCTCCACGTTCCGAGGTTTCCGTGGCGGTCTCAAAAGGTGCCGGTTACTGCTTTGTTAAAAGATGCCTATGGCAACTCAATGAATCTGCATAGTCAATTACTTTTCCTCAGTCTAATTTATGGCAGTGGTGCTCAACCTTCCTTAATGCCGCGACCCCTTAATACAGTTCCTCATGTCGTGGTGACCACCAGTCCAAAACATTGTTTTCTTTGCTACTTCATATCTGTAATTTTGCTACTGCAATGAATCGTAATGTAAATACCTGATCTGCAGGATGTCTTGATTTTGTCATTTGGGAATTGTAGCTGCTGGGATTTATAGTTCACCTACAATCAAAGAGCATTCTGAACTCCACTATCAATGGAATTGAACCAAACTTGACACACAGAACTCCCATGAAAAAAAAAATACTGGGAGGATTTGGTGGGCACTGACCTTGAGTTTTGGAGTTGTAGTTCACCTACATCCAGAGAGCACTGTGCACCCAAACAATGATGGATATGGACCAAACGTGGCATGAATACTCAGTATGCCAAAATGGGAACACTGGTAGAGTTTTGGGGAAATAGACCCTGATTTTGGGAGTTGTAGTTGCTGGGATTTATAGTTCACCTACAACCATAGAGCATTCTGAACCCAGCAACGATAGAACTGAACCAACCTTGGCACACAGAACTCCCATGACAAACAGAAAATACTGGGAGGGTTTGGTGGCATTGACCTTGAGTTTCGGAGTTGTGCAAAAATCACAACAGCAAAACAACAGAGAGTAAACAATCAGGCACATCAAATCACTCTCAACAAAAGATTCCCCCCCCAGGCATTTCCAAGCCATTAAATGCTAATCAAGGTGGTCAGCTGAAACATTCACACCTAGCTCCAGCAGACATCTGTGGAATGACCACCCTGGTCATTCCACAGATATATAAACCCATTTTCCTACTTCTGACAGACCTCACTACCTCTGAGAATGCTTGCCATAGATGCAGGCGAAATGTCAGGAGAAAATGCCTCTAGAACATGGCCATATAGCCCAGAAAAACCTACAACCCAGTGATTCCGGCCATGAAAGCCTTCGACAATAAGAAGAACAAAACCAAAACACAGAGGAACTCCAGACAAAAAAACGATCAGGCCAGCTAATCACCTCCCAACAAAGGATTCCCCAGACAGAAAGCAGCCAGGCTTTGAGACTGCAGGGCTATTCAATGCTAATCAAGGTAGCCAATTGCGACATTCACACTTGCCTCAAGGAGACAAAAAGTTCTTTCTCCCACCCTGGACCTTCTACAGATATATAAACCCTACTTTCCTATTTTCCAACAGACCTCACAATCTCTGAGGTTTCCTACCATAGATGCAGGCGAAATGTCAGGAAAGAATGCTTCTGGAACAAGGGCACGACAGCCCAAACTACTTAATGATAAAACTTTATCCTGTTAAGTCTGTCATAACTATTATTACATGTAATACATTAAGAGAACATAAATAACTGTTATCATACTATATTATCAGCCCGACGGCAGGCTTTCAAAAATTGCGTGTGGAACACAACACACGTCAGAACACCACTCTTCAAACTTGGAGGACCATCATATTCAGACCAGGATCTGAACTCTAGGTAAAAAAGCTCACACGAAGCGACATATTTTTAAGTTATGATGTGTATTCAAAGCTTCCGCTCTGATCGCATTCCTTGTTCGGAGGAAAAACGAACAAGGGTCGGAACGCTTTCAAAAGCTAATTCTTTTCAAGTACTTTCCTTACGATGATCAAATAGAGTAGGAAATCCTCCCGCGGTGGCTCATGGGCTGTATGCAAATCAATCCGGTCGCCGTGCTATCAGGTTTCCGAGCCGGTCTCAAAAGGTGCCGGT
This sequence comes from Anolis sagrei, assembly GCF_037176765.1. Taxonomy (NCBI): domain Eukaryota; kingdom Metazoa; phylum Chordata; class Lepidosauria; order Squamata; family Anolidae; genus Anolis; species Anolis sagrei. The sequence goes on along the minus strand of NC_090021.1, from coordinate 26,435,754 downwards.
TCATGCTTTGTTTAAAACTGTATAAGCTTTTATGGGCGACCCAATTAATGGTTATACTTTTTTTTTTGCAAGGGATGCGCAAGGACTTTTTGCCAGTCCCATGCATAATTCAAACTGCCAGGAACACTGAACTATTTTTTTCCTGCAGCAAATATATATTGTGAACTATACTTTTTTTTCGTGTCAGGAGAGACTTGAGAAACTGCAAGTTGCTTCTGGTGTGAGAGCATTGGCCGTCTGCAGTGACATTGCCCAGGAGACAACCACATGTTTTGAAGTTTTACCATCCTTGTGGGAGGCTTATCTCATGTTCCTGTATGGGAAGCTGGAGCTGACAGAGGGAGCTCACCTGCGCTCTTCCCAAATTCGAACCTGCAACCTGTCGGTCCTCAGTCCTGCCAGCACAAGGGTTTAACCCATTGCAACACTGGGGGCTCCTACACTGTGGTATTATTTCACATGGAAACAAATAGAGTTGGGAGAACAATCGGTTGCAGCTATTTTTTTACTGCCTGTGGCTCAATGTTATGGAATCCTGGGAGTTGTAGTTTCCTGAGGCGGCAGCAACACACTTTGACAGAGAAAGCGAAAGGCTGGGTTGCTGTGAATTTTTCAGACTGCATGGCCATATTCCAGTAGCATTCTCTCCTGACATTTTGCCTGCATCTATGGCCAGCATCTTCAGAGGTTGTGCTGGCAATGAGGCAAGTAGTGTGTGTGTGTGTCTGTCTGTGGAACATCCAGGGTGGAAGAAAGAACCCTTGTCTGTTTGAAGCAAGTGTGACTATTGCAGTTAGTGTGCTTGAATAGCATGAGCAACCATGGAACAGCACAGTCAATCAGTGAGGGCATCTGCATAGAGGTAGTCTTGGCTTTGGGGCCTGGAGGCACCTTCTGTATGGGAGGTGTTGACTGGCACTTGATTTATTGTCGAAGGATTTCATGGCTGGAATCACTTGGCTGTTGTTAGTTTTCATAGAATCAAAGAGTTGGAAGAGACCTCATGGGCCATCCAGTTCAACCCCCTGCCAAGAAGCAGGAATATTGCATTCAAATCACCCCTGACAGATGGCCATCCAGCCGCTGTTTAAAAGCTTCCAAAGAAGGAGCCTCTACCACACTCCAGGGCAGTGAGTTCCACTGTTAAACGGCTCTCACAGTCAGGAAGTTCTTCCTCGTGTTCAGATGGAATCTCCTCTCTTGTAGTTTGAAGTCTTTGTTCCGCGTCCTAGTCTCCAAGGAAGCAGAAAACAAGCTTGCTCCCTCCTCCCTGTGGCTTCCTCTCACATATTTTCCGGGCTGTCTGGCCATGTTCCAGAAGCATTCTCTCCTGACGTTTCACCTACATCTATGGCAGGCACCCTCAGAAGTTGTGAGGTCTGTTGGAAACTAGGAAAATTGGGTTTATATATCTGTGGAATGTCCAGGGTGGGAGAAAGAACTCTTGTCTGTTGGAGGTAGGTGTGAATGTTTCCATTGGGCATCTTGATTAGCAATTAATTGCCTAGCAGTTTCAGAGTCTGACTTCTTACTGACTGGGGAAATCTTTTGTTGGGAGGTGATTGGCTGGCCCTGATAGTTACTTGTGTGGAATTCTCTGGTTTTGGAGTTGTGTTCTTTATTTACTTTTCTGATTTTACAGTTCTTAATATACAGATACCTAGATTTTGTTTGTTTTCACAGTTTCTTCCTTTCTGTTGAATGCCATAGCCATTACCATAAGTACATACAGCTTCCATTATATACTGTATCATCAGCCCGACGGCAGGCTTTCAAAAATTGCGTGTGGAACACACACGCCAGAACACTACACTTCAATCTTGGAGGACCATCATACTCGGACCAGGGTTGGCTCTCTAAGTAAAAAACCTCACAGGAAGCGACATCTTTTCAAGTTATGATGTATATTCAAAGCTTCCGCTCTGACCGTATTCCTTGCTCGGAGCAAAACCGAAAAAGAGTCGGAACGGTTTTAAAAGCTATTTTTTTCAAGTATTTTCCTTACGACTATCAGAGTCGGAAATCCTCCCGCAGTGGCTCATGGGTTGTATGCAAATCAACCCGGTCGCCGCGCTGTCAAGTTTCCGAGGCGGTCTCAAAAGGTGCCGGTTCATGCTTTATTTAAGATTGTATAAGCTTTTATGGGCGATCCAATTAATTGTTATACTTTTCACTCTTTTGGCAAGGTATGTGCAAGGACTTTTTGCCAGTCCCATAAATAATTCAAACTGCGATGAACATTGAACCATTCTTTTTTTCCTGCAGCAAATATATATTGTGGCTGTTTCCTCTGGTTGAAGTAGTCCTGCAGGGCAATGTAATGTCGAAGGCTTTCATGGCCAGAATCACTGGGTTGTTGTAGGTTTTTTTGGGCTATATGGCCATGTTCTAGAGGCATTTTCTCCTGACGTTTCGCCTGCATCTACGGCAAGCATCCCCAGAAGTAGTGAGGTCTGTTGGAACTAGGAAAAAGAGTTTATATATCTGTGGAATGACCAGGGTGGGACAAAGGACTATTGTCTGTTGGAGCTAGATGTGAATGTTTCAACTGATCACCTTGAATAGCATTTGATGGCCTGGCAGAGCCTGGAGCAATCTTTTGTTGAGAGGTGATGAGATGTCAATGTTTGTTTCCTCTCTGTTGTTTTGCTGTTGTAATTTTAGAGTTTTTTAATACTGGTATCCAGATTTTGTTCATTTTCATGGTTTCCTCCTTTCTGTTGAAATTGTCCAACAACCACCATGTCAGACTACACAGAGAAGCCACTGAAATCCACAAGCATGTGGAAATTTGCAACAGAAAGGAGGAAACCATGAAAATGAACATATTCTGGCACACATAACCCCCATGACCCTTTTATGTCCTGGTGCAGTTTGGGGGGGGGGGCATGACCCAATCTACATCCTACTGCAGTTTTGAGGAGCAGGGACCCTGGATGATGGGACTTGAAGTACCGCCACTCCCTTCCCAAGATTGCTGCCACCCTCATCCAATGACTGATCAAGACCAAACTTGCCACACAGAGGCCCCATTACCTTTTCTATGTCCTCGTACAGTTTCAAGGAGCATGGAACACGGATTATGGGACTTGAAGTACCTCCACTCATTTCACAAGACCGCTGCCACAGTCATCCAATGACTGATGAAGACCGAACTTGGCACACAGAGCTGCCATGACCCACTCTATATTCTGGGGTTGTTTGGAGGAGGATGGACCATGGATGAAGAGACTTGCAGTACCTTCACTCAATTCCTGAGATCACAACACTCATCCACTGACTGATAAAGACCAACCTTGGAACCGAGAGCTCCCATGGACAATTCAACATTCTGGTGCTGTTCTGAGGAAGACAGACAAGGGATGATGGGACCACACTCATTCAATGACTGATCAAGACCTAATGACCCACTCTACATCCTGGTGCAGTTTTGAGGAGGATGGACCATGGATGATGGGATTTGAAGTACCTTGAATCACTTCCCGAGACTGCTGCGAACCCCATCCAATGACTGATGAAGACCAAATTTTCAACAGAAAGGAGGAAACCACAGTGGTCCACGCTCTTGTTACATCCCGAATAGACTACTGCAATGCACTCTACGTGGGGTTGCGCTTGAAGACTGTTCGGAAACTTCAATTGGTCCAGCGAGTGGCAGCCAGATTACTCACTGGAGCGTCATACAGGGAGCACACCCCCCCCCCCCTGCTGTGTCAGCTCCATTGGCTGCCAGTTCAGTTCCGAGCACAATTCAAGGTGCTAGTTTTGACCTACAAAACCCTATACGGTTCCGGTCCAGTGTATCTGTCCGAACGCATCTCCCTATACGTCCCACCCCAGAGTTTGAGATCATCTGGGGAGGCCCTGCTCTCGACCCCACCGCTATCACAAGTGAGGTTGGTGGGGATGAGGAGCAGGGCCTTCTCAGTGGTGGCCCCTCACCTGTGGAACTCACTCCCGGGGGAAATTAGGGCATCATCATCCCTCCTCTTCTTCAGGAGGAAAGTAAAGACGTGGTTGTGGGACCAGGCCTTTGGGCAATCTGACAACTAGATAAGGACAATCAGACAATTAGGACTGACAGGACCAACAATGTGGAATTGTAATTTCGACTATGAGATAGCGAACGCTGACCGTCAATGAAGAGTAATTGGGTTTGTATTGGTTTGTATTGGTTTTATTGTTGTAATGCAGGAACTGTTGTTGAATTGTTAATTGCTGCTATTTGTTTACTACTGTTATGCATATATTTATATATTATAATGTAATACAATATAATACTAGTAATAATAATTCAATATTATAATCATAATTATATATTTACATTACATGTAATATTACTAATAATATTACAATATAATGGTATAGTGCAATATAGTAATATATACTGATATTGTACAATGCTAATAATATAATATATTGTATGAAAACATATATTGTAAGCCGCTCTGAGTCCCCTTCAGGGTGAGAAGGGCGGGGTAGAAGAATAAATAAATAAATAAATAAATTTGGCACACACCGCTCTCGCGGCCCACTCTACACCCTGGTGCTATTTGGAGGAGGATGGACCATGGACGATGGGACTTGCAATACTTTTACAACTTCCCGAGACTACTGCCAGCCACAGAAATAACTGAGAAAGACCAAACTTGGCACACAATACCTTTCTCAAATAACCTGGGCACCGCCAGGTCCCCAAGCTAGTAGTAAATTAAGAACAAAACTCAAAACATAGGGGAATTCCAGACAAGAAACAATCAGGGCCAGCTAACCATCTAACTGAGAAAAACCAAACTTGGCACACAATACTTTGTCAAATAACCCAGGCACCACCGGGTCCCTAAGCTAGTAGTAAATAAACATAGGGAATTCCAGACAGGAAACAATCAGGGCCAGCTAGTCACCTCCTAGCAAAGGATTCCCCCAGGCAGTAAGAAGCCAGACCTTGAAACTGCTGGACCATCAAAAGCTAATCAAGCTGCGAAACGTCAGGAGACAATGCTTCTGGAGCACGGCCATATTAGCCCATCAAAGCTATCACCATTATATAATTGTCATTGTACTGTATCATCAGCCCAACGGCAGGCCTTCAAAAATTGATGTACGAATTCACAGATGACCACTCGAAAACTCGATCGGGGATTGGGAGGCTGATTAAAAGACCTTACACGAAGCGACATCTTTTCAAGTTATGATGTATATTCAAAGTTTCCGGTCTTATCGTACTCCTTGCTCCGAACAAAAACGGAAAAGTCTCTTAACACTTTTAAAACCTAATATTTTCCAAGTACTTTCCTTACGATGGTCAAATCGAGTCGGAAATCTTCTCGCAGTGGCTCATGGGCCGTATGCAAATCAACCCGGTCGTCACGCTTTAAGGTTTCCGAGCCGGTCTCAAAAGGTGCCGGTTTATGCTTTGCTTTTGTATAAGCTTTCACGGACAACCCAATTCATTATCATACTTTTCTTATTTTGGCAAGGGATGCGCAAGGAGTTTTTGCCAGTCCCATGCATAATTCAAACTGCCAGGAACATTGAACCATTTTTTTTCCTGCTGCGAATATATATTATGAACTACACCTTTTTTTGGTGTCAGGAGCAACTTTGTGCAAGTAGCTTCTGGTGTGAGAGAAATGGCTGTCTGCCATGACATTGCCCAGGAGACGCCCAGATGTTTGGATGTTTTACCATCCTTGTGGGAGGCTTCTCTCATGTCCCCACATAGGGAGCTGGAGCTGACAGAGGGAGCTCACCCCGCGTTCTCCCCAAATTCGAACCTGCAACCTGTCAGTCATCAGTCCTGCCAGCACAAGGGTGTAACCCACTGCACCACTGGGGGCTCCTACACTGAGTTCTGTGGTATTATTTCACATGGAAACAAATGGAGTTGGGAGGACAATAGACTGCACCTACTTTTTTCCTGCCTGTGGCTCAATGTTATGGAATCCTGGGAGTTGTAGTTTACTGAGGCAGCAGCAGCACTTTGACAGAGAAAGCTAAAGTCTGGGTTGCTGTGAATTTTTCGGGTAGGACAGCTATGCTCCAGTAGCATTTTCTCCTGATGTTTTGCCTGAATGTTTGGCCAACATCTTCAGAGGTTCTGCTAGAAATAAGTCAGGTGAATTTGTTGTGAGTTTTTTAGGCTGTTGGGAAATGTTCCAGAAGCATTCTCTCCTGACATTTCGCCTGCATCTATGGCAGGCATCCTCAGACATTGAGAGATCTTTTGGAAACTAGGAAAATGGGGTTTATATATCTGTGGAATGTCCAGGGAAAGTGAAAGAACTCTTGTCTGTTGGAGCTAGGTGTGAATGCTTCCATTGGGCACCTTGATTAGCATTTAATGGCCTTGCAGTTTCAAGGTCTGGCTTCCTACTGCCTGGTGTAATCCGTTCTTGGGAGGTGATTAGCTAGATCTGATTGTTTCTTGTCTGGAATTTCCTTGTTTTTGAGTGTTTTTCTTTATTTACTGTTATGATTTTAGACTTTTTAAAATACCGGTATCCAGATTTTGTTCATTTTCATAGTTTCTTCCTTTCTGTTCAAATTGTCCAAATGCTTGTGGATTTCAGTGGTTTCTCTGTGTAGTCTGGCATGATAGTTGTGAGAGCGGCCCAGCATTTCTGTGTTCTCAGATAATATGCTGTGTTCAGGTTGGTTTATCAGGTGCTCTGCTATGGCTGACTTCTCTGGTTGAAATAATCTGGAGTGACTTTCATGTTCCTTGATTCGTGTTTGGGCCTTGCTGCGTTTGGTGGTCTTTATGTAGACAAACCACAAGACAAAATCCACCCAGAGGAAAAGTGTTCTTACCATACACCAAGGGAACCATTGACTGCATCGGGAAGCTGATGGAGAAACACAATTTACAAACCCACTAAGAAAATCCAACAAATGCTATATTCAGCAAAGCACAAGAGGGATCCTCTCACCCCTGCAGGAGTCTACCGTGTACCATGCAGCTGTGGACAAGTCTCCATAGGGACCACCAAACGCAGCATTTCCCAGACAGGAATCAAGGAATATGAAAGGCACTGCAGACTAATTCAGCCAGAGAAGTCAGCCATAGCAGAGCACATGATGAACCAACCTGGACACAGCATATTATTTCAGAAAACAGAAATGCTGGACCACCCTAACAACTATTGTGTCAGACTACACAGAGAAGCCATTGAAATCCACAAGCATGTGGAAAATTTCAACAGAAAGGAGGAAACCATGAAAATGAACAAAATCTCGCACATATAACCCCCATGACCCCCTGTACGTCCTGGTGCAGTTTGGGGGGGGGGGGGTGGACCACAGATTATGGGATTTGTAATACTTTCAAATTCTTCGGTTCCCACAGACCACTGAGGCCCCCAACAAAGACCGATAAAGACCAAACTTGGCACACAAAGCCAAGTTTTGGAGGGGGGCAGACCATGGATGATGGGACTTGAAGCACCTCCACTTCCTTCCTGAGAGCAGTTTTGAGGAGGATGGACCATGGATGATGAGACTTGAAGTACCTTGAATCACTTCCCCGAGACTGCTGCGAACCTCATCCAATTAGGACCAAACTTGGCACACACAGCTCTCACAGCCCACTCTACATCCTGGTGCTATTTGGAGGAGGATGGACCATGGACGATGGGACTTGCAGTACTTTTACAACTTCCTGAGACTACTGCCAGCCACAGAAATAACTAAGAAAGACCAAACTTGGCACACAATACCTTTCTCAAATAACCCGGGCAACACCGGGTCCCCAAGCTAGTAGTAAATTAAAAACAAAACTCAAACATAGGGGAATTCCAAACAAGAAATAATCAAGGCCAACTAATCACCTCCTAGCAAAGGATTCCCCCCCAGGCAGTAAGAAACCAGACCTTGAAACTGCTGGGCCATCAAATGCTAATCAACCTGACCAATTCAAACATTCACATCTACTTCAAAAAGACAAGAGTTTTTTCTCCCACACTGGACATTTCAGAGATATGTTGAAAGGGTTAACAGAACTTAGAAGTGTTTAAGTGCTGAAATGCAAACCTAAAGAGAGGCTTGTCCCTCTCCTCTGGCCTGCAGAAGACCAAAAGCTAAGAGGAGATAATGAATCTGGAAGACACAAGATACTGTATTGTCAAGTTCGCCTAGGGAGTACTCAGGGTGGGTTAACACCCAAAATGCTTATCTGTAACAATAATGTGTGTGTTTACGTAGTTTGTAGAAGGTTAGCAGTGAAAGACACTGAAGTGGCAAAATATGAGAAAAACATGTTTTTGAATGGTTGATCCGATAAGAGAGGTGTGTGCCCATGACACAGTGAAAAGACATGTATATAAGGTGACTGAAATATCCAAATATGAGAGACAGCTTTTTTTGAAGACACTGGTTTGTCTTGCTGTTTCTCCCTGTGTGGCCACACTTGAAATAAAGAGACTTCTGCTTTACCTCTGGAGACTAGACTCTCTTCATTTTGCTGCCCTCTGTGACGGACTCAGCAAGGACCCCAAGCAGGGGGTCCCCTACATTTCTGGAGGTTCCACCGAGATATAGCAGAGGTGCCAGTTTGATGAGATTCTAGAGGTTGTTGGCAACCCATTCCTGAAGGCGAAGGCTGCCCAATTGGGATGTATCAACAGAGGTCGAGAAGGGATCCCAAAACAACAGACCGATCCTTTTGTTCATCTTTGTTGGGTGCCCTCGTCAGCAGGAACGCTCCACTTGAGAGGAAAGTTGGAAATCTCATCCCCAGGAACGTCAGGGAACGCAAGTCATCGTGACCAGGCGAGTAGAGTTTTTCTTGGGGAAAGGGAAAGTCTAGACTAGTAAACAGGCGCCAGAAGGGTGGAAGGTTGGAAAGTATTGTCTGTTTGGGAGTGTGACACAACTGAATAGGCACCACCCTTAGGAAAATGGGGCAAAAAGGGAGTAAGAAATGCTCAAGCCCATTGGAATGTATGGTTAAGAATTTCTCTAAGTTTAGGCAACAGATGCCAGGATGTAACAATGCCCAGAAATTGCAATTTCTGTGTCAGGTGGAATGGCTGAAATTTAATTCAAATCCCAGATGGCCAGAAACCGGAACTTATGATTTGAAAATAGTAAGGCAATGCCTTCGTTACATAGCTGCCAACCATCTAGATTCAAGAATGTATGTAAGGTTTTAACCGAAGGAAAGGCAGGATGAATTGGATACAGAAAGGGACCATATGTGTCATAAGTACTTTTAAAAACATTAAATAGGTTCTTTTATTCCGCTTTTAGTGAGACAGGTTGCATTAGGCACTTTCAGAGAAAAAATAGACACAGACTCCAGTACTTACATGCTCTGCTCCATGGGAAGGACAGAGGTAGTGTATTTAGAGAGTGTCAGATATGCTATGGGAAAGCATGATTCTGGACACTTTGGGGCTTCTTTCTCAAGGGAAGAGGAAGAAGTGCGCTTTTGGAGTCTTAGATTTTGTGCAGGGAGGCAGGTTCTGCTGTATGGAAAACAGAGGTCTGGTCCTTGGCATTGTGCTTAGGGAAAGAAGTTTTGGCATTTCAGTGTTTTGAAGTTATGGCATTATGGAAGTTATGGAACTGTGCATTGGGAGGCTGCAGGAAAACAGGGTCTGGCCTTATAGGTGCTTCTCCAAGGAGGGAGAAAAGGATATGGTAATATTTGGATGCATGTGGATGAATGCGTGTACATGTGTATGAATGTTGAGTGAAAATATAATTCCCCTTTGTTTGTTTGTTAACCAATGTAATTGTGAATTCAATGTAGTTGCATAGAATCTGTATGTCTGTATGTCCAATGTCATTCTTTGTCTAAATGTTTTCTGTAATCTTATATACCTTCTCACACTGGAAATTGCACTAAAAAGAACCTATGCTTTAAAATCATTGAAAAGTCATTCATGACATATGTAATTTTAGATTTTATTTAGTCTCACTCTTATTGATGATAGTTTTCATAAAGTGTTTGCAGTTTTGAGCAGAAGACCCTCATCCTTATTGATTACAGGCTAATGACAAACAGAAGTGGGTTCATCCGAACCAGGAAAAACTTGGAAAGCTGTGCAAGTTAATTAACAGTTTTCATAGAATCATAGAATCATAGAATCAAAGAGTTGGAAGAGACCTCATGGGCCATCCAGTCCAACCCCCTGCCAAGAAGCAGGAATATTGCATTCAAATCACCCCTGACAGATGGCCATCCAGCCTCTGCTTAAAAGCCACCAAAGAAGGAGCCTCCGGGGCAGAGAGTTCCACTGCTGAACGGCTCTTACAGTCAGGAAGTTCTTCCTCATGTTCAGATGGAATCTCCTTTCTTGTAGTTTGAAGCCATCGTTCCGCGTCCTAGTCTCCAGGGAAGCAGAAAACAAGCTTGCTCCCTCCTCCCTGTGGCTTCCTCTCACATATTTATACATGGCTATCATATCCCCCTTTATTTGGTTTCTAAACAGGAATGCAACTGGCCACCAATTAAAAGGATGCAAAGCTTATGAAAAAAATTGCAATTGGACTATTAATTGGAACAGTAAATATATGTATTGTTTGTGTTTTATAGTTTTTAAGGAGTGCAATAATAATAATAATAATAATAATAATAATAATAATAATGGTGACTCATATTATTATCTGGTACCAGAACCTATTGGCAGTTGTTTTTCTAGAGGCCAGGGCTATTCAGCATCAGACCTTTTTGAAAAACAAAGCAAATGAGATATCAAAGTGCAGAATTTGCTAAGATTGGTTTACATGACTTGTAAAGAACAATTGCTCTAACACAAATGAAAGCAATATATGGTATAAAGTATAAGATTTATTGTATAAAGGGTATAGAAAAAAATAAGGATGAAATGATGTTTTGAATCAGATCAACCAAGTGATAGAAGGAAAGACAGAGAATACAATGGATGGAAAATATTGAGCTTCAAATAGAGAAGTACAGCTTTGGTATATGGGATTTTTCAAATAGCAAATGTGATTTTATTTATTTATCGTGTCATCAGCAACCATTGTATTACAATTCTAACAGAGCAAAACAAACACAGAGATTAAAAAGAAAAAGAAAAGAAAGAAAGAAAGAGAAAAAAACCACACAGATTTTGCAAATTTGGTATTTGGTTAAATGTCCTTTGATCAGTATCTGGCCACTTGGAGTGCCTCTGGGGTTGCCGCAAGAAGGTCCTCCATCGTGCATGTGGCAGGGCTCAGGGTGCATTGCAGCAGGTGGTCAGTGGTTTGTTCTTCTCCACACTCGCATGCTGAGGATTCCACCCTGTAGCCCCATTTCTTAAGATTGGCTCTGCATCTCGTAGTGCCAGAGCGCAATCTGTTCAGTGCCTTCCAAGTCGCCCAGTCTTCTGAGTGCCCAGGGGGAAGTCTCTCATCTGGTATCACCCATGAATTGAGGTGCTGGATTTGGGCCTGCCACTTTTCGACTCTCGCTTGCTGGGGTGTTCCAGCGAGTGTCTCTGTAGATCTAAGAAAACTATGTCTTGATTTAAGTCATTGACGTGCTGGCTGATAGCCAAATAGGGGATGAGCTGGAGATGTCTCTGCCTTGGTCCTTTCACTATTGGCTGCTACTTCCCGGTGGATGTCAGGTGGTGCAATACCGGCTAAGCAGTGTAATTTTTCCAGTGGTGTGGGTCGCAGACACCCTGTGATAATGCGGCATGTCTCATTAAGAGCCACATCTACTGTTTTAGTGTGGAGAGATGTGTTCCACACTGGGCATGCATACTCAGCAGCAGAGTAGCATAGCGCAAGGGCAGATGTCTTCACTGTGTCTGGTTGTGATCCCCAGGTTGTGCCAGTCAGCTTTCGTATGATGTTGTTTCTAGCACCCACTTTTTGTTTGATGTTCAGGCAGTGCTTCTTGTAGGTTAGAGCACGGTCCAAAGTGACTCCCAGGTATTTGGGTGTGCTGCAATGCTCCAGTGGGATTCCTTCCCAGCTAATCCTCAGAGCTCGGGAAGCTTGTCTGTTCTTAAGGTGAAAGGCGCATGTCTGTGTTTTAGATGGATTAGGGATCAGTTGGTTTTCCCTGTAATAGGCAGTAAGAGCACCTAGAGCTTCGGAAAGCTTCTGTTCTACCATCTCAAAGCTCCCTGCTTGAGCAGTAATGGCACGATCATCAGCATAGATGAAACTTTCTGTCCCTTCTGGCAGTGGCTGGTCATTTGTGTAGATGTTGAACATGGATGGAGCAAGCACGCTCCCCTGAGGCAGGCCGTTCTTCTGTTTCCGCCATCTGCTTCTCTGGCCCTGGAACTCAACAAAGAAGCTCCTGTTTTGTAGCAGGTTTCCTATGAGGCGGGTGAGGTGGTAATCCTGGTCGTCTCTGGTTGCTTCTGGGTTGAGAGAATCGGCTGTCTACGAAGACGTTGCCCAGGGGACGCCCAGATGTCTTGCAATCCTGCGAGGAGGCTTCTCTCATGTCCCCCAGCAAATGTTTGTGGGAACATTCAGGACTCATGGGATTACTGCCGGATTGCAATTAAGTATATTTGACCAGCTGAATCATCCTTGGTTGCTTTAATGAAAGCTAAAAATGAAACCTTACAACAAATAAGTAAGTCTATGAGTTGTTTGACTATGGAAATAAATTTGAGAGATTGGAGAGAAAAATGTTGATGTTAATAATGGGAGGACACTCAGAAGTCTTCCTAGAATTAACAAAATTACATTATTGGTTAAGAACAGATTATAAAGGATGAAGTAAGCTTGTCAAATGTTCTTGGGAAGATGATATACTAAGATTGGAACTGGAAACCTTGGGAAAAATGGTCAATATTGAAGAAAATTTGGTTTGTGATATAGTTCCTATGCCTATGCATGTGGGGAAATGGTTCTGGGTTCCATATTTGTTATCCAAGAAAACCATATGCACAAGGTCCAAATATACAAATTTGAATGAAACAATTGATATTGATAGATGCAATAAATGAGAAATGGGATATGTATGTCCTTTAACAGTAAAACAAGTTGAACCATGTGCATTGGAAATGGCAGATGCAATCTGCAGGTTACAAAAGCTAAAGCGCAAAACCATGGTATATGACAATGGAATGTAATGCCTATGTGCTATATCACCTAATGATTTATATTGGTCTGATGGGGAAACACAAACAGAACACCACTGGTATGATATCTTCACAGGATACATCCAATAGTATGTATAGGGATACTTATATTGCTGCTAATCATTTGGATCTTATGGCCTCTTAGACGAATGACAGGATTGACAAATCGATTATCTATATTTGAAAACAAGTTAACGTGTTTAGAACCACAATTATGAACTATGATGTTTGATTAATCATACAAGTTCAATATTAACCTAAACATATATACTCTACACTTAATCTAGTTTGATTATAAGTATAACCAACACTGAATTGCTTATCATGTATGGATCATGTATGTGATACAATAAATTAGCATTTATGTATCAAGGGGAGGAATATGTGAGGAATGAATGTTTGAATGCATGTAAAAGAGAAGAAACAGGCCTGAAGAAAAACCAACGTGGAGTTATGATATGGGACGAACTTGGCAGTCGAAGCGAGGAGGCAGTAAGGCATAACTGAACAACAATGGACAATGAGGTGTGCGGCCGAGCATGTAAGGAGTGCAGGATATGTGCAGGAGGTACCCCATAAGTCATGAGGCCTGGAATGCGAATGTCTTGAACTTTGGAGAGAACAAAGACATAGTGTCCTTTAATAAGAGGACAGAGAAACCTGACTGTTGAAATGAAGAAAAATGGATTTTGGCCTATAAATGCAGGGGACCCCTGACAATCTCCATGCTTCCTGAACTGCAGCAACAGAGCGTCCACGCTTCCTCGGAAAAGACTGATCATCTTCGCCGGAGGAGGCCTGTGTGTGCATGAGTATGAATGAATGTGTGTGTGCACGAGAGCTCTCCTTGATGTGATTCTGATATGATTCTATGACTTAGGCTGTAGCATCCTGATGCCATACCTGTGCCAAGAAGAAACTTGTGTGACTCTAAATACTACAGTTGCTGTTAGTACACATTTAGGACATTACCCCACCTGTGAGAAGATTGTTGCTATGGTACAATCTACCTACTCCCCAACAGGTGAAAGTTGGTGGAATTGGCTAACCTCAGGGTTACCAGATTTCGGATGGCTAAAGGGATTGTTCCTGGGTATTGTCCTGTTGATTATTGTATTTTTTATAATTGTGATGTGTTTTCCCATCATCATGAAGATGTGTTATAAGTTCACCACAAGTGCGGTTCCCAAATGCCAGGGTATCATAAAAATGTTATAGCTAGATATTGATCTTGCTTCAGCTTCTGTATGATCAGCTTTCGCAAAAAGAAAAGGAAGGAGTGAAAGGGTTAACAGAACTTAGAAGTGTTTAAGTGCTGAAATGCAAACCTAAAGAGAGGCTTGTCCCTCTCCTCTGGCCTGCAGAAGACCAAAAGCTAAGAGGAGATAATGAATCTGGAAGACACAAGATACTGTATTGTCAAGTTCGCCTAGGGAGTACTCAGAGTGGGTTAACACCCAAAATGCTTATCTGTAACAATAATGTGTGTGTTTACGTAGTTTGTAGAAGGTTAGCAGTGAAAGACACTGAAGTGGCAAAATATGAGAAAAACATGTTTTTGAATGGTTGATCCGATAAGAGAGGTGTGTGCCCATGACACAGTGAAAAGACATGTATATAAGGTGACTGAAATATCCAAATATGAGAGACAGCTTTTTTTGAAGACACTGGTTTGTCTTGCTGTTTCTCCCTGTGTGGCCACACTTGAAATAAAGAGACTTCTGCTTTACCTCTGGAGACTAGACTCTCTTCATTTTGCTGCCCTCTGTGACGGACTCAGCAAGGACCCCAAGCAGGGCTCCCCTACATTTCAAACCCCATTTTGCTGGTTTCCAACAGACCTCACAACCTCTGAGGAGTCCTGTCATTGAGGTAGGCGAAACGTCAGGAGACAATGTTTCTGGAGTATTACCATATTAGCCCATCAAAGCTATTACCATATGTAACACACGAAGGGATCATGCAACTGCCATCATTATAAAATTGTCATTATACTGCAGGATCAGCCCGACGGCAGGCCTTCAAAAATTGATATACGAATCCACAAGGAAACGTAGACCATCTTACTCGTCGGAGGATTGGCACGCTGATTAAAAAATCTTACACGAAGCGACATCTTTTCAAGTTATGATGTATATTCCAAGCTTCCGCTCTCATCGTACTCCTTGCTCCGAACAAAAAAGGAAAACAGTCTTAACACTTTTAAAAGCTAATGTTTTCCAAGTACTTTCCTTACGATGATCAAATAGAGTAGAAATCCTCACGCGGTGGCTCATGGGTTGTATGCAAATCAACCCGGTCGCCGCGCTGTCGGGTTTCCGAGCCGGTCTCAAAAGGTGCCGGTTCATGCTTTGTTTAAAACTTTATAAGCTTTTTATAGGCAACCCAATTAATTGTCATACTTTTCTTTTTTTGGCAAGGGATGCACAAGGACTTTTTGCCAGTCCCATGCATAATTCAAACTGCCAGGAACATTGAACCATTTTTTTTCCTGCTGCGAATATATATTGTGAACTATACCTTTTTTTGGTGTCAGGAGCAACTTTGTGCAAGTAGCTTCTGGTGTGAGAGAAATGGCTGTGCCATGACATTGCCCAGGAGACGCCCAGATGTTTGGATGTTTTACCATCCTTATGGGAGGCTTTTCTCATGCCCCCACATAGGGAGCTGGAGCTGACAGAGGGAGCTCACCCGCGTTGTCCCCAAATTCGAACCTGCAACCTGTCACTCATCAGTCCTACCAGCACAAGGGTTTAACCCAGTGCACCACTGGGGGCTCCTACACTGAGATCTGTGGTATTATTTCACATGGAAACAAATGGAGTTGGGAGAACAATAGACCGCAACTATTTTTTTTACTGCCTGTGGCTCAATGTTATGGAATCCTGGGAGTTGTAGTTTCCTGAGGCAGCAGCAGCAGCAGTTTGACAGAGAAAGCTAAAGGCTGGGTTGCTGTGAATTTTTCGGGTAGGACAGCCATGCTCCAGTTGCGTTTTCTCCTGATGTTTTGCCTGAATCTGTGGCTGGCACCTTCAGAGGTTCTGCTGGCAATAAGTCAGGTGAGTTTGTTGTGAGTTTTTTAGGTTGTTGGGAAATGTTCCAGAAGCATTCTCTCCTGACATTTCGCCTGCATCTATGGCAGGCATCCTCAGACATTGAGAGGTCTGTTGGAAACTTGGAAAATTGGGTTTATATGTCTGTGGAATGTCCAGGGAAAGAGAAAGAATTCTTGTCTGTTGGAGCTAGGTGTGAATGTTTCCATTGGGCACCTTGATTAGCATTTAATGGCCTAGCAGTTTCAAGGTCTGGCTTCCTACTGCCTGGAGGAATCCATTCTTGGGAGGTGATTAGCTAGACCTGATAGTTTCTTGTCTGGAATTTCTTTGTTTTTGAGTGTTGTTCTTTATTTACTGCTATGATTTTAGAGTTTTTTGTTCATTTTCATAGTTTCTTCCTTTCTGTTGAAATTGTCGAACAACCACCATGTCAGACTACACAGAGAAGCCACTGAAATCCACAAGCATGTGGCAATTTTCAACAGAAAGGAGGAAACCATGAAAATGAACATATTTTGGCACACATAACCCCCATGACCCCCTTTATGTCCTGGTGCAGGGTTTTTTTTTGGGGAGGGGGGAGTGACCCAATTTACATCCTACTGCAGTTTTGAGGAGGAGGGACCATGGATGATGGGACTTGAAGTACCGCCACTACCGTACCGAGATTGCTGCCACCCTCATCCACTGACTGATCAAGACCAAACCTGGCACACAGAGGCCTCATTACCTTTTCTACGTCCTGGTGCAGTTTTGAGGAGCATGGACCACAGATCATGGGACTTGTAGTACCTCCACTCATTTCCCAAGACCGCTGCCACCCTCATCCAATGACTGATGAAGACCGAACTTGGCACACAGAGCTGCCATGACCCACTCTATATTCTGGGGTTGTTTGGAGGAGGATGGACCATGAATTAAGAGACTTGCAGTACCTTCACTCAGTTCCTGAGAACACAGCGACACTCATCCAATGACTGATAAAGACTAACCTTGGCACAGAGAGCTCCTATGGCCAATTCAACATTCTCGTGCTATTCTGAGAAGGACGGACAATGGATGATGGGATCACACTCATTCAATGACTGATCAAGACCAAACATGGAACGCAGAGACCTAATGACCCATTCTACATCCTGGTGCAGTTTTGAGGAGGATGGACCATGGATGATGGGACTTGAAGTACCTTGAATCACTTCCCAAGACTGCTGCGATCCTCATCCAATTAGGACCAAACTTAGCACACACAGCTCTCACGGCCCACTCTACATCCTGGTGCTATTTGGATGAGTGTGGACCATGGACGATGGGACTTGCAATACTTTTACAACTTCCTGAGACTACTGCCAGCCACAGAAATAACTGAGAAAGACCAAACTTGGCACACAATACCTTTCTCAAATAACTGGGTCCCCAAGCTAGTAGTAAATTAAGAACAAAACTCAAAACATAGGGGAATTCCAGACAAGAAACAATCAGGGCCAGCTAACCACCTCCCAGCAAAGGATTCCCGCAGGCAGTAAGAAGCCATACCTTGAAACTGTTGGGCCATTAAATGCTAATCAAGGTGGCCAATGGAAACATCCACATCTACCTCAAACAAGCAAGAGTTTTTTTTCCCCAACCTGGACATTCCACAGATATCTAAACCCCATTTTCTTGGTTTCCAACAGACCTTACAACTTCTGAGCGCGCCTGCCATTGAGGCAAGTGCAACATCAGAAGACAATGCTTCTGGAGTATGGCCATAGCAACCCATCGCAGCTACTTTTATATATAGTACACAAGGAACACATGCAACTACCATCATACAATTGTCATTGCACTGTAGCACCAGCCCGACGGCAGGCCTTCAAAAATTGAATTCAAGAATACTGATCTTGGAAGACAATCATCCTCGGAAACATAATTACCACTCTGATTAAAAAACCTTACACGAAGCGACATCTTTGCAAGTTATGATGTATATTAAAAGTTTCCGCTCTGATCGTACTCCTTGCTCCGAATAAAAAATGAAAAACAGTCTTAACACTTTTAAAAGCTAATGTTTTCCAAGTATTTTCCTTACGATGGTCAAATCGAGTCGGAAATCCTCACGCAATGCCTCATGGGCTGTATGCAAATCAACCCGGTCGCCACGCTCTAAGGTTTCCGTGGCGGTCTCAAAAGGTGCCGGTTCATGCTTTGTTTAAAACTGTATAAGCTTTCACAGGCAACCCAATTAATTGTCATACTGTGAAATTTTCGGGTAGGATGGCCATGCTCCAGTAGCATTTTCTCCTGACATTTTGCCTGCATCCGTGGCTGGCATCTTCAGAGGCTCTACTGGCAATGAGGCAGGTGAGTTTGTTGTGAGTTTTCTAGACTGTCAGGCCATGTTCTAGAAGCGTTCTCTCCTGACGTTTTGCCTGCATCTATTGCAGGCACCCTCAGATTGAGAGGTCTGTTGGAAACTAGGAAAACAAGTCTTCATAGGGAGCACCAAAGGCAGCAGCATTGCCCAAACACGAATCCAGGAACATGAAAGGCACTGCAGAGTACTTCAGCCAGAGAAGTCAGCCATAGCAGAACACCTGATGAACCAACCTGGACACAGCATACTATCTGAGAACACAGAAATGCTGGACCACTCTAACAACTATCATGCCAGACTACACAGAGAAGCCACTATATCTGTGGAAGGTCCAGGGAAAGAGAAAGAACTCTTGTCTGTTGGAGCTAGGTGTGAATGTTTCCATTGGGCACCTTGATTAGCATTTAATGGCCTAGCAGTTTCAAGGTCTGGCTTCCTCTTTGGGAAGTGATTAGCTGGCCCTGATTGTTTCTTGTCTGGATTTCCTTTTGAGTGCTGTTCTTTATTTACTGTTATGATTGTAGTGTTTTTTTTAATACCACTGGCGAGATTTTCTTCATTTTCATAGTTTCTTCCTTTCTGCTAAAATTGTCCAAATGCTTGTGGATTTCGGTGGCTTCTCTGTGTAGTCTGGCATGATAGTTGTTAGAGTGGTCCAGCATTTCTGTGTTCTCAGATAATATGCTGTGTCCAGGTTGGTTCATCAGGTGTTCTGCTATGGCCGACTTCTCTGGTTGAAGTACTCTGCAGTGCCTTTCATGTTCCTGGATTCGTGTTTGAGCAATGCTGCTGCCTTTGGTGCTCCCTATGAAGACTTGTCCACAGCTGCATGATATACGTCAGACTCCTAAAGAGGTGAGAGGGTGAAATAATCTGGTTGAAATAATCTGGATCGATTTTCATGTTCCTTGATTCACGTCTGGGCAATGCTGTGTTTAGTGGTCCTTATTTCTGCTATCTTGGCAGCCACCTCTCCACCAAAGTCAACATCGACACTGAAATACAACACCGCCTGAGCTCTGTGAGCGCAGCATTTTTCCAACTGAAGCAAAGAGTGTTTGAGGACCGGGACATCCATAGGGATACCAAGGTGCTTATTTATAGAGCTATTGTCCTCCCAACCCTGCTAAATGCCTGTGCGACGTGGACTGTCTACAGACGTCACATGCAACTCCTGGAACGATTCCATCAGCGCTGCTTCCGGAAAATCCTGCAAATCTCTTGGGAAGACAGGCGGACAAACGTCAGCGTGCTGGAAGAAGCAAAGACCACCAACATCGAAGCAATGGTCCTCTGCCATCAACTCCGCTGGACTGACTACGTTGTCCGGATGCCCGACCACTGTCTCCCAAAGCAGTTGCTCCACTCCAAACTCAAGAAAGGAAAACTGAATGTTGGTGGGCAGGAAAAGAGATTTAAAGATGGGCTCAAAGCCAACCTTAAAAACTCTGGCATAGACACTGAGAACAGGGAAGCCCTGGCCTATGAGCGCTTCAGCTGGAGGTCAGCTGTGACCAGCAGTGCTGGAGAATTTGAAGAGGCACGAATGGAGGGCGAAAGGGAGAGGCGTGTCAAGAGGAAGGCGCGTCCGACCGAGACCCCTTCCACCTGGAAATCAATGCCCTCACTGCAGAAGAAGAATAGGGCTCCACAACCACCGAGGGATCGCCTAAGTAAAGTAAGGTCCTTACGTAGACAAACCACGAGAGTAAAGACAAAAGATTAATCCAGAGGAAAAGTGTATTGTCGAAGGCTTTCATGGCCGGGATCACTGGGTTGTTGTAGGTTTTTCCGGGCTATATGGCCATGTTCTGGAGGCAATTTTTCTCATGATGTTTCGCCTGCATCTATGGCAAGCATCCTCAGAGGTAGTGAGGTCTGTTGGAAGTAGGAAAAATGGGTTTATATATCTGTGGAATGACCAGGGTGAGACAAAGGACTTTTGTCTGCTGGGGCTAGCTGTGAATGTTTCAGCTGATCACCTTGATTTGCATTCAATGGCCTGGAAGCGCCTGGGCGGAATCTCTTGTTGAGAGTGATTTTCTGTGCCTGTTTGTTTCCCCTCTGTTGTTTTGCTGTTGTAATTTTTGAGTTTTTTAATACTGGTAGCCAGATTTTGTTCATTTTCACGGTCTCTTCCTTTCTGTTGAAATTGTCCACATGCTTGTGGATTTCA
Organism: Anolis sagrei; assembly: GCF_037176765.1. NCBI lineage: Eukaryota > Metazoa > Chordata > Lepidosauria > Squamata > Anolidae > Anolis > Anolis sagrei. The sequence goes on along the minus strand of NC_090021.1, from coordinate 26,415,105 downwards.
ATGGCTTCTCTGTGTAGTCTGACATGGTGGTTGTGAGAGTGGTCCAGCACTTCTGTGTTCTCAAATAATATGCTGTGTCCAGGTTGGTTCATCAGGTGCTCTGCTATGGCTGATTTCTCTGAAGTAGTCTGCAGTGCCTTTCATGTTCCTTGATGCGTGTCTGGGCGCTGTGTTTGGACTTGTCCACAGCTGCATGGTATAGGGTAGACTCCTGCAGAGGTGAGAGGATTCCTCGCCCTTTGCTGAACGTAGCATTTGTTGGATTTTCTTGGTGGGTTTGTAGATTGTTTGTATGTTGTGTTTCCTCATCAGCTTCCCTTTGCGGTCACTCTCGTGGCTTGTTCTCAGTTTAGCAGCTCTTCTGATGTCTGAGGTGGAGTATCCATTGGCCTGGAGAGCCCAGTTGAGGTGGTTTCAGAACATGGTCATATAGCCCGAAAAAACCTACAACAAGTCAGAAGAAGAGTGTTCTTACCATACACCAAGGCAACCACTTGACTGCATTGAAAACCTGATCAACAAACACAACCTGCAGACCCATCGTCAAAATCCAACATATGCTACCTTCAGCACCCAAACACGAATCCGTTCTGGTTGTACTGAATCATCAGCCCGACGGCAGGCCTTCAAAAATTGCGTGTGGAACACACACGCCAGAACACCGTTAATTGATCTTGGAAGACAATCTTACTCGACAAGGTTTGACACTCTGATTAAAAAGTCTCACACGAAGCGACATCTTTGCAAGTTATGATGTATTTTCAAAACTTCCGCTCTGATCGTATTCCTTGCTCCGAAAAAAAAGAAAAAGAGTCGTAATACTTTTGTAAAAGATAATGTTTTTCAAGTGCTTTCCTTACGATGGCCAAATCGAGTCTGACATCCTCGCGCGGTGGCTCATGGGCTGTATGCAAATCAACCCGGTCGCAGTGCTGTCAGGTTTCGGAGGCGGTCTCAAAAGGTGCCGGTTCATGCTTTGTTAAAAACTAGCAGTGGTTCTCAACCTGCGGTCCCCAGATGTTTTTGGCCTTCAACTCCCAGAAATCCCAACAGCTGGTAAACTGGCTAGGATTTCTGGGAGTTGTAGGCCAAAAACATTTGGAGACCACGGGTTGAGAACCACTGATGTAAGCCATGAAGCAACCCAATTAATTGTCATACTTTTCTTATTTTGGCAAGGGATGCTCAAGGACTTTTTGCCAGTCCCATACATAATTCAAACTTCCAGGAACATTGAAACATTTTTTTCCTGCAGCGAATATATATTGTGAACTACCCTTTTTTTCCCCCTTAGGATCGACTTTGTGCAAGTAGCTTCTGGTGTGAGAGAAATGGCCGTCTGCAATGACATTGCCCAGGAGATGCCCAGATGTTTTGATGTTTTACCAGCCTTGTGGGAGGCTTATCTCATGTCCCCGCATGGGGAGCTGGAGCTGACAGAGGGAGCTCATCCGCATTCCCCCCGAATTCGAACCTGCAACCTGTCAGTCATCAGTCCTGCCAGCACAAGGGTTTAACCCGCTGCACCACTGAGGGCTCCTACACTGAGTTCTGTGGTATTATTTCACATGGAAACAAATGGAGTTGGGAGGACAATAGACTGCACCTACTTTTTTCCTGCCAGTGGCTCAATGTTATGGAATCCTGGGAGTTGTAGTTTACTGAGGCGACAGCAGCACACTTTGACAGAGAAAGCTAAAGGCTGGATTTGCTGTGAATTTTTTGGGTGGTATGGCTATGTTCCAGTAGCATTCTCTCCTGACATTTTGCCTGCATCTGTGACTGGAATGTTCAGAGGTTCTGTGGACAGTGGGGCAAGTAGAGTTCATAAAGTGCTCTTGTCTGGACAAGGAGAAGAGTTATCCTCTCACCTCTGCAGGACTCTACCCTATTCCATGCAGCTGCGGACAAGTCTCCATAGGAACCACCAAATGCAACAAGACCCAAACACGAATCAAGTAATGTGAAAGGCACCGCAAACTAGAGTTTTTTAAATACTGGTATCCAGATTTTGTTCATTTTCATGGTTTCTTCCTTTCTGTTGAAATCGTCCGCATGCTTGTGGATTTCAGTGGTTTCTCTGTGTATTCTGACATGGTGGTTGTGAGAGTGGTCCAGCATTTCTGTGTTCTCAAATAATATGCTGTGTCCAGGTTGGTTCATCAAGTGCTCTGCTATGGCTGGCTTTTCTGGTTGAGTTAGTCTGCAGTGCCTTTCATGCTCTTTGCTTCGTGTCTGGGCATTGCTGCGTTTGGTGGTCCCTATGCAGACTTGTCCAATCATACCCCACCACAAATGATGGCCCAGGACTCTAGAGTGGCCTCAGACTTTACTGTAAGTGTAGGTGAACCCAAGAAATCATTAAATCTAGACATGATGTACTTATTGCATTTTTGGGTGGCCCATTAAAGGCATCACCTTTTTGTGGATTTCGGATATTACTGGGTTTTTTTCCTGTATGGCTGGATATCAGTGCTTTTCTTCAGAGAGGAGTTCCTATGATTATATGTAATACTAGCCATCCCCTGCCACGCGTTGTTGTGACCCACTCTGTGTTTATGTGTGTGTGTATATGTGTGTTTGTGTATATATATATATATGTATGGTTTTGCGCATGCGTTGTAATGGGTTTTTTTTCTTTTAAAGTCCCTTCTGCTGTGTTTTTCAGTGTTTTTATGAGTGACTAGTCACTTGTGTCCAAATTTGGTGTCAATTCATCCAGTGGCTTTTGAGTTATATTAATCCCACAAATGAACATTACATTTTTATTTATATAGACTAGCTGTCCCCTGCCATGCATTGCTGTGGCCCAGTCTGTAGTATATGTTTTTGTGTGTATATATATGTGTGTATATGTGTATATATGTGGTTTTGTGCATGCATTGTAATGTATTTTTGGGGTTTTTTTTGGCTTTTTAAGTTTCTTCTGCTGTGTTTTTCAGTGTTTTTATGAGTGATGATCACTAGTTGGCCTGAGAGGTGTCTTGTGTCCAAATTTGGTGTCAATTCGTCCAGTGGCTTTTGAGTTATGTTAATCCCACAAACAAACATTACATTTTTATTTAAATAGATTGAGGACTACATTTCTTAATTGTAATTGGTTTAGGAACTTGGGCTGGTCCTGGATGGAGCCATATGTGAGAAAGAAAGGGAACTACGGCATGCCCTGTGCTGCCAAAATGTGTGTCTGGGCATTTGTGTACTTTTGACTTGGCTTGTTTCTTGTAAGGATAATATGCTGGAGTGTTCTGAGAAGATGAATCAAAAGAATATGGCTGCCAAGAGATGGTTTCCATTTGCATTAAGTAAAGTTAAGGTTTTTTCCTGACATTAAGTCTAGTCGTGTCCGACTCCTGGGGGGGGGGGGGTGGTGCTCATCTCCATTTCTAAGCTAAAGAGCTGGCGTTGTCCGTAGACATCTCCAAGGTCATGTGGCTAGCATGACTGCACGGAGCAGCGCTTCCTGCAGAAGCAGTACCTATTGATCTACTCGCATTTGCATGTTTTTAAACTGCTAGGTTGGCAGAAGCTGGGGCTAACAGCAGGAACTCACCCCACTCCTCAGATTTGAACCGCCAACCTTTCGGTCAGCAATTTCAGCAGCTCAGTGGTTTAACCCACTGCATAATGGGGGGGGGGAGGGGTCCATTTGCACTACAATGATGTAAACTAAAAGCCAATTGAGTCTCACCAGGTGACAAAGAGCCAGAGGTATGCACGTGTGTAGGAGTGCATTCTTTGCTGAGTGTGTGAGACATAAAGAGAACAAGCATGGGTGGTTTTCCATGGAGAACACCAGTTAAATTAGATTATTGAAAAGAAGAATCCCAAACAATAGTAACAATAAATGATTCTCTCTCATGTCTGGTTTATGAGGGGAAATCTCAAGAGTTGCAGAATGCTATTGAGCAAAACAGTAAGAGAGGGAATGAGCTTGTCTGAAATGAATGTTCTTTAACTATTCCAGCATTTTGAGAGAGATTAGGATGGTTTAGGCCTTGGCCCTAACACAGAAGAATGCAGGATACGAATGTGTGCTTTGGGTCACAGGAAATGGTGACTCAGCATTACTACTACTTTATAAAGCTTTCCATTCATTTTGCCTCTGTGTGGTTCCCACCACGGTCGCCAAGAATTTAGGAAAAAGAAATTCCTCGGACAAGAAGGAAACGAGAACTATGTAGCATGCAGTCTCTAAGAGAAAGTCGGGGCAATATCTTCCTCTTGGGCATTAAAAATTAAATGCAAAGATACAGAATGGGGGAACGCATGGCTCTATAGCAGTACATGTGAAAAAAATCTTGGAGTCCTCATGGACAACAAGTTAAACATGAGCCGACAATGTGATGCAGTAGTGAAAAAGGCCAATGGGATTTTGGCCTGCATAAATAGGAGTATAGCGTCCCTTCGGAATATAAATAAAGTTGTTGTTGTTTTACTGACACAAAAGCACAGTATGTCACAGCAAACAAGATCTATATGCTGGATTTCATATTTAAAAAATCACAAGTCGAACACTTCCCAAGCGTCTAAGACTGTGTGATGTATTTTCAAATGATGCGCGCAGATCCAAGTAAGGTGGCCTTTTGCAGTTGACAGATCGTGATTTTGTCGATGTTTATTGTTTCCAAATGCCAACTGAGATCTTTTGGCATGGCACTCAGTGTGCCAATGACCACTGGGACCACCTGTACTGGTTTATGGCCTTGACCCTAACACTGCCAGAGCCTTTGCAGTTCAATTTTGAGGTCCTGATAACGACTGAGTTTTTCCTGTTGTTTTTCCTCAATGCGACTGTCACCTGGTATGGCGACATCAATAATCCAGACTTTTTTCTTTTCCACAATCGTGATGTCCAGTGTATTGTGTTCCAAAACTTTGTCAGCCTGGATTCAAAAGTCCCACAGTATTTTTGCGTGTTCATTTTCCATGACCTTTGCGGGTTTATGATCCCACCAATTCTTTGCTGCTGGCAGGTGGTACTTGTGGCATAAGTTCCAGTGAATCATCTGGGCCACAGAGTTGTGCCTCTGTTTGTAGTCCATCTGTGCAATTTTCTTGCAACAGCTGAGGAGATGATCCATGGTTTCATCAGCTTCCTTGCACAGTCTGCATTTTGGATCATCCACTGATTTTTCCATCCTGGCCTTAATGGCATTGGTTCTGATGGCTTGCTCCTGGGCTGCAAGAATCAGGCCTTTTGTCTCCTTCTTCAGGGTTCCATTCATGGGCCATCACCAGGTCTTCTCCCTCTCAACTTTTCCTTCAATTTTGTCAAGGAACTGCCCATGCAGTGCTTTGTTGTGCCAGCTGTCAGCTCTGGTTTGTAGTCCAGTTTTCTTATACTGGTTCTTTGTCTTCTGTGCTTTGAGACGTTTCCGATTACTGACTTCAATTAAAGCAGGTTCTTGGCTTTCCTTGACATATTCTGCCAGGGCGTGTTTTTCTTCTTCGACTTTTTGTTTTACTTGTAAGAGTCCTCTGCCACCAGAACTTCTATTACTACTACTACTACTACTACTACTACTATTATAGTGACTAGATCCAGGAAAGCCACGCTACTCCTCTATTCTGCCTTGGTTAGACCACATCTGAAATACTGTGTCCAATTCTGGGCCCTGTGACTGAAGAGAGATGTTGACAAGCTGGGATGTGTCCAGAGGAGGGCAACTAAAATGATCAAGGGATTGGAGAACAATTCCTATGAGGAGCGGCTTAAAGAGCTGGGCGTGTTTAGCCTGCAGAAGAGAAGGCTGAGATGAGACATGATGAGGGCCATATATAAAGATGTGAGGGGAAGTCACAGGGAGGAGGGAGCAAGCTTGTTTTCGGCTACCCTGGAGAGTAGGATGCGGAACAATGGCTTCAAACTACAGGAAAGGAGATTCCACCTGCACATTAGGAAGAATTTCCTAATGGTGAGAGCTATTCAGCAGTGGAACTCTCTGCCCTGGAGTGTGGCGGACACTCCTTAATTAGAGGCTTTTAAACAGAGGCTGGATGGCCATCTGTCAGGGGTGTTTTGAATGTGATTTTCCTGCTTCTTGGCATGGGATTTGACTGGATCACTCATGAGGTCTCTTGCAACTCAATTATTCTATGATTCTATGATTCTTCCTGTCAATCATTGGTTTCCACTTCTTAAATTTTACTTTGATGTAATTATTAGGGTGACCCAATTACTTTGCTTTCAGTAGGAACTGGGTTCTCACCAATTCAACATGACTGCACAAGCCAAGAGCAAGGAAAAGAGCTTGAGGGTGCCCATTCATGTGGATGTGGTTGGTTCAGATTAGAGTTAGGTGTTTCTGAAGTTTGTCAATATTCTAAAGAATTCCCCAGAGTTGCTAAACATGGGGTCAAACTGGTTTAACCCTAGTTTCACCTCCAGCTCCTTCAAAGTCAATCCGGTCACTTCAAGGATGCCATCCATCCATCTTGCCCTTGGTCGGCCCCTCTTCCTTTTTCCTTCCATTTTTCCCAGCATAATTGTCTTCTCTAAGCTTTCCTGTCTTCTCATGATGTGGCCAAATAACTTCATCTTTGCCTCTAATATCCTTCCCTCCAATGAGCAGTCGGGCTTTATTTCCTGAAGTATGGACTGGTTGGATCTTCTCGCGGTCCAAGGCACTCTCAGAACTTTATGATGAACTATTGTTTAATGATATACCCTGGGAAGTTGGATCTGGCCACGGTGGTCCACGCTCTTGTTACATCCCAAATAGATTACTGCAACGCGCTCTACATGGGGTTGCCTTTGAAGACAGTTCGGAAACTTCAATTAGTCTAACGGGCGGCGGCTAGATTACTCACCGGAGCGTCATACAGGGAGCATACCACCCCCCTGCTATGTCAGCTCCACTGGCTGCCGATCCTGTTCTGAGCACAATTCAAACTGCTGGTTTTGACCTACAAAACCCTTTATGGCTCCGGCCCAGCGTACCTGTCCGAACGTATCTCCTTCTACGTCCCACCTCGGAGTTTAAGATCTGCTGAGGAGGCCCTGCTCTCGGCCCCACCTTTATCACGAGCGAGACTGGTGGGGACAAGGGACAGGGCCTTCTCGGTGGTGGTCCCTCGCCTGTGGAATGCGCTCCCCGGGGAAATTAGGACATCAACATCCCTCCTCTCTTTCAGAAGGAAGCTAAAAACCTGGATGTGGGACCAGGCCTTCGGGTAAGCTGGCAGATGGACAAAGACAACCAATAACGACCAGACTAGGAAAGGACAATGATGATGCTAGATGGTTTATGGACTATGATTTGGTGAACATTGGCCACAAGATGATTTTATTGCTGCTAATATACTGTTTGATTGTTTTAATTAGTTATAACTGTGACATTATATGGTAAATTTGTGTATTGTATATTGTATTGTATTTTGTGAATTGTTAGGCATCGAATTGTGCCTTTTGTAAGCCGCCCTGAGTCCCCCCTAGGGGGTTGAGAAGGGCATGGTAGAAGCACCCCAGAGAGAGAGAGAGAGAGAGAGAGAGAATATTTATGCGCGCGCACAAGAGAGACAGAGAGGATTCATTGGGTTGCCATAAAGGCGCCTGCATTTTTAAACAAAGCATGAACCGGCACCTTTTGAGACCGCCTCGGAAACCTTGGAGCGCGGAGACCGGGTTCATTTGCATACAGCCCATGAGGCACCGCGCGAGGACTTTGGACTCGATTTGAGAGAGGAAATCGTAAGATAAGTCATAAAAAAATCTAATTCGCCGTTTAAATTTTACGACTGTTTTTGTTTGTTCGATGCAAGGAATACGGTCAGAGCAGAAGCTTTGTGTATGTATCATAATGTTAAAGAAGGTCACCCATGACTTTGATATCATTTTGTCCGGAAACTTGTTGGATTGTGCTTAGTCTGGAACCTACTCCGCGGTCTATGGAGCGCAGTCTCCGTAGGTGACTGAATTTTTGGAGGCCTGCCGTCGGGCCGATCCTATAGTATGTAATGGCAGCTGTATGGAATGATTATGTAGATGTTTGGAAGATATATGTACCGGTAGTACCGAAGCACCTTGAAGAAGTTAATATTTGTTCTGGGAAGTTCTAATTATTTTTTTGATGCAGGGTGAACTAAAACTCCCATATGGGAGGTGCTCTGGGTTGCCTGAAAACAATGATGTTTGTATTGGGATATTAGGCAATATCAGTTTGGGAGTTTGTATTTGTGTGTATTAGAAAAAAGCCAGCCTTGCGTTTTATGTTTATGAATGATGATCCCATGAGAAAATGCATAAGGAAATGGGTGAACTACAATTCCCAGAATCGTGGGCCAGTTACCTCCAAACCCTGCCAATATTCAAAGTTTGCCAGGTTTGGTCCAGGTACAGCATAGGCTGTGTTCAGTGCTCTCTTGATGCAGATAAACTACAACTCCCATATGCCAAGGACAATCACCCCCAAACCCCGCTTGTATACACAATTGGCCATGTCGGGTCTGGTTACCAAGTTTGGCCCAGATCTGGTGACGGATGGATTCAGTGCTCTCTGGATGCAGGTGAACTACAACTCCCAGATTCCCAGGGCAATCAGCCCCATGCCAGGCCTATATACACAGTTGGCTATGTTGGGCTCTGTGCTAAGTTTGGTCCAGATCTGATATTGGCTGGGTCCAGTGCTTTCTGGATAAGAGTGAACTACAACTTCCAAAATCAAGATCCATTCTCCAAACCCCCTGCAGTATGTTCAGTTTACCATGATGCTTCTCTGTGCCAAAGTTTGCTCCCAGTCCATTGTGGGGGGGGGGGGGGTCACAGTTTCTTTGGATGCAGTTGAACTATAACTCCCATCAAGGTCAATTTCCCTCAAATGTCTCCAGTATGTTTTGTTGGTCATGGGGAGCCTGCGTGCCAAGTTTGTTCAAGGTCCGTCATTTGTGGAGGTTACAGTTGTCTGTGGGAGGCAAATGCGGTGAGCGTACTGCAAATCCCATTGTCCATGGTCCATCCTCCCCCAAATCGCACCAGGACATATAGTGCATCATTGGGGATCCTGTGCCAAGTTTGGTCCAGGTCTGTCATCTGTGGGGGTCACAGTGGTCTCTGGAAGTGAGTGAAGATACTACTAGTCCCATCATCCATGGCAAGTTTGGTCCAGATCCATCATTGTTTGGGTTCACAGTGGTCTCTGGATGAAGGTGAACTGATTGTTTTTAACTATTTGCGATTACTGCTGCTATGTATTTTATTAGTTGAATTGTTGGCATCAAATTGTGGCGGTTGTAAGCCCCCCTGAGTCCCCCCTAGGGAGTTGAGAAGGGCGGGGTAGAAGTACTCGAAATAAATAAATAAATAATAAACTGGACACAGTATATTATTTGAGGACACAGAAATGCTGGACCACTCTAACAACCACCATGTCAGACAACACAGAAAAGCCATTGAAATCCACAAACACGTGGACAATTTCAACAGAAAGGAGGAAACCATGAAAATGAACAAAATCTGGCTACCAGTATATAATACCTCTAAAATAAAGACAGTAACAAAAGAACAGCACTCAGAAAACAGACAGGAAACAATCAGGGCCAGCTAACACCTCCCAACAAAGGATTCCCTCAGGCAGGAAGCAGCTAGGCTTTGAAGCTTCAAGGCTATTCAGTGCTAATTAAGGTGATCAATTTCAATATTTGCACTCAGGGGTGGCTCAACCCATTACGCAAAGTAAGCATTTGCAGTATAGTTGATTTTGCCCAGGGGTGCTCTTGAGGCGCTCTTGGGGGAAAATAAACCTTGACATATGCGAGTTGTAGTTACTGGGATGTATAGTTCACCTACAATCAAAGAGCATTCTGAACTCCACCAATGATTGAATTGAACCAAATATGGCACACAGAAAATATATATCAATTATTGGGGGGGGGGGGGCAAAATACTGTTTGCTTACTGTTGAAAATTACCTAGGGCCACCTCTGTTCGCACTTGCCTCAAACAGACAAGAGTTCTTCTCCCACCCTGGACATTATTCCACAGATATATAAAACCCACTTGCCTAGTTTCCAACAGACCTACAATATTTGAGGATGCCTGACATAGATGCAGAGGAAATGTCAGGAGAGAATGCTACTGGAACATAGTCATATAGCCTGAAAAATTCACAGTAACCCAGCCTTTAGCTTTCTTTGTCAAAGTGTGCTGCTGCCTCAGTAAACTACCACTCTCGGGATCTCATAAAATTCAGCCATGGGCAGGAAAAAAAAGTAGGCACAACCTATTGTCCTCTCAAATCTATTTGCTTCCATGTAAAATAGTATCACAGAACCCAGTGCAGTTCAAAATATATTCCCTGCAGGAAAAAAAAAAGGTTAATTGTTCCTGGCAGTTTGAATCATGTATGAGACTGGCAAAAACTCCTTGAGCATCTCTTGCCAAAATAAAAAGTATGTCAATCAATTGAGTCTCCCATAAAGGTTTATATAGTTTTTAATAGAGCATGAACCGGCACCTTTTGAGACCGGCTCGGAAACCTCAGAGCGCGTCGACCGGGTTCATTTGCGTACCGCCCATGAGCCACCGCGTGAGGATTTCCGACTCGCTTTGACAGAGGGAATACTAAGGGAAGCACTTTCTAAAAAATAGCTTTTTAAAGCGTGACGACTGTTTTTGTTTGCTCGGAGCAAGGAATACGACCAGAGCGGAAGCTTTGAGTATACATCATAATGTTAAAGGAGGACACTTCGGGGTAGTTAAGCGATCCGAGAGAGAGTTGCATATTTATCGTGTCATTGCAACCAATTTTAAGTCATTGTATTACTCCGCAATAGCGCGCGCGTGTTCATGCGGAAGAACAAATTTTTTGGAGGCCTGCCGTCGGGCCGATAATGTAGTCTAATGAGAGATCTCTGAATGCAGAAATAGTTGAAACATGAGGCTGAGGGAAGGGAAGCCTTTGTGGTTAAGTTGAGTGTGTCTAGTAGAGTTTCTACAACTTTGTTTTGAAGCTGAAGACACAAGATAAACAAATGCAGCTTGAAAGAGAAAGGGAGCTAGAGCTAAATAATGGAGAAGATATGTTACAATACAGGGAAACTTGGTATTCAATGGGAAAGAATACCTTGAGGTCAATATATAGAGCACAACCTGGGGATCACAACCAGACACAGTGAAGACATCTGCCCTTGCGCTATGCTCCTCTGCTGCTGAGTATGCATGTCCAGTGTGGAACACATCTCACCACGCTAAAACAGTGGATGTGGCTATTAATGAGACATGCTGCATTATCACGGGGTGTCTGCGCCCTACACCACTGGAGAAATTACACTGTTTAGCTGGTATTGCACCACCTGACATTTGTCGGGGAGTAGCAGCCAATAGTGAAAGGACCAAGGCGGTGACATCTCTGGCCCATCCTCTGTTCGGATATCAGCCAGCACGCCAACGACTTAAATCAAGAAGTAGTTTTCGAAGATCTACAGAGACACTCGCTGGAACACCTCAGCAAGCGAGAGTCCAAAAGTGGCAGGCTCAAACCCAGAACCTCAATCAATGGTTGATACCAAATGAGAGACTTCTCCTTGGGCACACAGAAGACTGGGCAAATTGGAAGGCGCTGAACAGACTGCGCTCTGGCACCACGAGATGCAGAGCCAACCTCAAGAAATGGGGCCCCAAAGTGGAATCCACGACATGTGAGTGAGGAGAAGAGCACACCACTGACCACCTGCTGCAATGCAACCTGAGCCCTGCCACATGCACAATGGAGGAACATCTAGCGGCAACACCAAAGACACTTCAAGTGACCAGATACTGGGTCAAAGGACATTTAATAGAATACAAAGTCTGCAAACTTTGTGTTTTGTTTGTTTTTTAGGTTTTTTTTAATGTAATACAACTGTTTTGGTTCACTCCTGACATGAGAAATAAATAATAAAATCATAAAATCAAAGAGTTGGAAGAGACCTCATGGGGCATCCAGTCCAACCCCCTGCCAAGAAGCAGGAATATTGCATTCAAATCACCTCTGACAGATGACAATCCAGCCTCTGTTTAAAAGCTTCCAAAGAAGGAGCCTCCACCACACTCCAGGGCAGAGAGTTCCACTGCTGAATGGCTCTCACAGTCAGGAAGTTCTTCCACATCACATTGTTGGCTCATGTTTAACTTGTTGTCCACGAGGACTCCAAGATCTTTTTCACATGTACTGCTCTCGAGCCAGGCGTCCCCCATAAATAAATATATAGAGTTCATAATAATGGAACATCATTGGGGTTAGTTCTATTTTAAATAACTAGCTATTAAATTTTGGGAGTTCTAGTTTACCTCACATCATGGTGCCCACAGACAATAGATTTCGACCAAACTTGGCACACATACCCAACATGGCCAACTCTACTGCTGCAGTTTGGAGGTCTGACCCGGAATGGTCACCACATCCAGGGACCAGTGTGAACTTAACTGCCAATAGATCTGGACTAAAATTGGCACATATACCCAACATGGTAGTGTTGGACTTTGAGGGGGATTGACCCAACAGGATGGGAGTTAATGTATTGTCGAAGACTTTCATGGCCGGGTGGTTGTAGGTTTTTTCGGGCTATATAGCCATGTTCTAGAAGCATTCTCTCCTGATGTTTCACCTGCATCTATGGCAAGCATCCTCAGAAGTAGTGAGGCAAGCATCTTCACTACCTCTGAGGATGCTGGGAATTTTGGTAAATGAAATACTATATACTCTTTTGATAATACACTTTGACATTACGCATAGATTGTTTTGTGTTTGTGCTGATACTCTGGAACATACAACATATCATTGTCCTTCTTTAGGGGTCCCTTTCAAATCTATGATACTATGTGTGTGTGTGTGTGTGAATAATATATATCTATCTATATCTATGGCTGGATGGCTCTTTGTCAGGAGGGCTTTGATTATGTTTTCTTGCCCTGGTGAATAGAGTTGGACTGGAATGCCTTAAGTATTTTCTGTTGGTTATGGGGGTTCTGTGTGGGATGTTTGCCACAATTCATGTTTGGGCATATATGGAGTATTTGTGGCAAGTTTGCCCCAATTTTGTCGTTCGTCGGGTTCAGAATGCGCTTTGATTGTAGGTGAACTATAAATCCCAGCAACTGAAACTCCCAAATGTCAAGATTCTACTTTCCCCAAACTCCACCTGTGTTCACATTTGGGCTTATTGAGTATTTGTGTAATTTGGTCCAGATCCATCATTGTTTGAGTCCACAGTGCTCTCTAGATGTAGGTGAACTACAACTCCCAAACTCAAGGTCAATGCCCACCAAACCCTTCTAGTGTTTTCTGTAGGTCATGGGAGTCCTGTGTGCCACATTTGGTTCAATTCCATCATTGGTGGAGTTCAGAATGCTCTTTGATTGTAGGTGAACTATAAACCTCAGTAACTACAACTCCCAAATGACAAAATCATTTTTAGGGATGGTCACTGCTTGGGTTAGTAGGTGTCTTGTGGCCAAATTTGGCGGCAATTTGTCCAGTGGTTTTTGAGTTACATTACATTTTTATTTATATAGTATAGCATAGCACAGGAGACAAGGTGGAACTGTCCCCTGACCCCCTCTCTATTCACTCTGGCTCAGAGCAGCAGTTGGTGCTAGGGGGAGGGGTCTCCAACTGATGACATATGCAGGAAACAAGATGGAATTTTCCCCAGCCCCCTTTCTCTTCACTCTGGCATAGAGCAGCAGTTGGTACTGGGGCAGGGGGTGGGGGGTCCCCAACAGATGACATATGCAGGAGACAAGATGGAACTGTCCCCTGGCACCCTTTCTATTCACTCTGGTTCAGAGCGGCACTTGTTGCTGCGGGGAGGGGTCCCCAACTGATGACATATGGAGGAGACAAGGTGGAAGTGTCCCCTGACCCCCTCTCTATTCACTCTGGCCCAGAGTGGCAGTTGGTGCTGTGGGGAGGGGTCCCCAACTGATGACATATGGAGGAGACAAGGTGGAAGTGTCCCCTGACCCCCTCTCTATTCACTCTGGCCCAGAGTGGCAGTTGGTGCTGCGGGGAGGGGTCCCCAACTGACGACATATGCTGGAGACAAGATAGAACTGTCCCCTGACCCCCTCTCTATTCACTCTGGTTCAGAGCGGCAGTTGGTGCTGCGGAGAGGGGTCCCCAACTGATGACATATGGAGGAGACAAGGTGGAACTGTCCCTGGCCCCCCTCTCTTCACTCTGACCCAGAACAGCAGTTTATCTTGAAATCTAAGATCAAAAAGAATTCCTAAGTCTCTCTAAGTTGCTCTACTCTGAACTGGGGGGCCTTCCCCCCAGCACCAACTGCTGCTCTGGGCCAGAGTGAAGAGAGAGGGGGCCAGGGGACACTTCCACCTTGTCTCCTGTGCTATGCTAATCTATATAAATAAAAATGGTGATAATACATAACAATCACAATAAAGATATATGTACGGAAATACACAATATTATTTGTTGTTGTTCATTCGTTCAGTCGTTTCCGAATCTTTGTGACCTCATGGACCAGCCCACACCAGAGCTCCCTGTTGGCCGTCACCACCCCCAGCTCCTTCAAGGTCAGTCCAGTCACTTCAAGGATGCCATCCAGTCATCTTGCCCTTGGTTGGCCCCTCTTCCTTTTGCCTTCCACTTTCCCCAGCATGATTGTCTTGTCTAGGCTTTGCTGTCTCCTCATGATGTGGCCAAAGTACTTCAACTTTGTCTCTAATATCCTTCCCTATTCCCTATATAGGTAAAGGTAGTCCCCTGACATTAAGTCCAGTCATGTCTGACTCTGGGGTGTGGTGCTCATCTCCATTTCTAAGCCGAAGAGCCAGCGTTGTATGTAGACACCTCCAAGGTCATGTGGCCGGCATGACTGCATGGAGCGCCGTTACCTTCCTGCCGGAGCGGTACCTATTGATCTATTCACATTTGCATATTTTCGAACTGCTAGGTTGGCAGAAGCTAGGGCTGACAGCGGAAGCTCACGCCGCTCCCTGGAATCGAACCTGCGACCTTTCGATCAACAAGCTCAGCAGCTCAGTGCTTTAACCCACTGCGCCACCATATCCTTCCCTAAATATAGGTGTACAATACATAACGATAATTTAGCATTAATAATAAATTAATAATGTTAATCCATTCAAAATAATTATAATTAGTTGATAGAAATAATAAGTTGTATAATAAAATGGTAATATTTTAAGCTTCTCTGAATTTGCCTTTAATTGCTGTATTAATGCAGTTTTGATACCATAAGTCAATGCTATGGAGGCATGGGAGCTGTAGTATGACAGGGTCTTTTTAGTTGGTGTAAACTAAAGTAAACTGCAACTTCCAGGATTCTATAACATGCTATGGGCAGATCAAAAGGAAATGCAACCAATTTGTTTCTATGCAAAATAATATGTCTCAACTTAGTGTTGTTCAAAATACGTTGACTGCAGAAAGAAAAATAAGTTCAGTTTGAATTATGTATGGGACTGGGGAAAACTCCTTGAGCATGCATCGCTCAAAAAAAAAAAGTATGAAGATTCATTGGGTTGCCATATAAAGGCTCATGCATTTTAAAACAAAGCGGGAACCGGCACTCTTGGGGGCCGCCTCGGAAACCTCAGAGCGTGGAGAGCGGGGTCATTTGCATACAGCCCATGAGCCACCGCGTGAGGACTTCTGACTCGATTTGACAGGGGGAATCGTAAGGTAAGTACTTGAAAAAATAAATTACCTTTTAAAGTGTTCCGACTTTAAAAGTCGGAACACTGTGTTCGGAGCAAAAATACTACTGGAGTGGAAGCTTTAAGTATACATCATAATGTGAAAGGAAGTCGCTGGATGCTTGGTATGTGTCAGAAACACAATGCGAACTAGTTTGCCATTGCGATCGCGCTTGGTCTGATCTCTGAGGTTACGACCGTTTCCTCCAACGCCTCGACAATGTAGCGATCCTAATAATTTTTTGGAGGCCTGCCGTCGGGCCGATAATATAGTGTAATGGCAGATGTCTGACTGTAGAAGTAGTTGAAACATGAAAACGAGGGAAGTGAAGCCTTTGTGGTTAAGTTGCGTGCATCCAGTAGAGTTTCTACAACTTTGTTTTGGAACTGAAGACGCAAGATAAACAAATGCAGCTGTGATGTCATTCCTTGGAAGGCGCTGAACAGACTGCGCTCTGGCACCACGAGATGTAGAGCCAACCTTAAGAAATGGGCTACAAATCCACGACATGCGAGTGTGGAGAAGAGCAAACCACAGACCACCTGCTGCAATGCAACCTGAGCCCTGCTGCATGCACAATGGAGGACCTTCTTGCAGCAACACCAGAGGCACTCCAAGTGGCCAGAGACTGGTCAAAGGACATTTAACCAACTACCAAGTTTGCAAAATCTGTGTTTTTTTTTTAATCTGTGTGTTTGTTTTGTTATGTTAGAAATGTAATACAATGGTATGGTTTCTGACGACACGATAAATAAATAATCTCCGGCCCATCCTCTGTTTGGGTATCAGCCACCACACCAACAACTTAAATCAAGAAATAGTTTTCTAAGATCTACAGAGACACTCGTTGGAACACCTCAGCAAGCGAGAGTCCAAAAGTGGCAGGCTCAAACCCAAAACCTCAATCCAGATACTGGTCAAAGGACACTTAATAGAATACCAAGTCTGCAAACTTTGTGTTTTGTTTGTTTGTCTGTTTTTTAATGCAATACAACTGTTTTGGTTCGCTCCTGACACGATAAATAAATAAATAAATATATAGAGTTCATAATAATGGAACATCATTGGGGTTAGTTCTATTTTAAATAACTCGCGATTAGATTTTGGGAGTTAATAATAATAATATTATTTATTTATTTATTTATTTATTTAACTTGTATACTGCCACTCCCAATTTGGCTCAGAGCGGTTTACAGAAGCAAATTAAAACAATACAATTAGCTTTAAAATAACAATAAGCAGTGAGGATGGACAATAGCCCCGAGTTGTTCACCCATCAAAAGCTTGTTGGAAAAGAAAAGTTTTACAGGCTTTCCAAAAAGCAAGTAAGTCTCAGATGGTTCAAGTTTCAACCGGCAAGGCATTCCATAAATAAGGGGCCACAATCGAGAAGGCTCTCTGCCTCGTAGATGACAAATGATAAGTCCGGATGTTAGGGACTTCAAGCAAATTTTGGTCTTCAGACGGAGTAATCTCTGGGGTTGGTAGGGGGATAAGCGGGCCAACAGGTACACCATGTAAGGCCTTAAAGGTTAGTACCAGCACCTTGAAAGTAATCCGGTACTCAATCGGAAGCCAGTGAAGCTGTTGGAGAATTGGGGTGATATGACACCTTGCCGGCACCCTGGCGAGAAGATGAGCCGCCACATTTTGCACCAGCTTCAGTTTCCGGATCACTGACAAAGGAAGGCCAATGTAGAGGGCGTTACAGTAGTCAAGCCTCGAGATGACTGCCGCCCCACAAATTAGGGGTCCCCACAATAATAATAAACCTTTATTTATACCCCGGTACCATCTCCTGAAGGACTCGGTGCGGCTTACAAGAGGCCGAGCCCAAATACAACAATAAAACAACAACAACAGCAATACAGACAATAAATAACTCATAAACAAAGCAATAAACATCAACAGTAACACCATGACACATTAAAAACCTGTGGCAGGGCCAAATGTAATGATTAAAATATTAAAATATTAAAAAAAATAATGCTGGGCATGACCAGGTGACATATAACTAGGATAGGTATTTGGAGAGGGATGGAATGAGCAGATAATCCTAGATCACTAATAAAGTGCATTTAGGGAGATATTGCTTAGGGTTTCCTTATTCTTGGAAGGCACACTGGAACAACCACGTTTTCAGGCTCCACCCAAAAACTGCCAGAGTTGGGGCATGCCTAATGTCCTTGGGGAGTGAGTTCCAGAGTTGAGGGGCCACCACCGAGAAGGCCCTGTCCCTTGTCCCCACCAATCGTGCTTGCGATGAAGGTGGGATTGTGAGCAGGGCCTCTCCAGATGATCGAAGAGATCGTGTGGGTTCATATACAGAAATGCGGTTCTAGTTCTAGTTTACCTCACACTATGGAGCCCATAGATGATAGATTTGGACCAAACTTGGCACACATACCCAACATGGCCAACCCTACAGCTGCAATTTGGAGGTCTGACCCAGGATGATGGGAGTTAGAGTTCACCCACATTCAGGGGCCAGTGTGAACTCAACTGCCAATAGATCTGGACTAAACTTGGCACACATACCCAACATGATAGTGTTGGAATTTGAGGGGGATTGACCCAACAGGATGGGAGTTAATGTATTGTCGAAGGCTTTCATGGCCGGAGTCACTGGGTGGTTGTAGGTTTTTTCGGGCTATATGGCCATGTTCTAGAGGCATTCTCTCCTGACATTTCGCTTGCATCTGTGGCAAGCATCCTCAGAGGTAGTGAAGCAACAGATGACATATGCAGGAGACAAGATGGAACTGTCCCCTGGCCCCCTCTCTATTCACTCTCAGAGTGAATAGAGCGGCAGTTGGTGCTGCGGGGAGGGGTCCCCAACTGATGACATATGGAGGAGACAAGGTGGAACTGTCCCCTGGCCCCCTCTCTATTCACTCTGGCTCAGAGCGGCAGTTGGTGCTGCGGGGAGGGTTCCCCAACTGATGACATACGGAGGAGACAAGGTGGAACTGTCCCCTGGCCCTCTCTCTCTTCACTCTGGCCCAGAACAGCAGTTTATCTTGAAATCTAAGATCAAAAATAATTACTAAGTTTCTCTAAGTTGCTCTACTCTGAACTGGGGGGCCCTCCCCCCAGTGAAGAGAGAGGGGGCCAGGGGACAGTTCCACCTTGTCTCCTGTGCTATGCTAATCTATATAAATAAAAATGGCGATAATACATAACAATCAAAATAAAGATATATGTATGAAAATACATGGTATTATTTGTTGTTCATTCGTTCAGTCGTTTCCGACTCTTTTTTTGACTTCATGAACCAGCCCATGCCAGAGCTCATGATATTATAGTAGTATTAAATATAGATGTACAATACATAAAGATAATTTAGCGTTAATAATAAATTAATAATGTTAATCCATTCAAAATAATTATAATTAGTTGATAGAAATAATAAGTTGTATAATAAAATTGTAATATGTTAAGCTTCTCTGAATTTGCCTTTAATTGCTGTATTAATGCAGTTTTGATACCATAAGTCAACGCTATGGAGGCATGGGAGCTGTAGTATGACAGGGCCTTTTTAGAGGGTGTGTTGTTGTTCATTCATTCAGTCGTCTCCGACTCTTCGTGACCTCATGGACCAGCCCATGCCAGAGCTCCCTGTCGGCCGTCACCGCCCCCAGCTCCTTCAAGGTCAGTCCAGTCACTTCAAGGATGCCATCCATCCATCTTGCCCTTGGTCGGCCCCTCTTCCTTTTACCTAAAGTAAACTGCAACTAAACTAAATTAAAGTAAACTGCAACTTCCAGGACTCTATAACATGCTACGAGCAGATCAAAAGGAAATGCAACCAATTGTTTTCCTAACTCTATTTGTTTGTATGCAAAATAATATCACTCAACTTAGTTGACAAGCTGGAATGTGTCCAGAGGAGGGCAACTAAAATGATAAAGGGTCTGGAGAACAAGCCCTATGAGGAGTGGCTTAAGGAGCTGGGCATGTTTAGCCTGAAGAAGAGAAGGTTTACAGGAGATATGATAGCCATATATAAATATGTGAGGGGAAGCCACAGGGAGGAGGGAGCCAGCTTGTTTTCTCCTTCCTTGGAGACTAGAACGCGGAACAATGGCTTCAAACTACAAGAGATGAGATTCCATCTG
The DNA here is from genome assembly GCF_037176765.1 of Anolis sagrei. Taxonomy (NCBI): domain Eukaryota; kingdom Metazoa; phylum Chordata; class Lepidosauria; order Squamata; family Anolidae; genus Anolis; species Anolis sagrei. The sequence goes on along the minus strand of NC_090021.1, from coordinate 26,395,328 downwards.
AACATTAGGAAGAACTTCTTGACTGTGAGAGCCGTTCAGCAGTGGAACTCTCTGCCCCAGAGTGTGGTGGAGGCTCCTTCTTTGGAAGCTTTTAAACAGAGGCTGGATGGCCATTTGTCAGGGGTGATTTGAATGCAATATTCCTGCTTCTTGGCAGGGGGTTGGACTGGATGGCCCATGAGGTCTCTTCCAACTCTTTGATTCTATGAATCTAGTGTTGTTCAAAATACATTGACTACAGAAAGAAAAATAAGTTCAGTTTGAATTATGTATGGGACTGGGGAAAACTCCTTGAGCATGCATTGCTAAAAAAAAAAAGTATGAAGATTCATTGGGTTGCCATAAAGGCTCATGCATTTTTAAACAAAGCGTGAACCGGCACTCTTGGGGACCGCCTCGGAAACCTCAGAGCGTGGAGAGCGGGGACATTTGCATACAGCCCATGAGCCACCGCGTGAGGACTTCTGACTCGATTTGACAGGGGGAATCGTAAGGTAAGTACTTGAAAAAATAAATTACCTTTTAAAGTGTTCCGACTCTGATTGTGTGTTAGGAGCAAAGAATACTACTGGAGTGGAAGTTTAAGTATACATCATGACGTGAAAGAAGGACGCTGGATCCTTGGTATGTGTCAGAAACGTAAGGAGAACTAGTTGCCAGTGTGATCGCTCTAGGTCTGATCGATTAGGTCATGACCCTTTCCTCCAACACCACAGCTTAGCGGTCCAAAAACAATTTTTTGGAGGCCTGCCGTCGGGCCGACAATGTAGTAGAATAACGATAGATGCAGTCCTAGCTTGAGTAATATGCAGTTCCTAAATGAGGTAATCACAGTTTGCTGCTGTGTTGTGGTATTTCTAAGAAAAAACTAATTGTCCTTTTGTTTGTTATGCATACCTGCGTTAGAAAACGCATAAAGATGTGGGTGAACTACAATTTCCAAAAATCTTGGGTCAAGTCTCCCCAAACTATGCCATATTCGCAGTTGGCCATCTTGGGTCTGTGTTTGGCCAGACCAGCCGTCAGCTGGGTTCAGTGTTCTCAGGGTGTGGGTGAACTATAACTCCCTGATGCCAATGTCAATCACCCCCAAATGGTACCTGTATTCTCAGTTGTCCATGTTGGTCTGTGTGCCAACTTTGGTCTAGATAAGTTGATGACTGGGTTCAGTGCTTTCTTGATGCATGTGAACCTTGGGAAGACTGATCTGGCCACGGTGGTCCACGCTCTGGTTACATCCCAAATAGACTACTGCAACACGCTCTACGTGGGGTTGCCTTTGAAGACTGTTCAGAAACTTCAGCTGGTCCAATGTGCAGCAGCCAGGTTACTAACTGGAGCGACATACAGGGAGCACACCACCCCTCTGTTGTGCCCGCTCCACTGGCTGCCAGTCCACTTCCAAGCATAATTCAAAGTGTTGATCTTGGCCTATAAAGCCCTAAATGGTTCCGGCCCAGCTTACCTGTCCGAATGTATCTCCCTCTACGTTCCGCCTTGTAGTTTAAGATCGTCCAGGGAGGCCCTGCTCTTGGTCCACCAGCCTCACAAGACAAGGGACAGGGCCTTCTCGGCGGTGGCTCCACACCTGTGGAACTCACTCCCCAGCAAGAGCAGGTCGGCTTCTTCCCTCTTTTCTTTTAGGAAGGAGGTTAAATCATGGCTCTTGGACCAGGCCTTTGAACAGCAAGCATGACAGCACCATGGATGTTGAACCAGACTGAAATTGGCTATATGATCAATGACAATGTTTTTAACGTGTTTTTAACTTAATGTTTTATTTACTATTGTCGAAGGCTTTCATGGCTGGAATCACTAGGTTCTTGTGGGTTTTTTTTTGAGCTATAGGGCCATGTTCTAGAGGCATTTCTCCTGACGTTTCGCCTGCATTTCTACCGTATACCATGCAGCTGTGGACAAGTCTACATAGGGACCACCAAACGCAGCATTGCCCAAACACGAATCAAGGAACATGAAAGGCACTGCAGACTACTTCAACCAGAGAAGTCAGCCATAGCAGAGCACCTGATGAACCAGCCTGGACACAGCATATGATTTGAGAACACAGAAATGCTGGACCACTCGCACAACCACCATGTCAGACTACACAGAGAAGCCATTGAAATCCACAAGCATGTGGACAATTTCAACAGAAAGGAAGAGACCCTGAAAATGAACAAAATCTGGCTACCAATATTAAAAAACTCTAAAATTACTACAGCAAAACAGCAGAGAGGAAACAACCAGGCACATCTTAACACCTTTCAACAAAAGATTTTCCCAGGCTCAGCCAGGCCTTCAAATGCTAATGAAGGTGGTCAGTTGAAACTGTTTTAAACTGTTGCTATTTATATTTGTATTATATTGAGGCTTCGAATTGTGGCCGGTTTGTAAGCCATCCTGAGTCCCTCCTCAGGGGTTGAGAAGGGCGGGATAGAAATATTGGAAATGAAGAAATAAATAAATAACTATAACTCCCATATGCCAAGAGCAATCACCCTACACTCCGCCTGTAGACACAGTTGGCCATTTGGGGTCTGTGTGCCAAGTTTGGTCCAGATAGGTTGATGGCTGGGTTCAATGTTCTGTGAATAAGGGTGAACTACAAGTTCTGGATTCCCAGGACAATGACCCCCAAACCCTGCCAATATTCACAGTTGGTCATGTTGGGTCTGTGTCCCAAGTGTGGTCAAGATCCGTCGTCAACTGCATTCAGTGCTCTCTAACTATAACTTCTAGATCCAAGGTCATTCACCCCCAAACCCCTTCTGTATGCATAGTTGGCCATGTTGGGTCTATGTGCCAAGTTAATTTCAGGTTCATCGTTGGATGAACCAGGACAGTAAAGAACAACACTCAGAAAACAGAGGAATTCCAGACAGGAAACAATCAGGGCCAGCTAACTCCTCCCAACAAAGGATTCCCACAGGCAAGAAGCAGCTAGGCTTTGAAGCTTCAAGGCCATTCAGTGCTAATTAAGGTGATCAATTGCAATATTCACACTTGCCTCAAACAGACAAGAGTTCTTCTTCCACCCTGGACATTATTCCACAGATATATAAACTCCACTTGCCTAGTTTCCAACATACCTACAACGTCTGAGGATGCCTGCCAAAGAGGCAGGTGAAATGTCAGGAGAGAATGCTTCTGGAACATGGCCACACAGCCCGGAAAACTCACAACAACCCAATGATACATTTAATGGGCCAGCCAAAAATGCAAAAAATACATTGTGTGGCTGAGTATGATCGCAGTGCAGCTGTGGACAAGTCTCCATAGGGACCACCAAACGCAGCAATGCCCTGACCCGAATCAAAGAGCATGAAAGGCACGGCAGACTCATTCAGCCAGAGAAGCCAGCTATAGCAGAGCACTTGATGAACCAACCTGGACACAGCATATTATCTGAGAACACAGAAATGCTGGACCACTCTCACAACCACCATGTCAGGCTACACAGAGATGCCATTGAAATCCACAAGCATATGAACAATTTAAACGAAGGGAGGAAAATCTAGTTTCCAGTATTAAAAAAAACACCAGAATGCAGACAGTAAATAAAGAACACCACTCAGATACAGGAGAACCCCAGGCAGCAAACAATCAAGTACCAGTTAACATCTCCCAAACAGAGGGTGCCTCCAGGCAACAAAAGCCAGGCTACTTCTATGCAGATTACCCTTACTGATTGACTGTGCTGTTCCATGGTTGCTCATGCGATTCAAGCTCGCCAATTGCAACATCCACACTTGCTTCAAACAGACAACAGATCTTTCTCCAACCCTGGACATTCCACAAATACACACACACATACACTCCACTTGCCTCATTGCCTGCAGAACCTCTGAAGATGCCAGTCACAGATGCAGGAGAGAATGCTACTGGAACATAGCCATACAGCCTGAAAAATTCACAGCAACCCAGCCTTTAGCTTTCTCTGTCAAAGTGTGCTGCTGCCACCTCAGTAAACTACAACACTCAGGATTCCATAACATTCGGCCATGGGCAGGAAAAAAGTAGGTGCAACCTATTGTTCTCTCAAATCTATTTGTTTCCATGTAAAATAATATCACAAAACCCAGTGTAGTTCAAAATATATTCGCTGCAGGGAAAAAAATGGTTCAGTGTTCCTGGCAGTTTGAATCATGTATGAGACTGGCAAGAGCTCCTTGAGCATCCCTTGCCAAAATAAAAAAGGCATGACAATTGGGTTGCCCATAAAGGCTTATATAACTACAAGAGAGGAGATTAATTGCAAGAGGGGAGATTAACTACAAGAGGGGAGATTCCATCTGAACATGAGGAAGAACTTCCTGACTGTGAGAGCCATTCAGCAGTGGAACTCTCTGCCCCGGAGTGTGGTGGAGGCTCCTTCTTTGGAAGCTTTTAAACAGAGGCTGGATGGCCATCTGTCAGGGGTGATTTGAATGCAATATTCCTGCTTCTTGGCAGGGGGTTGGACTTGATGGCCCAGGAGGTCTCTTCCAACTCTTTGATTCTATGATTCTATATACAGCATGAACCGGCACCTTTTGGGACCGCTCGGAAACCTCAGAGCGCGTCGACCGGATTCATTTGCATACAGCCCACGAGCCACCACGTGAGGATTTTCGACTCAATTTAACAGGGGGAATAATAAAGTAAGCACTTGAAAAAAATAGCTTTTTAAAGCGTGATGACTCTCTTTGTTTACTCGGAGCAATGAATACGATCAGAGCGGAAGCTTTGAGAATACATCATAATCTTAAAGAAGGTCACTTCGAGGTAGTCAGGCGGTCTGTGGTAGCTCAATGGTGATTATGTGGAAAAATGAATTTTTGGAGGCCTGCCGTTGGGCCAATAAAATAATGTAATGACAGGTTTATGTAAGAAAACGTGAGTAGGAGGTAGGTGAGTGAAGTTCTATGTTAAATAGCTAGCAATTGGATTTTAGGGGTTCTAGTTTAAAATTTGTATAAATAAAAATGTAATGTTCGTTTGTGGGATTAATATAACTCCAAAACCACTGGCCGAATTGCTGCCAAGTTTGGACACAAGACACCTAGAATCATAGAATCAAAGAGTTGGAAGAGATCTCATGGGCCATCCAGTCCAACCCCCCTGCCAAGAAGCAGGAATATTGCATTTAAATCACCCCTGACAGATAGCCATCCAGCCTCTAACCTACTAACCCAAGGAGTGACCATCACTCAAAAAATTATGATTTTGTCATTTGGGAGTTGTAGTTGCTGGGATTTATAGTTAACCTACAATCAAAGAGCATTCTGAACTCCACCAACGATGGAATTGAACCAAACTTAGCACATGGGACTCCCATGACCAACAGAAAACACTAAAAGGGGTTGATGGGCATTGACCTTGAGTTTGGGAGTTGTAAACATTGGTGGAGTTTGTGAAAAATAGACCTTGACATTGGGGAGTTGTGGTTGCTGGGATTTATAGTCCATCTACAATCAAAGAGTATTCTGAACTCCACCAATGATGGAATTGAACCAAACGTGGCATACAGAACTTGCATGACCAACAGAAAACACTAGAAGGGTTTGATGGGCATTGACCTTGAGTTTGGGAGTTGTAGTTCGCCTACATCCAGAGAGCACTGTGGGCTCAAACAATGATGGGTCTGGACCAAACTTAGCAGGGATACTCAATATGCCCAAATATGAACACAGATGGAGTTTGAGGGAAATAGACATTCACATTTGGGAGTTGTAGTTGCTGGGATTTATAGTTAACCTACAATCAAAGAGTATTTTGAACTCTACCAATGATGGAATTGAACCAAACTTCCCATACAGAACCTCCATGACCAACAGAAAATACTGGAGGGATTTGGGTGAACTGACAGTGATTTAGTGGAGATATAGTTCACCTACATCCAGAGAGCACTGTAAACTCAAAAGACTATGCCAAGGGGGTTCCTAAGCCCATCAGAAATGTGTGTTTTCTGATGGACTTTGGTGACCCCTCTGAAACCCCCTCGTGACCCCCCCAGAGGTCCTGACCCACAGGTTGAGAAACACTGCTCTAGGAAATGGTAGGCAAGGGTAGATAAGGATGGAGGGAAAGGCAGTGGGTGGGGCCATGCAAATTTGACACCAAGGGAGAGATAATGGAATCCTGGGATGTGGCTCATTGTAACCTGCTGTGTCCTTGGAGGGAAGGCTTTGATGGCTTCCCAGCAATGTGGATTAAAGCAGTATGTGATGGAAGCACGCTGTCTGTGTAAGTGGACACCCCTGTCACATACACCTATAGATTTTAACTTTTATTATGTGTATTAGTATTATATAATGTGTGTATTGTATGTATTGATAGATAGAATATAGAATATAATTATTATTTGTATAGATAGATTTTATTATGTGTATAGATTTAATTATATATTACTATTATTGCTATAATCATCATCATCTTCCTGCTTTTCTCCCACTATACCCTTCTCTCCTGACCTTCAGCAAAAAAACTTAAGACATGATTTTGGGACCAAGCTTTTGACAAGTCATTGGAGCAGCACAGTAAGTAACAATGAATCAAAGTAATTGACAAATGGAACGGCCTTGGATTATGATTTGAATGTAACAATGAATCAAAGTAATTGTAACAATGAATCAAAGTAATTGACAAATGGAATGGCCATGGATTATGATTTGCTTTTGACAAGTAATTGGAGCAGCGCAATAAGTAACCATGAATCAAAGTAATTGACAAATGGAACAGCCCTGGATTATGATTTGAATGGCATGATTTTAATTATTGTTTAATAATTTATGTTTTAATTTATTGGTTTTAACTCTGTTTATTTTAATATACGTGTGTATGGCATCAAATTGCTGTCTGTTGTAAGGCAGCCTTGAGTCCCCTCCAGGGTGAGAAAGGCTGGGTACAAATATGGTAAATAAATAATTCAGGAGATGAAAACTATTATTACTGTATTATTTTATAGGCCAGCATTTCCTCCTGATAATAGGACCCCTCAGTTAAATGCTGCTGTGGTTGTTTTCGGATTTGGAAAAACAAACAGAGAGCGAAAGGGAGAAATGTGCCAAGAGGAAGGCGTGCCAAGCAAACTCCTTTCAGGACTGCCATTCATATGGAAATCTCCATCCCTATGTGAATCCAGTGTAGGTTGGTTTTCACAGCCAGTCATTTACATATGGGTTCACAACCAAACTCTACCTCTGAAAGACAATCATATTCAGCCTGTAACGTTGTCAATTGTGTCACTCTTCACATACAGCCTGTTGCTCAGGAGCTACACCAGGCATACCAAGGACATAGGCAAGGAAAATGCATTTTATTATTGAATTCGCAACCAGAAATATCTCCCATCTGGAATAGATGATTCCTCTGCTTATTGGTCTCTTCCACCTTAAATAACAAAACCATAACATCTTTCTTGGGAATGTAATGGATGGTTGGTTAAAGTGTGCCATGGCTGCGTTGAGACACTATCCACATGCCAAAAGTCATAGGTTCAGACGCTCATATTAGAGGTGGAGCATCCCTTATCCAAAACACTTGGGGCAGGATTGGTTCCCCCAATCCCCCAAGTTTAGAATGCCCTTATTTGCTTATTATTATTATTATTATTATTATTATTATTATTATTACCATTTTAAAGTCAACCTCAAAAACATACACAGATAACTGGGAAGCCCTGGCCCTTGAGCACTCTAACTGGAGGTCAGCTGTATCCAGCAGTGCTGCAGAATTTGAAGAGCCACAAATGAAGGGCAGAAGGGAGAAATGTGCCAAGAGGAAGGCACGTCAAGCCAAACCTGACCAAGACCGCCTTCCATCTGGAAACCGATGTCCTCACTGCAAGAGAACATGCAGATCAAGAATAGGGCTCCACAGCCACCTACGAACCCACCGCCAAGACATCAGACTTGGAGGACTATCATCCTTGGGCTACGAGGGATCACCTAACATTGTATTTATTTATACTCCGAAAAGGAGAGGTAAAGGCAGCTTAACATAGAAACGTTAGTGCAGAATTTAAAATATATAAATATTAAAACAGAATTAAAGACAAAAAGGATTAAAAGATTCACAGTTAAAGCCACTGAAACATATTTGATGCATATTCAAAGCTAATGATGAGAAATCTTGGAGATGGGTCCCAGGTCCAGAGGAAAAATATCTCGTCTATTTCATATACACATGGTAATTTAATACAACATTTTAAAATAATCTTGTGTTCGGAACAACATTTGCATACTTTGACTCATCAGAAAGTAAAGGTGTCACTATCTCGGCCAGTCTTGTGAACAATTTTAGATTACAGAACATATACCATAGGGATCTTGAATATGAACCACTTGGCCTAAGAACCCTAAAAGCACCAGATTCAATCTAATCTTGGAAGCTCAGCAAGATCAGCCTTGATTAAACCTCCAGGTTCAGCTTCTGGTCCTATGCAGGCTATAGGGCAGCCGTGGGTGAACTTTGGCTCTCCAGGTGTTTTGGACTTCAACTCCTACATTTCTAATAGCCGGTAGGCTGTTACGAATTGTAGGAGTTGAAGTCCAAAACACCTGGCAGGTTCAAGTTCACCCATGCCTGCTATAGTATCAGTGTGAACCATTACCAATGGATCTGGACCAAGTTGTAGAATATAATAAAATTGTGTTACATGAGTATTATTTTGATTTTCCTTATAAAACATAGTGTCACACTTCAAAGACAATGTCATAGTAACCCTGCATAGGATATATTCCTGTTTCCATTTTATAAAAAATAAAATATTATAACTTTACTAGCTGTGCCCTGCCACGCGTTGCTGTGGCCTATAGTAAAACTTATCAAAGTTGAGGTAGATATCTGGACTATTATGTGTGTGCAGTGGCGGGGGGAATGATGGAGCCTGGGGTTGCGTGTGTGTGTGTGGCGGCGGGGGGAGTGGGGTTGTGTGTGTGTGTGCGGCGGCGGGGGGAGTGATGGAGCATGGGGTTGCGTGTGTGTGTGCGGTGGCGGGGGGAGCGATGGAGCATGGGGTTGCGTGTGTGTGTGCAGCGGCAGGGGAGTGGGGTTGCGTGTGTGTGGTGGCGGAGGGAGTGATGGAGCGTGGGGTTGCGAGTGTGTGTGTGCGGCGGCAGGGGAGTGATGTAGCGTGGGGTTGCATGTGTGTGTGTGCAGCAGCGGAGGGAATGATGGAGCCTGGGGTTGTGTGTGTGCGGCGGCGGGGGGAGTGGGGTTGCGTGTGTGTGTGTGCGGCGGCGGGGGGAGTGAGGTTGCGTGTGTGTGGCAGCGGAGGGGGTGATGGAGCGTGGGGTTGCGTGTGTGTGTGCAGCGGCGGGGGGAGTGATGGAGCGTGGGGTTGCATGTGTGTGCGGCGGCGGGGGGAGTGGGGTTGCATGTGTGTGTGTGGCGGCGTGGGGAGTGATTGAGCGTGGGGTTGCGTGTGTGTGTGCGGTGGCGGGGGGATTGATGGAGCGTGGGGTTGTGTGTGTGCATGCGGCAGGGTGTGTTTGTGTGCAGGAAGCGGCGCGGCGGGGCTTGGAGTGGGCATGGCTTCTGCAGAGGGAATGTTGGCCGGAAGGCTGTGTGCACACGCCAGGGAACTTGCGGCTGGGCACCAATGCGTATGCTCAGTTGTTTTGCCGTTTTGTGAGTGTGTTGTTGTGTTGTTTTTCATTTTGAGTAGATATGTTTGTACCTTGTGGGTTGTGTTATGGGCATGGGAATTTTGGTTAAGTTTCGTTGGGGGGTTGTGGAGTTTTGCTGTCCGGTTGAACCAACCTAACAGATTTATATATATAGATAATATGTGTGACAATAAAAAATATAATATAAAATAATTATAAAATAATATAAAATGTAATTATATAATAAAATACTCACTCTCTCTCTCTATATATATATATAATTTTTAAACATTTATTTCACATGTCAAGATTATAGTGGTAGAGAGGCAAGTAATAATAATAATAGTTGCAGAAGTGCCTTTGGAGGCTTCTCAGCACTTGGAACTAATGCCTGTTTATGGAGGCTGTCTGTATAAGTGGCCACCTCTGCTTCATTTATAGATTTATAGATGTATAGATATTTATATCAATTGTATGTGGAGTTCAGAGTGCTCTTCTTATATGCATGAACTATAACTCCCATCAGCCTCTGCCCCCCAAACCCAGACAATACTAAAAGTTCGTCATGATGAGTATGTGTGCCAAGTTTGGTTCAGCTCCATCATCGGTGTGATTTCACAGGGTTCTATGGATTTGGGTGAACTATAATTCCCAACATCAAGGATCAATTCCTCCCAAACCCTGCCAGTATTTTTTGTTGGTCATGGTGTGTGTGCGTGCGTGTGCATGGCAAGTTTGGTCCAGGTCCACTATTGGCGGGAGTCATAGGGCTCTCTGAAAGTATGTGGGTGAACTATAACTTCCATCCTGTTGGGCTGGGTCGATCCCCTCAAACTCCAACATTATTTTAAGCTGGTAATGTTGGCCACCCTGGAAATTGCATACAAACATACACAGAAACATATTTTTGCTTTTATTATAGACTAGCTTAGGTACCCAGTGATGCCTGAATTAGGCCCTTTAAAAGATAAACATTAGAAATAGTAATTGGTTTAACATTTTACAAATAGACCCATTAACAAAATATAAGGATGTGGGTGAACTACAGCTCCTATCCTGCTGGGTCAATCCTCTCAGACTTTGCCAAAATTTTAAGATGGTCATGTTGGATATATGTGCCAAGTTTGGTCCAGATCTATTGTGAATGCAGTTCACACGTGGTCCCTGGATGTGGGTGAACTATAATTCTCATCACCCTGGATCAGTACTCAAAACTGCACCAGTATTTAAATTTGGGTGTGTGCGCCAAATTTTGTTCTGATCTATTGTTGGCGGGTTCTATAACTCCCAAAATCCAAATGATAGCTATTAAAAATAGGACTAAGTCTAATGCTATTCCATTATTGTGACCTCTCTCTATATATTGACCTCAAGGTATTCTTTTCCTGAAAGGCTGCAATTGAAAGCCAAGCAACCAATTTAACACAAAGTTTTCCTGTATTGTACATGATGATCCCATTAGAAAATTCATAAGGATATGCATTAACTACAATTCCCAGAATCGTGGGTCAATCACCCCAAACCCTGCCAATATTCAAAGTTTTCCATGTTGGGTCTGTGTGCCAGGTTTGGCCAAGATCAGACGTCAGGTGTGTTCAGTGCTCTCTTGATGGGGTAAACTACAACTCCCATATGCCAAGAACAATCACCCCCAAACCCCACCTGTATGCACAGTTAGCCATATCGGGTCTGTTTGCCAAGTTTGGTCCAAATCCGATGACGGCTGGGTTCAGTGCTCTCTGGATGCTGGTGAACTGCAACTCCCAGATTTCCACGGCAATCAGCCCAGACCAGACCTGCACAAAAACTGGTATTAAAAAACCCTCTGAAATCAGGACAGTAAATAAAGAGCAACACTCAAAAGACAGGGAAATTCCAGACAAGAATCAGGGGCAGCTAACACCTCCCAACAAAGGATTCCCACAGACAGGAAGTGGCCAGGCTTTGAAGCTACAAGGCTATTCAATGCTAATCAAACTGGTCAATTGCAACATTCACACATAGCTCCAACAGACAAGAGTTCTTTCTCCCACAATGGACATTCTACAGATATATAAACCCCATTTTCCTAGTTTCCAACAGACCTCACAACCTCTGAGGATGCCTGCCACAGATGCAGGCAAAACATCAGGCGAGAATGCTTCAAGAACATGACCAGACTGGAAAATCCACAGCAACCCAGTGATTTCAGCCCTGACTACCTTCGACAGCAGTTTTCTGGTACTTAGTGTGTGTGTGTGTGTATGTATGTATGTATGTATGCGTGTATATGTATGCACACATTCACACACACACTACCTATATAAATAAAAATATGTTTGTTTGTGGGATTAACATAACTCAAAAACCACTGGACGAATTGCTGCCAAATTTGGCCACAAGACACCCACTAACTCAAGGAGTGACCATCACTCAAAAGAAATGATTTTTTCATTAGGGAGTTGTAGATGCTGGGATTTGTAGTTCATCTAAAATCAACGAGCATTCTGAACTCCACCAATGTTGGAATTGAACCAAATTTGGCACACAGGACTTCCATGACCAACAGAAAAACACTAGAAGGGTTTGGTGGGCATTGACCTTGAGTTTAGGAGTTGTAGTTCACCTACATCCAGAGAGCTCTGTGGACTCAAACAATGATGGATCTGGACCAAATTTGGCACGAATATTCCATATGCCCAAATATGAACATAGATGGAGTTTGGGGGGAAATAGACCTTGACATTTGGGAGTTGTAGTTGCTGGGATTTATAGTTCACCTACAATCAAAGCGCATTGTGAACCCGACAAACGACAAAATTGGGGCAAACGTCCCACACAGACCAACAGAAAATACTCAAGGCCATCCAGTCCAACTCCTTTCACCAGGGCAAGAAAACGTAATCAAAGCCCTCCTGACAAAGAGCCATCCAGCCATAGATACAGAGAGATCTATATGATTCACACACGCAGAGATATAGATTTGAAAGGGACCCCCAAAGAAGGACAATTCTATGTTGCATGTTCCAGAACAGGCAAACCAAACAATCTTCACACTGACAAAGAAACAGAAAGCAATACTGTTTACCCACAAACATCATAACATTACATATATTAGAAATCAACACTGTCTCATTACTTCACTTTCCAGATCAACACACTGGGCCACAGCAAAACGTGGCAGGGTGAGACTTGTACACAATGTACCTATATTGCCTCTACCTTTCATTATACTATATTATTGGCCCATCTTAAGGCCTCCAAAAATTGCGTAACCGTAAGAAGCAAACCTCCTTACGGCCGCGGGTTCTGGAACGGCCAAAAATCTTCTACAGCCCGGAAAACTCACAACGCTGTAATTCACACACCACGAACTGACATCTTTGGCTACTTCTTTTCACGTTATGATGTCTACTCAAAGCTTCCGCTCTGATCGTATTCCTTGCTCCCAACAAATAACAGGAGTCGTGACGCTTCAAAAACCACTTTTTCTTTCAAGTATTTACCTTACGATTGCCGCTGTCAAACCGAGTGGGAAGTCCTCGCGCGGTGGTTCATGGGATGTATATGCAAATGATCCGATAGCCGCGCTCTGAGGTGTCCGAGGCGGTCCCAAAGAGTGCCTGTTAAGGCTGTGTTTTTTAAAAAATGTATAAAACCCAATGAATTGTCATACTTTTTTTAATTTTGGCAAGGGATGCTCAAGGAGTTTTTGCCAGTCCTATACATAACTCAAATTGCCAGGAACATTGAACCATTTTTTCTCCAGCAGCCAATGTGTTTTATTTATTTATTTACAACATTTATATGCTGCCCTTCTCACCCCGAGGTAAAGGTAAAGGTTGTCCCTTGACATTAAGTCCAGTCATGTCTGACTCTGGGGTGTGGTGCTCATCTCCATTTCTAAGCCAAAGACCCAGCGTTGTCCATAGACATCTTCAAGGTCATGTGGCCGGAGCGGTACCTATTGATCTACTCACATTTGCATGTTTTCAAACTGCTAGGTTGGCAGAAGCTAGGGCTGACAGCGGAAGCTCACGCCGCTCCCCGGAATCGAACCTGCGACCTTTCGATCAACAAGCTCAGCAGCTCAGTGCTTTAACCCACTGCGCCACCGGGGGCTCAATAATAATAATAATAATAATAATGATAAAACTTTATTTATACCCCACTACCATCTCCCCAAAAGACTCGGTGCGGCTTACAAGAGGCCGAGCCCATAGAACCACAATAATAAAAGTAATAACAAAACATCAATACAAAACAATCAAAATAAATCTCATAAACAAAAAAGAAACAGTAACAGTAACAACAAGCATTTAAAAACCTATGGCTGGGCCAAATGTGATAATTAAAAATTAAAAAATAATGCTGGGCATGAACAAGGTAATATACTGGGACAGAGTGGCTTACAAGATATATATCCATACAATATATTACATTATTAGCATAGTGCAATATCAGTATTATATACTACTATATTGTACTACACCATTACATTGTAATTTTATTAGTAATATTACGTGTAATATAAAATATATAATTATAATATGGTATTACTAGTAGTATTATATTGTATTACATTATAATCGTATAGATATTATCTGTATATACAATATATTATATTATATTATTAGTAAAGCACAGAAGACAAGATGGATCTGACTTCCACTGTATTCAACTATTTTGAACTGCTTATGATTTTAATGGATTATGATGGACTGCTTTTAGGATGACGACTTAAATCGGTGATTCGTTGTAATGTTTGTATATTGTTTTTGTTATAATATGTATATTTATGCTTGTTTTTTGTTTGTTGTTGGCACTGTGTTGTGCCGGTTGTTAGCCGCCCTAAGTCCCTCTGCGGAGGTTGAGATACGACGGGATATAAATGCCCTAAATAAATAAATAAACTACGCTAAGTTCTGTGATATTATTTTACACGGAAACAAATATGGGAAAACAATAGGTTGCACCTACTTTTTCTGGCCATGGCTGAATGTTATGGAATCCTTGGAGTTGTAGTTTACTGAGGCAGCAGCACACTTTGGCAGAGAAAACTAAAGGTCTTGTCAAACTACAACTCCCATAGCATTGCGCATCCAGTGTTGTCAAACTGCATGAATACAGTAATTAATGGAAAATCCAGATAAGCTTAACGTAGCAAACTTTTATTGGTCCAGATCCATTGTACGTGGAGTCCAGAGTGTTCTTCACACAGGGGCGAACTCTACTCCAATTTTCCTCTGCCATTGCCCCCCAAACCCCTCCAATACTTAAAGTTGGTCATGGTGACTATGTGTGCCAAGTTTGGTCCAGGTCCGCCATTGGTGGGAGTCACAGGGCTCTCTGAAAATATATGGGTGAACTACAACTCCCATCCTACTGGTCTGGGCCAATGCTCAAAGTTCAATTTTAAGCCAGTCATGGTGGGTATATGTACCAAGTTTGGTCCAGATCTGTTGCCAATTGTTTTCACAAGTGCTCCCTGGATGTGGGTGAAATACTAATTCGCAAAATCAAGGATATATTCCTCCAAAGCCCCGCCAGTATTTTCTGTTGGTCATGGTGGTTATGTGTGCAAAGTTTAGTACAGGTCCCTCATTGGGGGAAGTTATAGAGCTCTCTGAAAGTGGGAGCCGTCCTGGAAATTGCATACAAACATACATAGAAACATATTTTTTGCTTTTATTATAGACTAGCTTAGGTACCTGGCCATGCCTGAATTAGGCCTTTTGAAAGATAAACATTAGAAATAATCATTGTTTGGTTTAGGATTTTACAAATGGACTCATTACCAAAGTATAAGGATGTAGGTGAACTACAACTCCTATTCTGCTGGGTCGATCCCCTCAGACTTCAACAATATTTTAAGATGGTCATGTTTGGTATATGTGCCAAGTTTGGTACATATCTATTGTCAGCTGGGTTCACATGTGCTCCCTCGATGTGGGTGAACTATAACTCCCATCACCCCAGATCAATTCTCAAAAATGCACCAGTATTTAAACCTGGCGATGTTGGGGATGCATGCCAGGTTTGGTTCAAATCCATTGTCAGTGTGTGTGTGGATGTGGGGTAAACTATAACTCCCAACATTTAATGTCAGCCTCAACCCCTCTAGTGTTTTCTGTTGGTCATAGGGTTTCAGTGTGCAGGAGATGGCTGGTAATGGTAATAATAATTGTTTTGTCCCATCTGGAAGAGTCTCTAGTTTATACTTTTCAACTTTTGTTATCTGAGCTGCAATTAGATGCGTAGCACATGCAGTTCACATCAGACAGGAGTCAACCTCATAACTCTTGCTCCAATATCCAAATCCAGGGCGTTGAAAGCAAATCGACTTCATCTTCCAAATATTACAATTGTGGGATGGCAGCTGGCACTGGGTCAAACCACAATCAGCACTATTTCAGCCAAACAATGCTTGATTTTTGGAACGAAGAATGCAATTTCCCTGTGGGCTTGTCAAGAGAGAATCAAGGGCCTCTATGACACACAGAGGAGATATTTCCTTGGCTGATTCCCACCCCCCTTTTGTCACTCAGTTTTGATTTGCTTTGAACTCTTTTTAGCCCTAATCATATGGATTTGGTTAGAAAAATGATGCAATTATACAAGTCAATTGTACTTATTTTGACAAATGAAGGATACTTGTTAGCAAGCAACTTAATCTGATGAAAAATGGGAGGCGAAGCATCAATTTATTGCTTCTCTAGAGGAAAAACTTGGCCAGCCCCTCACATTGATGGGAAAATCTAGCAAATGTTAGCCCCTGCATTTATAGTTAGCTAAAATAAAGTTGTTTCCAAGCATTCTTCTTTGCAGAATTTGCTGCTATATACACAGAGGGCATTTATCACACATCAGTCCTTCCTATCAGACATCATCCCACACAATTCCCATTACAGGATCACTTCAAAACCCATGGCTTTCATTCCAATCTCATTGTGTCTCACATTCTGCATAGGGTAGCCAACTGATCAAGGCATGACTTGCCTTTGAGCCTTTAACACATTCTTAACTGTAGAAATCTACATAAAGTTCTTGGTAACATGACGATCTGGCCCCTCTGGTGGTGCAGCAGGTTAAACCGCTGAGCTGTTGAAGTTGCTGACCGCTTTGAACTGCGTTATTTGAGTCCACACTGGCATATATCCCAACAGCAGTTCTATAATTAAACTTTTTGAAAGCAGATAATGTGGGATTTCCTGCTTTGATATTTTGAGTTTTATTTATTTATTTCAAGCATTTATACCCCGCCCCTCTCGCGGTATAAAGGAGGGACTCAGAATGGCTTCCAAACAGGCAACAATTCAATGCCAAACATGATATAAAGCAAATAATAAATACGTCCATATACATTAAAATAGTTAAAAAATATACATTAGAACAAGTTCGCCACAGATTAAAATCGCCATATTAAAATCATCATCCAAAACAGTCCAAGCACAGTCCAATAAAATCTTGTCATATGGCAGTGTGGAGCCCTTGGTGGTGCAGCAGGTTGAACTGCTGAGCAGCTGAACTTGCTGACTGAAAGCCAGCGGTTTAGATCCAGGGAGCTGGGTGAGCTCCTGCTGTTAGGCCCAGCTTCTGCCAACCTAGCAGTTCAAAAACATGCAAATGTGAGTAGATCATTAGGGACTGCCTTGGCAGGAAGGTAATGGTGCTGCATGCAGTCATGCTGGCCACGTGACCGTGGAAGCGTCTATGGACAACGCCGGCTCTTTAGCTTAGAAATGGAGATGAGCACCCCCCCCCCAGAGTTGGACACGACTAGACTTAATGTCAAGGGGAAACCTTTACCTTTCTAACATGAAAATAAAGACCAACTTCTGCCAATGTATCAGACACTGCTGCAAAAGGCACAGCTGCCAAGTGTTGGTGAAGACTTGGCAACTTTCATTTCAACTGGAATTATGTGATGCAATTAAACAATTACAGATCTGTTGGGAGGGGCGGGTTTCTGAACCCATCCTTGATTTGGAATTATTCGAAAGGAAGAATATGAGGAAGGCAGTATAAATATGGGTCAGTTGAAACACATACATCTGAAGTGAAACATCTCTGTTGCCTTTTGAAGATCATTCTTTTGATCCTGAATGGTCTGAGCCAACTGCTTGGAAAAATAAAAGAGGAGCCAAGTAAGTGGATCTGGCATCAAAGGCGCTGTTTCTGACGGAAGAGAGCACTCAGCACCCATCACTGCAAATTAGCATGTTTGCCTGGGAAGAGGGCTTATGCTCTGCTTGGCAAGAAAAGATTGAGTGTGTTGGCATGGAGGCTCTTTACAGTAATCCTGTTAACAAATAACAGGATTTGGGTGCACAGAGTGCCAATGGCCCGAGGCTGCATGAGCGCTCCCAAATTCCACAGAGCTGCTCCTCACAAAGAACGGGTCCTTATATAAACATGAAGTTCTCGAGAAGGGAGATGCTAAACAGGCCTCTCTATACGGAGCTTATGTGTGAAGCCAGGTGCCAATCATTTCCCCAGAACATTGACCCTGAGGAGCTCCAGGCAGCAGTTCTACGGGATTGTGAAATACAGCCTACGTGCCAATGGAAATGGGTAGCTTACATATCAGGAGAAACTGGGTGTTTAGCACAAGCTTTAATGGGACTAACTGAAGCATTGAACCCTACCCTCTAAAATAAATTCAGCACCTGGGACAGATGCTGAATTTATTTTAGACTAAACCCCTGAGTTTTTTCATTGCTCCATGAGGCCGCCAGCTCTTACAGTCAGCCCTCTATATTTGTTGGTGTTTGAGGCACAGGAGCCCAACAAAAGTGCAAAACCACAAGTAGCAACATTGATATTTTTGTGCTTGGAACAATATTTTTCTAGGAATTTCTGAGTTTTCTGCTGGAAGGTGACCACAGCATTGCATTGAGAACTTAGGGACTTAAATTCTCTAGGAATCTCTAGATCCCGCTAGCAGAGAATGACCATAAAGACACACAGGAGGACCTAGAGATTCCTGCTCCTCTTTGGGCAGGAGCAGACATTTGTGGAAGAATAGAGGAAAATATCAACCCTCCAGGAGACCTTGGAAGACCTACTCTCACAATATATAGCGGACCTTTTGCAGCCCAAAAAAAAGTTTTAGAAAAAGTTTGCTATGTTTCATTTTGTTCCCATAGTGGTCCAGGGGAATTCCATGTGTGGTGGGGGGTCTTTTTGAGGCACGTCAAAGCAAAACTAATTTTTGGCCCCTGGGAGCCACAAAAATGCCTGGGGGGGGGGGGGGGAGGGCGGACAGGTGGCCTGCAGGCCATATGCTGCTCACCTCAACTATAGGGGAAGTTTTGAACAGATTTTTCCAGACATTTTGCAAACTTCAGACTGCTTCTATTTGTTTTTAATCCCCATTACAGCTGGAAGTGGCAGAAGGGTAGCTTTTACATCAGCGTTTCTCAACCTGGAGGTTAGGGACTCCTGGGGGAATCATGAGGGGTCGCCAAAGACCATCAGGAAACACAGTGTTTTCTGATGGTAATGTGGGTTCTGTGTGGGAAGTATGGCCCAATTCTAACGATGGTGGGGTTCTGAATGCTCTTTGATTGTAGTTGAACTATAAATCCCAGCAATCACAACTCCCCGATGTCAAGGTCTATTTTCCACAAACTCCACCAATGTTTACATTTGGGCATATTGAGTATTCATGCCAAGTTTGGTCCAGATCCATCATTGTTTGAGTCCACAGTGCTCTCTGGATGTAGGTGAACTACGACTCCAAAACTCAAGGTCAATGCTCACCAAACCCTTCCAGTGTATTCTGTTGGTCATAGAGTTCTGTGTGCTAAGTTTGGTTCAATTCCATCGTTAATGGAGTTCAGAATGCTCTTTGATTGTTGGTGACCTGTAAATCCCAGCAACTACAACTTCCAAATGACAAAATCAATCCCCCCAACCCCACGAGTATTCAGATTTGGGTGTATCGGGTATTTGTGCTAAATTTGGTCCAGTGAATGAAAATACATCCTGCATATCAGACATTTACATTACAATTCATAACAGTAGCAAAATTAGTTATGAAGTAGCAACAAAAATAATTTTATGATTGGGGTCACCACAATATGAGGAACTCTATTATGGGATTACGGCATTAGGAAGGATGAGAACTACTGGTTTATATTAACCCCAAATAAAAATGGTAAGGAGATGAAGACAAGGGGGGAGGAGGAAAATGAGAAAGAAGCTGTTGTTGTTATTTATTTGTTTAGTCGCTTCTGACTCTTTGTGACCTCATGGACCAGCCCATGCCAAAGCTCCCTGTTGGCCGTCACCACCCCCAGCTCCTTCAGAGTCAAGGCAGTCACTTCAAGGATACCATCCATCCATCTTGCCCTTCCTTAATCCTTCAATTTTCTCCATCATCATCATCATCATCATCATCTTCTCCAAGCTTTCCTGTCTTCTCATTATGTGGCCAAAGTACTTCATCTTTGCCTCTAATATCCTTCCCTCCAATGGCACTCGGGCTTTATTTCCTGGAGGATAGACTGGTTTGATCTTGCGGTCCAAGGCACTCTCAGAATTTTCCTCCAACATCACAGTTCAAAAGTATCTATCTTCCTTCATGCAGTTTTCCTTATGGTCCAGCTCTCACATCCGTAGGTTACTACAGGGAATACCATTGCTTTAACTATGTGGATCTTTGTTGCCAGTGTGATGTCTCTACTCTTGGCTATTTTATCGAGATTGGTAATTGCTCTCCTCCCAAGAAGTAAGCGTCTTCTGATTTCCTGGCTGAAGTCTGTGTTTGCAGTAATCTTTGCACCTAGAAATAAAAAGTCTGTCACTGCCTCCACGTTTTCTCCCTCTATTTGCCAGTTATCAATCAGTCCATAATCTTGGGGTTTTTGATGTTTAGCTGCAACCCAGCTTTTGCGCTTTCTTCTTTCACCTTGATTAGGAGGCTCCTCAGCTCCTCCTTGCTTTTGGCCATCAAAGTGGTATCATCTGCATATTTAAGGTTGTTAATGTTTCTTCCAGCAATTTTCACCCCATCCTTGCATTCCTCAAGCCCTGCACATCGCATGATATGTTCTGCATACAAGTTGAATAGGTCGGGTGAGAGGATACAATCTTGTCATATGCCTTTCCCAATCTAGAACCAGTCTGTTGTTCCATAGTCAGTTCTTACTGTTGTTACTTGGTGTGGTGAAATGTAAATTTTAATCTACTGTTATGTATAGTTGTAGATGGGCATTTGAAAGGGTATTTAAAGTTGCATAACTACAGGGGGGGGGGGGAATGGTAGCCAGATTAGCTCACTTTGAGCTGGGTTGCTATGGAAATAGGGGCGGAGCCAACTGCCACTTGGCAGGGCAGCCATTTCAAACGGTCAGTCTGCAGTCAGCGAACTGCAGGGAGGCTGGTTCTGTTGTGTGTTGAGAACCAGTAAGGCAGTCTGTAGTCTGTGAACTGCAGGAGTGGCTGGTTCTGTAGTAGTGAGAACCAGGAAGGTAATCTGTATTTTAAAAACTACAGGGAAAGGCTGATTCTACTGTAGTGAGAATCAGGAAGCTTTTGGCTTTTAGCCTAAGTAGTTTAGATAAGTTGAGTTGACTTATTTATATTAGTATTTAGTGTATGAGTGGAAGGGGTGAGAGAAACCCAGTGAGAATCTTTATTGCAACAGAAATATCACAAAGAAAGAATAAGCTTGTATCTGAAATAATCTATTAAAGAAAGAAACACAGTTTGAAGAAAAATAGTTTGAAATCTGTTTAGTGGAAGGAAGAGTCCTCTACAGGGTTATTTTAAAGAATATTATAAATGTAACCTCTGAAGATATGTGCCTCTAAGAGTTAAGAAACATTGAAACCATCAATGTTCTGCTGCATTTCAATAACTTGTTACAGTTTCTTATAAAGCCCGGTCTCTGTTACAAATCCTTTCCAAGTTAAGTCACGCTACTCACTGAAGAAAGACCAAATCAATATTACTAGCTATTAGCTACGCTATCAAATTAATAAGCCCTTACAAAGAGGTGGCTCCTTTACAAAACTGTTACAAATTGGTGGCTTCTTTACAAATTGGTGGCCATTGTTACACTTGGTCCTTATACAGATTCCTCAGGAGACAGGCAAGGTGACTTGGTATCCCCTTACCACCAAGAACTTGCCACTAGGACATCTGAAAAGCAGCTGAAAAAAATGGAAAGATGGTGGATGAAATGGGACTGTCTCTGACATATAGGGACATTTGGATTGGGATAGAGACAAATGGATTTAGTTATTCGCCTACTTTGGGAATGCAAAGGTTTAAAGTCTTTTTCTCCCTGCTCTTTCTCTCTGCCCTGCTTCAATACTGGTAATATAAAAAAATAATACATGTTACAAAGTCACAACATTAAAAGCATGCCTTGTTTGGCCCTTAGTCAATCCTGAGGGTAAATAATTCAGCTACGTAAGTACCCATCTAAACTCTTAGAAGGAAAGAAAACCCATTCTGGTTGCTTATTTTCTTTGTGCACAATAAGCAGAAAGAGTTCTCTCTCTCTCTCTCTCTTTTGCAATCTGCCTTTTGGAAAGGCCTCAAGAAATAAAGGAAACAAATGTGACTTTTACTAGGCTGTAAATTGCTACACAATCTTTATTTTAAAATAAACACAGGGAGCCTCCAGATTACACAATTAAATTGGATAGAGGCGAAGGACACTTTTTTTTTTGTACAACGGAAGGTAAATGTCAGAAGATTAGATTTCCTGGTTTCTACCCAAACGCTTCTGACAGACTGACAGGTCAGCTTTAGTTCACATTTTATAAATAGCATGTAAGTAAAGTATTGCCAGTTCTGAACCTTGGTGGTCTCAAAAAGACAGGAATTTTGAAATATTCTGAAGGCTGAGCCTTTTTCCTGACCCATTAATTTAGTAAAAGAGATGATTACTAAGAATGACTAAGAGTGAGTAAATCACACACGCTTGCATGCTTAAATCTATATTTTGCATCCAGATGTGTACATAATGTATTGGACTGATTTGTTATTTCCAAGCAGGTCTTTGACACGAATGACGTGGAAAAGACATATTCCAGCCAGACTCATTATATGCATGAACACAGCATGGAAAATAGATTTCTCCAGGATCCCTTTACACCAGTGGGTCCATGTTCCAGTTTTGCACATGGATTTATCCTAAATATGGTTGCATGAGGAGAGTTCCATTGGCATGAATGTTGTGCAAACTGGGTTGTTATGAGTTTTCCGGGCAGTATGGCCATGTTCCAAAAGCATTCTCTCCTGACATTTCTCCCACATCTATGGCAGGCATCCTCAGAGGTTGTGAGGTCTATTGGAAACTAGGAAAATTGGGTTTATATCTCTGTGGAAAGTTCAGGGCGGGAGAAAGAACTCTTGTCTGTTGGAGGCAAGTGTGAATGTTGCAATTGGCCACCTTGATTAGAATTTAATGGCTTAGCAATTTCAAGGACTGGCTTCTTACTGCCTGGGGGAATCCTTTGCTGGGAGGTAATTAGCTGGCCCTGATTGTTCCTTGTCTGGAATTCCCCTGTTTTTGAGTATTGTTCTTTATTTACTGTTATAATTTTGGAGTTTTTAAAAACGTCATACACGCACACACACATTATCTATATAAATAAAAATGTAATGTTCATTTGTGGGATTAGCAGAACTCAAAAACCACTGGACGAATTGACACCAAATTTGGACACAAGACACCTAACAACCCAATGTATGTCCTTCACTTAAAAAAAATGATTTTGTCATTTGGGAGTTGTAGTTGCTGGGATTTATAGTTCACCTACAATCAAAGACCATTCTGAACCCCACCGATAGAATTGGGCCAAACTTGGCACACAGTTCTCCCATGAGCAACAGAAAATACTGGAAGGGTTTGGAGGGGAATGTCCTTTGGTTTTGGAGTTGTAGTTCACCTACATCCAGAGATCACTGTGGACTCAAACAATGATGGATCTGGACCGAACTGCACGAATACTCAATAAGCCCAAATGTGAACACTGGTGGAGTTTGGGGAAAATAGAATCGGGACATTTGGGAGTTGTAGTTGCTGGGATTTATAGTTCACCTACAATCACAGCAGTCTGAACCCCACCATCTATAGAATTGGGCCAAACCTCCCACACAGAACCCCCATGTGGGCCACAGCAACGCGTGGCTGGGGATGGCTAGTATATAATAAAATTGTATATATAATATGTATAATAAACTTATATGTATTATTTATTTATTTATTTTATTTAAAACATTTATATTCTGCCCTACTCACCCCGAAGGGGACTCATGGCATAGCACAGCATATATATGGCAAACATTCAATGCTGGGACACAAATTCACATACAATAAATGTTTTATTATATACATATATATATATAATAAAACATATAATACAATAAAATGTGCTACATTAAGCTTATCTCAATATGCCTTTAATTACTGTACTAAAGCAATTTGACACCACTTGATCTGCCACTACTCAATGCTATGGGAGTTATCATTTATTTATTTACGACATTTCTATCCCGCTTTTCTCAATATCGGAGGGGGCTCAAGGCGGCTTTATACATAGGCAACTACTCGATGCCATTTAAAACAATATACTATTAAAATTAATATTTTAAACGGAATTATAAAATACATTTCTTGTTGTTCATTCGTTCAGTCGTTTCCGACTCTTCATGACTTCATGGACCAGCCCACACCAGACCTCCCTGTCGGTCGTCATCACCCCCAGCTCCTTCAAGGTCAATCTAGTCACTTCAAGGATACCATCCATCCATCTTGCCCTTGGTCAGCCCCTCTTCCTTTTTTCCTTCAATTTTCCCCAGCATCATTGTCTTCTCTAGGCTTTCCTTTCTTCTCATGATGTGGCCAAAGTACTTCATCTTGGCTTCTACTATCCTTCCCTCCAATGAGCAGTCAGGCTTTATTTCTTGAAGTATGGACTGGTTGGATCTTCTGGCGGTCCAAGGCACTCTCAAACCTTTCCTCCAACACCACAGTTCAAAAGCATCTATCTTCCTTCGCTCAGCCCTCCCTAAGGTACATATGAACATTAAAAAAACCCCATTTATACCAATATCACCATTGTTCTGGCCCAAGCTACCTATCCGAACGTATCTCTGCCTATGAACCCACCAGGACTCTAAGATCTTCTGGGGAGGCCCTGCTCTCGATCCCGCCTGCATCACAGGCACGGCTGGCGGGGACGAGGAACAGGGCCTTTTCTGTGGTGGCCCCTCGGCTGTGGAACGCTCTTCCCATGGACATTAGATCAGCCCCTTCGTTAATGGTGTTTCGAAGAAAACTAAAAACCTGGCTGTTCGAACAGGCGTTCGGTTAAACAGTGCAATGTACATGATGAATATAGGAAACGGAATTATGGAAGACGAATTGGATCACGATTCTAGTTACGAGACGTTAATGTGTTGTTATTGATGTGTCATTTTGTATATTATGCTGTTAATGGTTTTTAAATTTTGTATGCTGTTGGATTGACTTTTGCTCTTGTTGTAAACCGCGTTGAGTCGCCTACAAGGCTGAGAAATTGCGGTATACAAGCAAAGTAAATAAATAAATAAATTGTATTGTCGAAGGCTTTCATGGCTGGAATCACTAGGTTCTTGTGGGTTTTTTCGGGCTATAGGGCCATGTTTGGGCTATAGGGCCATGTTCTAGATGCCTCACTACCTCTGAGGATGCTTGCCATAGATGCAGGCGAAACGTCAGGAGAAATGCCTCTGGAACATGGCCCTATAGCCCGAAAAAAACCCACAAGAACCTAATATCACCATTGTTAAGCCATGCTATCAATAATGATAATCTGGGCTGTTCCAATAGTCCTTGCACATAATTCTGTATCTGTCTATTGTAGCTTGACAAGGTCTTTGCCTGCTGCCTCGATAAACTACAACTTATGGGATTCCATAACATTCAGCTAGGGGCAGAGAAAAAGTAAATGCAAATAGTTGTTTCCCTAACTCTGTTTGTTTCCATGTAAAATAATATCACTGAACTTAGTGTTTTTCAAAATACATTGGCTGCAGAAAACTGCTTGTCATCCATTGCTCAAGAAAAAAAAAAGTATGACAATTCATTGGGTTGCCCATAAAGGCTTATAAGTGGTTCTCAACCTGCCTAATGCCGCAACCCCTTAATACAGTTCCTCATGTTGTGGTGACCCCCAACCATAAATTATTTTCATTGCTACTTTATAACTGTAATTTTGCTACTGTTATGAATCTGATATCCAGGATGTATTTTCATTCACTGGACCAAATTTTGCAAAAATACCCGATACGCCCAAATTTGAATACTGATGGGTTGGGGTTGGTGGTGTTGATTTTGTCATTTGGGAGTTGTAGTTGCTGGGATTCATAGTTCACCCACAATCAAAGAGCATTCTGAACTCCACCAACAATGGGATTGAACCAAACTTGGCACACAAAACTCCTGTGACCAACAGAAAATACTGGAAGGATTTTGTTGGCATTGACCTTGAGTTTTGGAGTTGTAGTTCACCTACATCCAGAGAGCACTGTGAATTCAAACAATGATGGAGCTGGACCAAACTTGGCACGGATACTCAATATGCCCAAATGTGAACACTGGTGAAGTTTGGGGGGGGGGGGAGGACTTGTCATTTGGGAGTTGTAGTTGCTGGGATGTGTAGTTCACCTACAATCAAAGAGCATTCTGAACCACACCAATGAATTGGGCCAAACTTCCCACACAGAACCCTCATGACCAACAGAAAATACTGGAAGGATTTTGTTGGCATTGACCTTGAGTTTTGGAGTTGTAGTTCACCTACATCCAGAGAGCACTGTGAATTCAAACGATGGTGGACCTGGACCAAACTTGGCACCGGATACTCAATATGCCCAAATGTGAACACTGGTGAAGTTTGGGGGGGGGGGAGGCCTTGTCATTTGGGAGTTGTAGTTGCTGGGAATTATAGTTCACCTACAATCAAAGAGCACACCAATGAATTGGGCCAAACTTCCCACACAGAATCCTCATGACCAACAGAAAATACTGTGTTTTCTGATGGCCTTTGGTGACCCCTCTGACATCCTCTCGCGACCCCTCCAGGGGTCCCAAAACCCCCAGGTTGAGAAACACTGGCTTATACAGTTTTTAAACAAAGCATAAACCGTCACCTTTTGAGACCGCCTCGGAAACCTCAGAGCGCGGCAACCGGGTTAATTTACATACAGCCCATGAGCCACTGCATAAAGATTTCCGACTCGATTTAACGGGGGGATCGTAAAGTAAGTACTTGGAAAATAATAGCTCTTTCACGTCTCTTGTTGTTTGCTCGGAGCAAGGAATATGTTCAGAGAGGGAGGTTTGAACATACACCATAATCTAAAAGAAGGTCACTTGGTGGTGGGTCTTTTTGTTTTCTTCATTAGGTCGTCCAACCTAGAGGATCCAACCTCTACCGTAGATAATTTTTGGAGGCCTGTCGTCGGGCCAACTGTGTAGTATAATGATAGGTATATAGGATTTTAACAGAGACCAGATTGCCAATATCCGCTGGATAATGGAGAAAGGCAGGGAGTTTCAGAAAAACATTTCTTTCTGCTTCATTGACTATTCTAAAGCCTTTGACTGTGTGGATCATAATAAACTGTGGCAGGTTCTTGGTGGGATGGGCATCCCAAGCCACCTTGTCTCTCTCCTGAGGAATCTGTACAAGGACCAAGTAGCAACAGTCAGAACTGACCACGGAACAACAGACTGGTTCAAGATTGGGAAAGGCGTACGGCAAGGCTGCATACTCTCACCCAACCTTTTTAACTTGTATGCAGAACACATCATGCGATGTGCGGGGCTGGATGAATGCAAGGCTGGGGTGAAAATTGCTGGAAGAAACATTAACAACCTCAGATATGCAGATGACACCACTCTGATGGCCGAAAGCGAGGAGGAGCTGAGGAGCCTTCTAATCAAGGTGAAAGAAGAAAGCGCAAAAGCCGGGTTGCAGCTAAACGTCAAAAAAACCAAGATTATGGCAACAAGAATGATTGACAACTGGAAAATAGAGGGAGAAACCGTGGAGGCCGTTACAGACTTTGTATTTCTAGGTGCAAAGATTACTGCAGATGCAGACTGTGGCCAGGAAATCAGAAGACGCTTACTTCTTGGGAGGAGAGCAATGTCCAGTCTCGATAAAATAGTAAAGAGTAGAGACATCACACTGGCAACAAAGATCCGCCTAGTCAAAGCCATGGTATTCCCCATAGTCACCTACGGATGTGAGAGCTGGACCTTAGGGAAGGCTGAGCGAAGGAAGATCGATGCTTTTGAGCTGCGGTGCTGGAGGAAAGTGCTGAGAGTGCCTTGGACTGCGAGAAGATCCAACCAGTCCATCCTCCAGGAAATAAAGCCCGACTGTTCACTGGAGGGAAGGATACTAGAGACAAAGTTGAAGTACTTTGGCCACATCATGAGGAGACAGGAAAGCCTAGAGAAGACAATGATGCTGGGGAAAGTGGAAGGCAAAAGGAAGAGGGGCCGACCAAGGGCAAGATGGATGGATGGCATCCTTGAAGTGACTGGACTGACCTTGAGGGAGCTGGGGGTGGTGATGGCCGACAGGGAGCTCTGGCGTGGGCTGGTCCATGAGGCCACGAAGAGTCGGAGACGACTGAACGAATGAACAACAACACTCTTTCCTATGGGACATAGCAGTTGAACATACTAGAGAGAAAGGTTTGGGGAGAATTCACCATGGTTTATAGGAGTTGTGGGGATTGGGATGTATAGTTCACCTGAAATCTAAGAGCACTCTGAACCCCACCAGCGATGAACCTGGAACTAACTTGGCACCACAAAGCCAACATGGCCAACTTTGCATACTGGTGGGGTTCGAAGAGAGTTGACCTTGGCATGTGGGAATTGTAGTTCACCCTTATCCAGAGAGCACTTTAACCAGACAATGAAGGATCAGGACCAAGCTTGGCGCACAGACCCAACATGGCCAACTGTACATACAGGCGGAGTTTGGAGATGAATGACCTTGGATCTGGAAGTTATAGTTCACCCTTATTCAAAGAACACTGAACCCAGCTGATGATGGATCTGGAGCACATTTGGTATACAAGCCCAACAGGAGCCCCCGGTGGCACAGTGGGCCCTGTGCCAGCAGGACTGAAGACCGACAGATCGCAGGTTCGAATCCGGGGAGAGGCGGATGAGCTCCCTGTATCAGCTCCAGCTCCTCATATGGGGACATGAGAGAAGCCTCCCACATGGATGATAAAAACATCAAAAATCATCCGGGCACCCCCTGGGCAACATCCTTGCAGATGGCCAATTCTCTCACACCAGAAGCGACTTGCAGTTTCTTAAGTCACTCCTGACACGACCAAAAAAAAAAAAAAAACCCAAGCCCAACACGGCCAACTTTGAATACTGGTGGACTTTGGAGGTGATTGACATTGAAATCTGGGAGTTATAGTTCACTCTTATTCAAAGAACACTGAACCCAGAAAATGATGGGTGTGGACGAAACTTGGCACACAAACCCAACATGTCCAACTGTGAATACTGGCAGGGTTTGGAGGTGATTGCCCTGGGAATCTGGGAGTTGTAGTTCACCCTTATTCAGAGACCATTGAACCAAGCTTACAACATATCTGGACCAAACTTGCCACACAGATCTAATATGACCAACTGCATACAGGCAGGGTTTGGGGGTGAATGACCTTGGATCTGGAAGTTATAGTTCACCCTTATCCACTGAGCACGGAACCCAGCCAACGACGGATCTGCACCAAACGTGTCACACACATCCAACACAGCCAAGTGTACATACATGGGCGATTGCCCTTGGCATATGGGAATTGTAGTTCACCTGCATCAAGAAAGCACTGAATCCAGCCAACAATGGATCTGGACCAAACTTGGCACACAAAGCCAACATGGCCAACTGTGAATACTGGCTGAATTTGAGGAGGATTGACCCAAGAGTTTTGGAAATTGTAGTTCACCCACATTCTTATACATTTTCTAATGGGAACAAAAGCAAAGGAGTTTATCCCCCTAAGAAATAGCATAACGTGTGATCAAACTGTTATTACCCCAAAATAAACAAGGCCCTTTTCAAACAACCCAGGCACCACCAGGTACCCAAGCTCCCTCTATCAACTCCAGCTCCTCATGCAGGGACACGAGAGAAGCCTCCCACAAGGATGATAAAAACATCAAATCATCCGGGCATCCCCTGAGCAACGTCCTTGCAGACGGCCAATTCTCTCACACCAGAAGTGACTTGCAGTTTCTCAAGTTGCTCCTGACACGACCAAAAACACAAAAAAACCCCAAGCTAGTACACACAATAAAAGTGAAAATGTGTATGTGGCAGGGGTGTCTGCTTCTATAAAGTTTATTACTACTACTACTACTACTACTACTACAGACAGCCTCCTACCTCCACTAACTGCTTTAACCCACAGTGTTGGGGAGCTAATATTGAGGCCTTAAGTGAATAGGTGAAAACTGCGGGTAAGTGAAACCATGTATGTCGGTTCTGTGCATACGGAGGTTGTATTGTTGAATCAGTTTTCCACATTTGCAAGTTTGATTTTCCTTTATTTGATTAAAATGTTCTCTCTAGCAATGTTTAGGCCCTCTGGTGTGATTCTATCATTTATTTATTTATTTATTTATTTATTTGGTACACTTATATACCGCCAATATCTCAGCCTGTACGGCGACTCATTGCGGTTTACAGCGTATTTAAAACTACAATATCACAATTTAGGTATAAAGTTAAAATATAAAAATACATATTAAAAGTACATACATATACATACATAGTATTGGGCCACCAATACAGGCCAGAACATCTCATGATTAAAATCACAATCCAACATCTCATGATTAAAATCATCAGCTTTCAGCAGAATGTATCATAGATGTGTGCTGGAGGACGTAGAAATTCCTTGAGATATATACTCTCGTTTTTTTTTTTTAAAAAAAACCATTTTTACAGCATTCACAGTATTTCACTTTCCCAGGGGTCCTGTGCCCCTAACTCCAGTGAATGTGGAGGGTTGACCATATGTCCATCACAGAGATTTCCTTTCATAGAATTGGAAGAGATCCCAAGGACCATCCATTCCAACCCTTTGCCATGCAGGAAAAGCACAATCAAAGCACCCCGACAGCCATCCAACCGTGATTTTAAAGCCTCCCTTCCTTCACACTCCAAGGCAGAGAGTTCCACTGTTGAACAGCTCTTCCGTTCTTCCTCATGTTCAGGTGGAATCTCCCTTCCTGTAATTTTGAAAACTCTTCAATTGTAACTTCTCAAAATGTCACTGATGAGAGGACAGGGAAGAGATTGAAGGAAAAGGTGTTTTAGTGATTTCAGAAAAAGAAAAAAAGATCATTTAAAAATATATCATAGAATCATAAAAGTTGGAAGAGACCTCGTGGACCATCCAGTCCAACCCCCTGCCAAGAAGCAGGAAAATCGCATTCGAAGTTTGTCAGAGCCTTGGCTCCCAGACAAAGTGTTTGGCTCCATCTGTTAGTCTTGGCAAGGGTGAGTGATTTTGAAGAGTTTTGGCCTGTTTAGTGACAGACTCATTAACGAAAGAGGGGCGTGTTTCATGTGATGATTAGCAGAGAGAGTTCTAAATGCCCCTTTGTTGACATCAGTGCATTTTCATCATAAAAGAAAGGCTGAGAGATCTTAGACAGAGATAATCTGGCCCTGTTGTAATCCCCAAAGGTGATGAAGCAGGGACCTAAGTGTGTTTTTATTTAAAAACACAACTCACACACAACTCACACGCAAACTCAATTTGTTCTCATTTCAGAAAGCTTAAAAAACAAGTGATCAACCATGCCATCTAGTGGCTACAGAGTATATATTTTGACATTCATTTAGAAATTCATTTATATATTTACTAGCCGTCCCCAGCCATGCATTGCTGTGGCTCAGTCTGTGTATATGTGTTTTGTGTGTGTATATATGTGTATATGTGTGTTTGTTTATATATGTGGTTTTGCACATGCGTTGTAATGTATTTTTTGTTTTTTGGCTTTTTAAGTCTTCTGTTGTGTTTTTTAGTATTTTTTGAGTGATGGCCACTTGTTGGCCTGATAGGGGTGTAGTGTCCAAATTTTGTGTCAATTCATCCAGTGGTTTTTGAGTTATGTTAATCCCACAAACAAACATTACATTTTTATTTAGATATAGACTAGATGTCCCCTGCCACACGTTGCTGTGGCCCAGACGGTGTATATGTGTATATATATGGTTTTTTTCCCACATGCATTGTAATGTATTTTTATGTTTTGGCTTTTAAAGTCTCCTCTGCTGTGTTTTTCAGTATTTTTAGGAGTGATGGTCACTCGTTGCCCTGATAGGTATATTGTTTCCAAATTTGGTGTCAGTTCGTCCAATGGTTTTTGAGTTATGTTAATCTCACAAATGAACAACACTTTTTTTTTTATAGATTGCTTACAGAATCGTAGAATTGGAAGATACCCCAAGGGCCATCCAGTCCAGCCCCATTTTGCCATGGAGAAATGCACAATCAAAGCATCCCAGACAGATGGCCAGATAGTTGCTGGGAATTATAATTCACCCACTATCAAAAAGCATTCTGAACCCCACTGACAGAATTGGGCCAGACTTCCCACACAGAACCCCCATGACCAACAGAAAATACTGTGTTTCCTGATAGTCTTTGGCGAACCCTTTTACAACTCCCCCCACATCCCCCCCAGGGATCTCGGTCTCCAGGTTGATGAAAGTTGCAATAAACAATGCATAGATAAAGCCTGAGCTGCAAAACAGCAATATTTTGAAATCATAGAGTTGGAAGGGACCACAAGGGCCATCCAGTCCAGTCCCATTCTGCCATACAGGAACATCTCATCAAAGCACTCTCGACAGATGGTCATCCAGCCTCTGTTTAAAAACCTCCAAAAAGATACCAAAGCAGAGAGCTCCATTATTGAACAGTTCTTACCATCTGGAAGTTCTACCTAATGTTTAGGTGCAATCTCTTTTCCCACTACTTGAATCCAAATGAATTCAAATTAGTGGAGCTGACACTACTGTAGCTATGTCAACCTGCCTACAGCAGTCAAGGCAAACAGCAGCTGTCTCCAGAATCTCTTACTGAGTATGCATGAAAGCTAAACATAAAGAAAGCTTTAAAGTAAGTCAGGAAGGACACTTTGGTCAGAGAGGAAGGGAATGCCAATTCCTGCAGCACACAAAAAAGCACATCCACACTTGTAATGACACTTAATTTCTACCAGGTTTGCACAATGCTGGGTGCTTTGAATTATATTACTTTTACAGTTATCAGTTATTGAGGCAATAAGTACACTGTATGAGAATATAGAACAATCAAGGTTTTTTTTAATTGCACAGTTAACAAAGGATTTTTTTTTTACAAACACACTTCATATAAGAATAGTTTTAATACAGAAAATAGGTCTCTATACAATTTACAGAGAGCATATGGGGGTTTGTCTGTGAATATGATGTACCTGATTAAATACATGTATAATTTCTGATCTGGTTTATACAATAGCTCAGACATCAAAACATACGACTTTTGGATCTGCAAAGGGATACTGCACTCTACTGAAACAAAAGCTGTAGATAGTTCTTGAGCTACTTTAAATAAGCAGATATTCAAGTATTCAAATACACTCTTTAAAGAGTTTTAGAAAAAAATACAAAGTATTTCCATAGTTAACACCATGAATTCAAGTCAAGGTACATTGATGAGAACCTTAACAAGGCAGCATTTGATTGTGATTATAAAATTCAATTAGGTAAACAAAGGAGTAATAGTGAAGGACTTCACCAACAGTAGTAGTTAACCTACCTTTTTTGAAAATGAAAAATACTGTATTGATGATATAACGCAAGCAACAATAAGCACATGTATACCTATGTATACATATACTTCACATTAACAAATCCCAATTCTCTAATAATAATTTAGTGTAGAACAAAACTCTGTAGAATTCCAAGACGACACCTGAAAAACAGATATGTGGATATACAGGTATACATATTTTTTAGGTATTTAAGAAACAATGCAGACAAACTCTAAGCACTGGGTTGCTGTGAGTTTTCCGGGCTGTATAGTCATGTTCCAGAAGCATTCTCTTCTGACATTTCACCCACATGTATGGCAGGCATCCTCAGAGGTTGTGAGGTCTGTTGGAAACTAAGCAAGTGGCGTTTATACATCTGTGGAATGTCCAGGGTGGGAGAAGCCAGGCTTTGAAGCTGCAAGGCTATTCAATGCTAATCAAGGTGGCCAGTTTGCAACATTCACATTTGCGTCAAACAGATAAGAGTTCTTTTTCCACCTTGGGCATTATTCCACAGATATATAAACCTCATGTGTTTAGTTTTCAACAGACTCCTCAACCTCTGAGGATGCCTGCCATAGATGTGGGTGAAACGTCAGGAGAGAATGCTTCTGTAACATGGCCATACAGCCTGGAAAATTCACAGCAACCCAGTGATTGCAGCCATGAAAGCCTTCCACAACACATCAAACTCTAAGCACTTTTACATCCACATCCATTTTAATGGAGAATTAATGAAGTATATAACCTTTTCAACACCATCAACAGATTTTGGGCTAAACCAACTATCAGCAATTACCAGAGCAAGACCAACTGACTCAATAAGAGTCATCATTTATTTAAGTTTCATTTTCAGTCTATTCCAGTGAACATTGACAATTGGATTTCGCCCTTTAGAGAGGACTATTTTTTCCTGCATGTGGCTTTGCCTTTGTTTTTGAAAAGAAGTGAGCAGCAAATTCAAAAGCGAGAGTAAGCATCGAATTATACTATTCACTTTACCTCACAATTAGATTTCAGACCAAAGTCCTTCAATATTTATACTTAATGATAACTGGGTTTCTCCCAAAATTAATCAGGAGTTAAACTAGTTTCACAACAGCCTTCTGAACAAGTATTTAAGCCAATTTGCAAATTATCTCCTATGAGGGCCAATGCTCAACATAGTTCACTATGACGACAGTATGAGACAACTCCCATTATAACCTAACGTTTGCTCTCCAACATATTTAGTGATTCATCAAACTATATTACTCAACTCACTCATTTTGCAGCCCAAAGGATAGACCATACAACTGTAAAGTAAAGAATCACATTGTACTGGGTCACAAGAAGGGGAAAAATTATTGCTATTCCAGTGACTTTGCAAATTCAGCATAGTCAATGTATCCGTCATTGTTCTTATCGTCATCTTGCAAGACACCATCTATCAAGCTAATGAGTTCCTCTTCTTTCATAGTCGGAGTATGTTCGCCTCCTTCCTACAAGAAAAGCAAAGTGAATGAGTTGAACAGAGCAAAATATCCGTGAGAAATATCAAAATCACAAGTCACACTTCTCTGGGGATGCTTTAAGAATGTACGAACTTTGCTAGAAAGCAGGCAATGAAGGAAAGAAAAACCTGGCTGAGCCAAAGCAGATCTGGAGTCAAAAGCTACATGACATTAGGGCTGGCACCATGTTCAGTGATGACAAGATTGTAAACCAGATGTACAATCATAAACATGACAGTCATGTTTATGATTAATAAAAAGGACCAGCCTATTAAAGCAAGTGATTCTCCCAGGCATGGAGTGTGTTGAGACAAGTAACTGCATCAAGACCTGAAGAATCTTTGAGGGAAGACCGGATTGTTGAAGGCTTCCATGGCCAGAATCACTGGGTTGCTGAGAGTTTTCTAGGCTGTTTGGCCATGTTCCAGAAGCATTATCTCCTGACGTTTTGCCCACATCTATGGCAGGCATCCTCAGAGGTTGTGAGGTCTGTTGGAAACTGGGCAAGTGGGGTTTATATATCTGTGGAATAATGTCCAGGGTGGGAGAAAGAACTCTCGTCTGCCTGACTGATTGCTGCCTGGGGGAGTCCTTTGTTGGGAGGTGTTAGCTTGCCCCGACTGATCTTTGTCTGGAATTCCCCTGTTTGAGTGTTCCTCATTATTTACTGTTCTGATTTTTGAGTTTTTTAAAATACCGGTAGCCAGATTTTGTTCATTTTCATGGTTTCCTCCTTTATGTTGAAACTGTCCACATGCTTGTGGATTTCAGGGGCTTCTCTATGTAGTCTTGAAAGGTCTTTGAGTGAAATTTGCAAATGCTAAGCAAGGGGCTTTGAATGAAATTAACAACAAAAGAGAAATATACCCTTTCTCTGTAGAAAAGAAGCAACACAGAAGAAAATGTTTTAAAAACAAGAGGCATCATGTAGAGGTCATACAAAGTTCAAGCTTTCATAGGAAGTTGGGTTGTGGTTAAGTGCAAAGGCTGTGCTTAAGCGCTGAGTCTACAGGTACAAGAAGGTACTTTCCATCAAAAGGTCAAGGGAGGGGGGCTGAAAAGAGTACTTTCCATGACCAAAAAACCCTTGTATTACTTGAGTATATAACGGTGTACAAAAGCCAAGGGGGCGTGGCAGTCTGTGAAAGCACAAACAGAAGTGCTGTCTGTCTGCCTCATGCTGATCAGCTTGAATAAATGGTGTCTTACATGAACCAATTGGATTCTGTGGATTTCTTCGAAAAGGGACTCCGCATCCTAAACCCGTGATCCCTTACAGTCTGACATGGTAGTTGTTAGAGTAGTCCAGCATTTCTGTGTTCACAGATAATATGCTGTGTCCAGGTTGGTTTATCAAGTGCTCTGCTATGGCTGACTTCTCAAGTTGAGTTAGTCTGCAGTGCCTTTCATGTTCCTTGATTTGCTGTGTTTGGTGGACCCTATATAGACTTGTCTACAGCTGCATAGTATACGGTAGAGACAATGAAGGCATTACTTGCCTAGTTTCCAATAGACCTCACAACCACTGAAGCTGCCTGTGGGCGAAACGTCAGGATGGAAGGCTTCCAGAACATGGCCATACAGCCCGGAAAATTCACAGCAACCCAGAAGATCGGATTAAAAACTAGGCCAAGATCCTGCATTGTTGAGCAACAATAGAGCTCTATGTTTACAGCTACTTCTACCTGGCTAGGAGTGCTGCAGCCATCCTTTCCCATCTCCTGAATCTGCAGAGCTTGGAAACTTTTCCATTGGGATGCTGCCTGTCTTCAGATGTCTGCTTTTGTGGATAACATTGGAAGAAGCAGCTATAAAGATAGAGCTCTATTGTTTCCTAACAATCCAGGATCTTGGCCAATGTTTTAATCTGATCTCTCAAACCAGTGCTGCAGGATTTTTCATCCCTTGCCCTTAAGCCATACATGATCTATTGGCATTTTCTAGGTCCTTCAGTGTGGCTCTGTCGTATGCTTCAATTGGGAGGAATTCATTTCAATACGGCTCACTGTTACCTACTTGTTTCCACAATAAGTCCAGGAATGTATCCCCTATTGGTATGGGGATCATATTGTAATCAATGATTTACAGAACTGAAGTGGCTTGAGGGCAAGGGTTGAAAAAGCCTGCAGCACTAAATTGAGAGAAGATCACATCAAAACTTAGGCCAACATCCTGCATTGTTGAGCAACAATAGAGCTCTATCTTTATAGTTGCTTCTACCTGACTGGGAGAGTGCCGCAGTAATCCTTTTCCATCTCCTGAATCTGTAGAGCTTGGAAACTCTTCTGTCGGGGTGCTGCACGGCTTAAGATGTCTGTTTTTGTAGGCAGAATTGGTAGAAGTAGCTACAAAGATAGAGCTCTGCTGTTGCCTAAAAATCCATGATCTTGGCCTAGGTTCCAACCCAACTTACCTGTCTGAAAGTATCTCCCTCTACATCCCACCTTGTCCGGGGAGGCCCTGCTCTCAGTCCTGCCAGCTTCACAAATGCGTTTGGTGAGGACGAGGGACAGGGCCTTCTCAGCGGTGGCCCCACGCCTGTGGAACTCGCTCCCTAGAGAGATTAGGTCTGTTTCTTCCCTTCTTTCTTTTAGGAAGAAACTCAAGTCATGGTTCTGGGACCAGGCTTTTGGATAGCAGGCATGATAGCACTTTGGATGATGAATCAGACTGGAATTGGCTATATGGTTTGACAATCCTGCTTAAATTGTTTTTAACTCAATGTCTTATTTATAATTTTAAATTTTTGTTATAGTTCTTTATATTGTTGTATGTTGTGGAATTGAATTGTTGCTGAGGTAAGCCACCCTGAGTCCCCCTTCAGGAGTTGAGAAGGACGGGATAGAAATGCTGGAAATAAATAAATAAAAATAATAATAAATAGGTTTTAATCTGATCTTCTCTCAAAGCACTACTGCAGGATTTTTCACCCTTTGATCTCAAGTCACTTGTGTTCTGTTAAATCATCAACTCAATACAATCCCTATACTAATAGGGGATACATTCCTGGACTTACTGTGGAAATAAGTGGATAACAGTAACTTCTATTGAAACAAATTACTTTTGATTTAAGCATATCACAGAATTGAACTGGAGGACCCAAAACATGCCTAGAGAAAAGTCATCTAGCATCCTGCTTCTTAAACTGTGGGTCCTCTTAGCTCAATGTTGGGGTCCTAAATAATTTTCTGAACATTGCCTAGTGGCTGTTTTAGACATTTACATGCAACTATTGTAAAATGTTTACAGTGGATTCTGCAGAAAGTGCTTCAGCTGTATTTCATAAAAGGGAAAATCAGCCTGTTTAGCAAGCCTTGCAAATGATGATTTGTTATCGGTAAACGTTTGATTTTTTTACCTACTTTATATATGAATTATTTTGGAGATTAAGATCCATCCGGGGAGGCCCTGCTCTTGGTCCCACCTCCTTTGCAGGCTTGATTGAAACGAGAGACAGGGCCTCCACAGTGGTGGCCCCTTGGATGTGGAACTCCCTCCCCAGTGATATTAGAACCGCCCCCTCCCTCCTGGCCTTCAGAAAGAGTGTGAAAATGTGGCTCTGTGATCAAGCCCTCAGAGAATAACCTTAGTCCCACAGATTAACTGGAATTATGTGTAATGATTACTGGAATGACCTGGATTACGACTGTGGATTGCATGGTTTTATAGTGATAGTAATGTTTTATAATGTTTCAATGTACTTATTTTAATTTTAATGTATTTTAATTGTATATTGTTGTTAAGGGTTCATGAGTCAAAAAATTTAAGAAGCCCTGATCTAGCACAGCTCTATGGTCACCTTCAGGGAAATCATACCACAGAATTGCACTGGCAAGCGTAGGAAATGCCTAGTGAGAATGTAGTTTTTCAGATACAAGTAAGTTATATTGTGGATACTGGTAATAATAATAATAATAATAATAATAATAATAATAATCCTGCCCTCTCTCCCCAAGGGAATTCAGAGCAGCTTACAAAGGCAAAAAAGGCAAACATTCAATGCCATGCGAATAAAAAAATAAAACATTAAAACAGTTAAAAAGACTCAAATTAAACACAATAAACCATTAAAGCAGACAGACTAAACATCAAAGCTAAAACAAATATATCAATAAGGCATCATAATTAACTGGTCCCATAGATGGTTCATATTCAGGCTAGAATTCAGTCTTTCCTGGAAAGAATCCAGACTTGTTAATTTTAGATTGAATGGCACTAATATATGAGACACACAAATATTAGACATATTCTTCCTGCTGCTGGACACTGCCAACTAAATTTCCAATTCAGACACTGTGCTTACCTCTTTATGCACATGTGTTATTGCAGTGGCAAGCTCGAGCCCATCAAGCAAATTGTTGCCATCATAGTCATGCATTTTGAAGTAATGAAGCTGCAGCTCTTGTGGTGACATTTCAGATTCTGGCTTATCTATGACTCCTTCTAAGTGTTCCATGATATGGCTGCAAAAGAAGATGATCACCACTTTAAAACACACATATATACTCAAACTGTAGAGCAAGACATATTAAGAATGCATCTACACTGATTTGACAACATTTTAACTGCTATGGCTCAATGCTGTGGAATCCAGGAATTTGTAGTCTTCTGAGGTTCCTACACACTTTAGCAGACAAGGCTAAAATCTTGTAAAACTCCAATTAAAACGTAGAATTGAACCATGGTAGTTAAAGTGGTGCTAAACTACATTAATTCTACACTGTAGATGTGCTCTAAGACCGAGAATGCAAACCCTCTGTTCACCCTGAATTCCCTTGAGCTGGGTGCTTTTTCAGAGAAATTTGCACTCAGCCCACAAGAGTCTTTGGCTCTTATCTCTAGTCAAGGATGAGAGAACCATAGACGAACCATACAGTTGGAAGAGACCACAAGGACCATCTAGTCCAATCTCATTTTGCGCTGCAGGACAACACCATCAAAGCACCCCCACGATAGGCATCCAGTCTGTTTAGAAACCTCCAGAGGAGCCTCCACCATGCTCCAAAGCAGCATATTTCAATGCAAATCAACTCTTAGCATTCTTCCTAATATTTTGGCAGAATTGCTCCATGTCCATCTCTACAGCAGCAGAAAACAGGCTTGCTCCCTCCTTAATGCAACATCCTTTTGAATATTTAAACATGGCTATAACGTCCCCTCTTAACCTTCTCCGTTTTCCAAGCTAAACTTTCCCAGCTCGCTCAGCAGTTCCTCATAGGGCTTGACTTCAAAACCTTTGATCATTCTGGTTGCCCTTCTCTGGACACGTTCCTTTTTGTTCACATCCTTCTTGAATTGTTGTGTCCAGAACTGGACACAGTGTCATTCCAGGTGAGTTCTGATCAAGGCACAATATAGTAGGACTATGATTTCCCTCAATCTTGATACTTGACTCCTATGGATGCAGCCTAGAATTGCATTGGCTTTTTTAGCTTCCGCAAAAAACTGTTGGTTCATGTTCAGCTTGTGATAAAAAATAATGCTCTGTCTCTCTACATCATCCACCCAGACCAGTTACATCCATCATCTTAATCACTTCTCCCATCCCCACTAGCCTGAGGCTTCACAACTAATTTTGGGGGGCGGGGGGCGGTATTAGATGGCGCGAATAGGGTTAGGAAACAGCTCTGTGCACATCATATATGGATATATACAAAGTGGGATATATGTACACGTGAAAGCTGCATGTACATATGTGTATGTCATTCATAGAGAGCCATCAAAAGAGTTATATGCCTCCTCATCATTGCTCATTGGAAAGAAATAAGTTCTTTCTTTTTTGTGTAGTTGGCATTCATCTAACAAAAAATATTAGCAAACTCTATTTAATTAATATGTCAATAGAGTCTGCGAAAGGGCTTCACAGGATATAAACCAGTGGTAAAAGTAGGCCAATTATAAAACAATCTAAGATTTTGAAAATATTGTTTTCATGCCTGAGATCTTATTGCCTTTAGTCTGTCACTATTGTCCCAGATATACAACTACAACTGGCAGAAGCCCATGTCAGTACTACTAATATCAATGCAGGCTGTGGGATTCTGGGACATAATCCAATATAGTACATTTTCCACACTCTGCCATATTCTAAAACCAGGACAAAATGGCTCATATCTTAAATACATAGACTATTAAAACAAATAAAACACTACTCTCTTTCAAAATGCCCTTCAAACAACACTCCCTATCTGCCAACAGAAAGACATAATTGTGCTAAAGAAAGGACTGTTCTCATTTTGGCATTAGGCTGCTTAAAATAAATAATACTGCTTGAGATAATAGTTTACTTTTTGGTCCATAGGACTATGAAAGCTGTT
This sequence comes from Anolis sagrei, assembly GCF_037176765.1. Classification (NCBI taxonomy): domain Eukaryota; kingdom Metazoa; phylum Chordata; class Lepidosauria; order Squamata; family Anolidae; genus Anolis; species Anolis sagrei. Next base: position 26,354,089 of record NC_090021.1, on the reverse strand, counting down.
CAGTTCTGGTAGTCTCATTTGTAGAGAGAAAAAGACAACAACAACAACAACAGCAACAACAACAACAGGGAAAATTGACATCAGAAGCCGGAGTTTTCATTACAATCATATCTCAATTAGCAAAGCCTTTGAGAACAAAGTTACTTTTTACAAAGACTTTTTATACCCCCCCCCCCCCCCCAGCCTCTTTTTCCTTCTCTGGCTGGAATTTTTTTAGCAGCACTGAAGGAGGGCTACAGAAACAAACTTTTAGTTTTGGATTATAGCAAGGTCTGCAGTAAACAATGCCATAAATAAAATATTCTTCCCAGGTTATTTCTGTCTCTGAAATCAATTTTTTCTGTTAGAGAAGTAATGCCCTGGAGCATATCTAATTTGTAAACTGAGGTAAGCATACATTTCCAACATTCTGTCATGAACAGAAACATAGCAGAAGTTTCAAGTGCTAACAATTAGGGCATGGCGACATTTCTCTTCTGCCACTTGATATCAACACTCAATAGTCAAAGATATGTCATTAATAACCATGGAGACTTTGATTAATTATCATAGTCAATGTTTATTTATAGCCAGAAAAAGTCAATTATTTCATAAGTTAAATTCCTCTTTTAAGTACTGTTCATAACATGCCACAGAGCAGAAGAAAAATAATCATCCAAACACTTGTTTAAATGACAAGATTTAGTCTGCCTTCATTTCAACAGCAAGGATTAAAGAGCTTCCAAGAACCAGAGAATGGGCCTATTCAATGGATGCACCAAGAATTTGGAATTTCTAACATCACAATTTCAGTTATTAAAAATTCAGTATTCTCTAATTCTAAGATGTGTAAATATTTTGTGAAAAAAAAACCCCAAAATGTGAGATCTTTTGCAGCCTATAGAAACTGGCACATCAACTAAGATAAGGACGTCGGGAAAATGTATGAAATCAGACTGGAGAATATGAGTTTATGTCCAAGGAAGCAACAAATTAGAGAAAAATTATGGGCTTTTGTCTCAAGCATTTATGTGCCAGGGAGCCCAAACCACCGCTTTTTAAACTTCTGGCCCTACTTACCTCTCCGAACGCATCTCCTCCTATGAACCGGCTAGGACACTAGGATCATCTGGGGAGGCCCTGCTCTCTGTCCCGCCTACATCACAGGTGCGCTTGGCAGGGACGAGAGACAGGGCCTTCTCAGTGATGGCCCCTCGGCTGTGGAATGCCCTGACTGCAGATATCAGATCGGCCTCCTCCCTGCTGGCGTTTCGGAGGAAAGTGAAGACCTGGATGTTCGAACAAGCATTTGATTAAAGAGTGTAATTGAACATAGGAATACGGAATAATGGATGATGAGACCGGATTCTGATTTTACTGTTGAGGCGCTAATGATTGTTATACTGATGTTTAATGATTTATGTTACAATTGTTTTTAATTGCCCTATACTTGTCTCGTGATGTTTTGTATTGATGTTGTTCACCGCTTTGAGTCGCCTGAGGGCTGAGAAAAGCGGTATATAAATAAAGTAAATAAATAAATAATAATACTGCCTTCTACAGGCATATAAATGTTTGAGACAAAAGCCCACAATCTCCACTTTATACTGCTTGGAAGAACTTGAAGTTCCAATCCAATATTTATACTGCATGTCATTTATGGAATACATACTCTTTATCTTGCACCATGGTCTTATCAAGACGTGCATTCGGTTGGTGGTTGCCGCCTGGATGGTGATCCTCAGCCAAACACATCAAGGAAGATATAAGAACTAGGCAGCTGAGAAACCATATTCTGTAAATCTTTAGGTGTGTCATTACAGCCACAGTCCTGGAAAGAAAATAAAACTCTTAAAATATGTCACTTTTCATGCAGTCAGGAACATAACTATAATCTCCCATACATTTACAATGATCCAATGACCCTCTGAGCTCCTCTTGTTTTCAACCCCCCAATCTCTGGGATGCTTAATATTGCTGCCAAAAATCAGCAAAACAATTTTCAAACAGAAATTATAAATAATAAAGCTTCACTTTTATTCACCTAAAACAGCAGCTGTGATTGTGTACTGCAGCCCTCCAGAACAAACACCTCATGTCTCTCTAGAACAAACACCTCATGCCTCTACCTTTACTTTTTCCTGCTATTTTTTCAACATTTGTTTGGAGACATTGCTCCCACTACTTCTGCTCATATCTTTATTTTTTAAAGGGTGGCTGTAACTAAAAGCTAGATTAATTGCCTGCTTTAGCTGAGCACCTAGTTTGCAGTGTAGATCTCCATAAGGGTGAAAACATGTAGTTTGGGACATATGGAAAAGGCCTCTTTGCTTGGGATATTAATATTTGCATTTACAGAGAAAACACCGAGTCTATTTCAATTTTTAAAGAGATCCCCTTTAGTCAAATCAGAAGTGAATGAAAGTGTCTCATAACATGTTTAAAACTGATACCATGGACTTTATTTTCTTCTTTAGGTACCCCACTGGAGTACAATACTCAAGTCACTAATATTTTAAACGAAGTTGGAATCAGAGTTGGAAGATATCACAATGGCCGTCTAGTTCAACTCCATTCTGCCATGCAGGAACACACAATCAAAACACTTCTGACAGAGGGCCATCCAGCCTCTTCTTTAAATTTCCAGAGAAGGAGACTCCACCATACTCCACAGTTGTTAGGGAAAACACAGTAATAATATGATGGGATACAGAAAGGTCATTGTGGAAATGGTCCCAGTCATTGAAAAGGACACATAAAAGTCAATCTTACACATTAATTACAGGTTCATGTATTTTTCCATATTATGACATTTGATAAAATAATTTATGGTTACTATATTTTAACGTTTTAAGTTCAAGTACGTTATTTCTTATTTCTTTCTTGATATTTCATAGTGTGCAAGCATTTAGACCAGAGATGTTTTGAACAATTAAGAAGCATCAACTGCCCTGAAGTAATTCAGATAAGGATGAAATGACAACAAGTTTCTCGAGATAAGAGAATGGATTGTAAAAGTTTCAACACTATGTGTACATTTGTTTAATGATGTCACAACACAAAATCAGACCAGCTTTTGTCTTCCCTTTCAGCTCAACCAATTCATACAGAACAGCTGTTGCTTATTACATGTGTGGCCAGAAACAGAATTCATCTTCCAAACATTTGTGCTCAGTTGGAAAAATACTATCATTTGTGCCTGATGTGAACTAGATCCTAAAACATGCCAGTGGGTGGGGTGAATAATATATTTCTAGCCATTTCAGCTAAAGGAGCTGGAATGTTGCCGTGGAGGATCAAGTGAGTCTCTGGGCTTCCAGATGTTTTGGCCTAGAACGCCCTCAAACATTTACAATTAGCCATGCTGCCAGGGGCTGATGAGAGTTGTAGGCCAAAATACCTGAAAGGCCAGAGGGTCCTCCCTCAACCCAGCACAAGGGAGCTGTTTAACTCACATTAGATAACATGTTAGCTATTTCTATTTACCTGAACTTTGATTTGTGATTTTGCAAGACATGTCCACAAACCTTCACAGTTTGAACATTTACTTTGGAGACAATTAATAAATGGTCTCCAAATTTGTTAATGGTTTCCAAAGTAATGTTTAAACTATGAAGGTTTGTGGTCATGCATTTATGTACAACAATAAAATTCTGGCTATATTCACACTTTCTTTTCATTACATGGATCATTGCTTATTAAATATATTTACTTACCCACTGGCCAGTCCAGTCAATAAGGGAACTTGGCACGGATTTTCTGAACAGCCGGGATAAAAATAATACAATTATAAGGGAAAAAAAGAAATAAAGTAATAACACACATTTTTTAAAAAACTTAATTTTACATTGCAGTCAAATTTAGCTAAAGCTGGTGTATATTTTGATAGGAACAGAGGGAAGACAGGTTAGGAAACTTCCTAGTAACAGCTGTCTCCATAAGTTGACCTTTTACTATCCTGTGTTATTTTATTCATGGAACAAAATTGATGTTCTTATTCTTGGTTTCCTACAAAAGAATTTATGATTTATGACAACAACAGGAAAAAGTGATTAGGAAAGTGGACAGTTCATATTTTATCAGTCAAATTTGTAAGGCTTAGCTATGTTTATTTTCATTTTCAAAAGCTTAATATTTTGACATTTATGCCCCACTTTTAAAAGCAAAGTGCCTACTAAATACAATATACAACATCTTAGGAGAAAGCAAAAAAAATGAACAATGTAAAGTCAATCTAAGCAAACTCATGTAACCATTCGCCTGCTTTTAGAGCTTCTCAACAAATGTTTAATATGTTAAGAATGGATCAGAAGTCCTATTTCTATCCCATCAAGCTACAGCACAATATTTTGCTTCCTTGTTAGCAGTTTTGTTTCCTTTGTAAATAAATATATGACACTTTAAGTATTTTCTGAGGAAGGCTCCAGCAGACAGCTGTGAATTGTTTGTCTAGATATAATTTCCAACAAATTTGATGGGACTTACTTTCAAGACTATTATTATTATTATTATTATTATTATTATTTGAATTCAAATTTCCTGTCAACATATGGAGACATCATGAATTCCATTTGATTTTCTTATGCAAGGAAAACCAGGAAGTGGTGTTACCAGTTCCTTTCTCTGAAATAATATCTTGCAGCATCTGGTATTTATTGGCAGTCTCCCTTCAGTGCATAGGCTGAGCATCCCTTATCTAGAATTCCAAAATAAGAAACATCCCAAAATTGCCCATATGGCTTCTGAGAGACCTTCGCTTTCTGAGGGTTCAATATACACATAAAATCAATTTATTTCTTTAGGACATTTATACCCCGTCCTATCTCAACCTCCACAGAGGGACTCAGGACGGCTAGCAAACAGAAAACATATCAAGTAAAAACAGTATAAAACACTGTAAAAACATTAAAACAATTGCCAATTTAAATCGTCGTCCTATATGCAGTCCTTCAGAGTCCGTTAAAATCATAGCTTTGCCATCAAGTCAGTTTAACTTGCAAAGGCCTGATCCCAGAGCCAGGATTTCACTGTTAAAATTGTTAAAAAGTATTACTGGTATACAAAATTATCTCCAAGAGATGTGTACAAGGTTCATTATAACTTAAGCATGGGCAAACGTGGGCCTTCCAGGTGTTTTGGACTTCAACTCCCACAATTCCTAACAGCTGGAGGGCCCAAGTTTTCTCATGCCTGCTTTACGGCATTTAGGCTATCAGGACTGAAGGTCACAGGTTCAAATCCGGGAAGAGGCGGATGAGCTCCTTCTATCAGCTCCAGCACCTCATGTGGGGACATGAGAGAAGCCTCCCACAAGGATGATAAAATCATCTGGGCGTCCCCTGGGCGACGTCCTTGCAGACGGCCAATTCTCTCACACCAGAAGCGACTTGCAGTTTCTCAGGTCGCTCCTGACACGACAAAAAATAAAATAAAATAAAAATGCAATTATACCCCAAACTGAAATTCCCAAGTGCCTCAGGATACAATAAAAGCTGGTAACAATGGGATATTAAACTAGAATCAAACTTATTATAGTATTAGAACCATTCAGATCAGAATAAAATAGAATTAGAAGGATATAGGCAATTAATGGATGCATCTGCACTGGAGAGTTAATGTAGTTTGATACCACTTTAACTAACACAGCACAATAATGTGGAATAATGGCAGTTGTGGTTCCAGAAGGTCTTTCGCCTCCTCTTCCAAAGAGGGCTGGTGCCTCACCAAACTATAACTCCCATGTTCCATTGCCTGAAGGAAGTGTAGTTAAAGTGGTGCCAAACTGCATTAGTTCTACAATGTGGACAAAGCCATGGTTGGAGTTTAAAGACTGTATACCAGGCATGGGCAAACTTGGGCCCTCCAGGTGTTTTGGACTCCAACTCCCACAATTCCTAACAGCCGGTAGGAGGGCCCAAGTTTGCCCATGCCTGGTATACAGTCTAAAGAACTAAGGGGCCTCCTCAAACATACTACAAGGCTGGGGAAAGGGGAATAGGATACGCACGGGGCTGGGAGCCTCTTCTTGGCCTTCGCCTTACAACGCCAGCAGCTGCTCCGGCTACGAAGACAACATCCTCCCTCACCAAGAGGCAGTACTATGAATAAAACTGCCCCCACTCGGCCACCATCCCTACCTCCCCGGCTCACCTCTGAACCTTTCGCGCGAGCACTCCGCCACGCCTCCTTCACCGCTATTGGCTGGCGACCTGGACGCACTTTGCATAACCCGTCGCACCAACGGGTAGACGAGAAGGCGCATGCGCAGTCCTATACAGGTACGCCGGGAAGAAGCCACGCCTCCCTCTGGTTTCGTAGCCCCGCCCACTACTTCTTTCAATTTTGTGACGTGGCTTTACTCCTCTCTGCAGACGGCGCTGAAAGGGAAGGCCCGCCTTCGCCCCGCCCTCTTTATGCTGATAGGCTCAGCCTTGTGTCAGTTATTTGCAGCAGAACGGAGCTAGCCAATCGCCGCAAGAAGCTTACTTTTTTGTTGGTTGTCCTAAGGATTGAACCTGCGGTTGTATTATTGTTATTATTACGTTCATGTTCATTAATATCTTGCTGATTTTTTAAAAATTGGGACTCATAGTGGCTCCCAATTTTTTTAAAATGTAGTTCAGTAAAAATATTGAAATAGAATTCCAAGCAGGAAACAGCCAGTCTTTGAAGCTGCAAGGCCGTTCAATCATAGAATCAAAGAATCATAGAGCTGGAAGAGACCTAATGGGCCAGCCAGTCCAACCCCCTGCCAAGAAGCAGGAAAATTGCATTCAAAGCACCCCCAACAGATTACTATCCAGCCTCTGTTTGAAAGCATCTAAAGAAGGAGCCTCCACCACACTCCGGGGCAGAGAGTTCCACTGCTGAATGGCTCTCACAGTCAGGAAGTTCTTCCTAATGTTCAAATGGAATCTCCTTTCTTGTAGTTTGAAGCCAATATCCTAGTCTCCAGGGCAGCAGAAAACAAGTTTGCTCTCTCTTCCCTATGACTTCCTCTCACGTATTTATACATGGCTCTCATGTATATATACGTATGTTGAATCTGTGTGCTGTCGATAATTTGAGCCTCAAATTATTAATTACGAGACATGGCTCTATTGGGAGATATAGCTAGCCCCATGGTATATTTCTGATTGCTTTACAGTAACCTTTCTATGCAATTCTATGGAAATTCTGATGTCAGGCACCCCCCCCCCCTCAGAATTAAGGGATAAGAACTTATAGTTCTGCAAAGGGCAAGGTCACCAGACTACACAACAAGGGTTAAGTCTTGGGCACATTGCCAAGGCACTGACAACAACAAGGACCCCACGAGGCTTTTTGGGAAATGGCTGGTTCTTGGGACTTCTGCCCTTTTGTGAGAGTTGTAGTTCCCCTAGGGCTGAGCGATGGATTCTGTTATTGATCAACTCAGCGCCCATCTGCTGATTCCAGCCTGAATCCATGACTCTCTGCTGAGTGGACTGGACTGTTTGCCACAACCCTGGCCATGAACTTTCTATCAATGCTTGATTTGAACTGCTAGCAACCTCTGCTTCCACACGCCCTTCCTAAGAGCATGGGATTTCCAGTTTGGACCTTAATAAAGATCAAATATTGAAATAAACTTTATGGGGTGGGATGGGGGTTCCTCTGCTGCTCTAACTCTGTACCAGTGATGCCTATTGCCTATGATTTTGATATATGTATGTAACCTTATGAATTTCCTCTGTACCCTCGTCCCCTTGACCCTTGCCCCACAAAACTGCTGTGACCAGGAACTGCCTGGGGGAGGGCTCCAGCCTCTCCCTCAATCACCCTTGATTGTCTCACTTGCATGGACCATACTGTTGTTTCCCCCCAACCCTGGCCCTCGGAGCAGACCAGCGAGGGGAGGGGGTCAACAGAAATTCGGAAAGAAAAGACTGATTAAATCACCCAGGTATCGTTGACCCCCCCGAGGTCCGATATCGAAAAAGCCTTTTCATATTTCCTCCAAATCCCATCACAGACCAGGAAACCCATTGTTCCCCTATCTGACACCCCGCCAGTGAGGACAAAAGCCTCACATTCCAGCTGGCGGATGCCCCTAAGCTGATCATTTCCTCAGTCTTTGTCAAGCTTCGTCCCGCCTCCTAGCTGCCGATTGGTCCATCTTCAGAGGCGCTAAGAAGGCACAGATTGGCCTCCCAGAGGCGGCGGAGCTCGCTGATTGGTCCAGAGGCGGGGCGTGCCGCCAAGCCTCCTCCCAGCTGTTCCGCGGCCAGCCAATCAGCGCGAAGCCGGCCGGCAGGGGGCGGGCGGGAATTTTGAAACTGTTTCCCTTTGTCTGCACACTATAAAAATGCTTGGAAATTCTGTAAAATTATGCTTGCAGTGGAATGATTCCTGCAATGCATCTGATCTCAGCTAAATCACAAATAAACCTCGGTTGCTGATAAACTTCTTCCACTTTGATGAGGCATTATTATTTATAATATTTTTACCCTTTGGATTGGCTCTCGCTGGCCTCACCAAGGTTCCAGGGCCCTTTTGAGCGGTCCTCAGGGATTCCCTCCGCCGGGAGACCCTACTAAAAGCAGCTCGATATCAATTCCACAGAATGATACTTCACCCAGAGAAAAATATTATAATTCTCATACAATGAACTGGGAAGAATGGGTAGGGGCACACAATTTATTTGCATCAGGGCCTTTGTGTCCCCTTTGTTTTACTTGATATGATCTGGGCTAGACTGGGAACACTCCCAGTCGGACCCCTATGGAGAGACCTATGGACTTGGCCAACACCTTGAAGCACCCTGTTGTTTATCAAGGCTAACACTATTGTCCACACCGGAGCGGAAGATGTAGGGACCCATCCTAGCCCATTATCACCAGACACATCACATTCCTTCTTGATTTCACCCTTCTCCTAGGCAGATCAATAAACGGACTGACACTTCAAATGCTCCAATTATATTGTTGTCTATTCATTCAGTCGCTTCCGATTCTTTGTAACCTCATGGACCAGCCCATGCCAGAGCTCCTTGTTGGCCTTCATCATCCGCAACTCCTTCAAGGATTCAAGGATACTTTATCAAATTTCTCACCACTATGAAAGACTAATCAGTGATTATGTTGAATGGAGTCCTGAGCCACTCAAGATGTACATTAGGAAGTTGTGCAAGTTTCTTGTATAGCTGTCAAATGAAATAAAAATACCCTGTATTTGCAATTGTGGCATGTCCATTTTTTAGAGTGCTTTCTCTGCTGACATTGAGAATAAACCTCTGATTTTGCCTTTGACTCATCTGTGTCTCACTCAGCCTTCCAGAAACCTAGACACGCCAGACCTCTGAACGTGTGGTTCTTGCGGTTGCTGAAATCATATAATGTGGAAGCAAAATCCATGGACATGGAGGACCAATTTTATACATGAGCCCCCAGTGGCGCAGTGGGTTAAACCACTGAGTTGCTAAACTTGCTAACCGAAAGGTTGCAGGTTCAAATCCAGGGAGCGACATGAGCTCCTGCTGTTAGCCCCAGCTTCTGCCAACCTAGCAGTTTGAAAACATGGAAATGTGAGTAGATCAATAGGTACCGCTCCAGCGGGAAGGTAACGGTGCTCCATGTAGTCATGCCAGCCACATGACCTTGGAGGTATCTACGGACAATGTCAGCTCTTCGGCTTAGAAATGGAGATGAGCACCAACCCCCAGAGTTGGACACGACTGGACTTAATGTCAGGGAAAACCTTTACATTTACATATATATTTGTATGTGTGAGTGTATCTCAGGTGTACATTGACAGAGGTGCACATAAAGTTCCTAAAGTGTTTCTACGCTCTGTTTTGAGTAATGTTCAATCTCTGTGAATGATGTAAAGACAAGATGAGTGCAATTTGCCACAGAAGAACTTGTAAATATTAGATTGTCCTTGCTAGTGCAAAGCCTAATAACACAGCCAGATGACCCAGAACATCAATGCAGATAATCCACAAAATCTGCTTTGAATTTGAGTTCACATTACCATACAATGCAGTTCAATGTGGATTTTATATAGCTGTGTGGAGGGGGCCTTGGTGTCTTTCTCCTACTTTTTTCTCTTCCCCCAGAATTCTTCCATTGATGCAAGGTAAGTGCAAAGTACAGTAGTAGTATGTACTCAAATTAGCTCACTTGGGGGTGGGCATAATCTTGTCCTCCCCTGTCAATTCAGGCAAAAGCAAACTGCTGCAGCCTGTCCTGATTTGTCTGTTTTTCTTTATTAATGTCTTTTGCCATCTTGACTGCATTTGGATGTTGCTTTCCACAGCTATTTTGTGGCTAATGAGAGGGATTGGTGAAAGTGCCTGGAATTGTATCTGTAGCCAGATGCAAAGCAATTACTGTGAGAAACTGGACAACACATAGCACTAAAGAGTTAGGAACAGCTCAGAGTGGGAAGTAGTAATAGGGTTAGATAATCTGAAGGCCCTTCAACACAGCCATATAACTCAGAATATCAAGGCAGATAACCCACAATATATGGTTTGAACTGGGTTATCTGAGTCCATACTTCCATATAACCCAGTTCAATGTGGATTGTATACAGCGGTATGGAAGGAGCCTGAGTGACCCAAAGTGTTCTCCCTTATTGCCCACTTATTCTTATCCTGACTTATTCTTATCGTGCCATGAGGCAAATTGATAATCTTCAGGATGCTTTGCCATCTTTTCTCCTCCTTCCATTCCTCTCTCAGCAATTTCCTATAATGAAGCTAGATTTTTTTTAAAAAAATTGAGTACTTCCATATACATTGTGAAATAACATGGAGACAGAACCCAAGTGTAAACACTTAGCTTCAGATGCACCTTAAACACACAGCCTAAAGATAATTCCCATTGAACTCAGTGAAATTTGCTTCTGAGTGGATATGCACAGAATTCTGTTATAAGGGTTTAAGGCTACCTCCTTGTATACACATGGGAATACATTTCAGTGATCTCAGTAGGCTTACATTTATAATAATAATATGTAATAATAATAATAATAATAATAATAATAACTTAATTTTTATATCCTGCTTCCATCTCCCCTAAGGGACTCGGTGCAGCTTACAAAGGGACAAGCCAAGGGAGCACAACGTTAAAAACATAACACAATAAAATAGCATCAAAACATAACATCATAAAAACAGTACCACACAGAACGATAAAAGTGCTCTGGTTTGTGCAAATTCCTTGATAGAACTAAGGGAAAGTGAAAAATTCAAAAGGCAGGGCTGGGAGAATAATGTTCATGGGCATTAAAATGTCAGGATTGTAGAGGGCCATGCTAAAATACTGGAACTTAGATAACATTGGGCCAATTCTTTGGAACTGCCTAGTCAAAGGCACCGTGAAACATCCACATTTTTAGGTTCTTGCGGAAGATGGACAGGGTAGGTGCCAGTCTAATCTCCCTAGGGAGAGAGTTTCAGAGCTGGGGGGCCACCACCGAGAAGGCCCTCTCCCTCATCCCCACCAACCATGCTTGAGACGAAGGTGGAAGTGAGAGAAGGGCCTCCCCGGATGATCTTGGGGCTCGTGTTGGTTCATAGGGGAAGATGCGATCGCAAAGATAGGCAGGCCCTGAACCGTTTAGGGCTTTGTAGGTAATTGCCTGCACCTTGAATTGGGACTAGAAACTCATTGGCAACCAGTGGAGCTGTTTGAGCAGGTTGGTTGTTCACTCCCTGTAGCTTGCTCCAGTTAGTAATCTGCCCGGTGATCTTTGCACCAATTGCAATTTCCGGGCCGTCTTCAAGGGCAGCCACAAGTAGAATGCATTGCAATAATCCAATCTGGAGGCAACTAGGGGGTGGACCACCATGGCCAAGTCGGACTTCACGAGGTGCATTTGAGTAGACATGCACAAGGCTATTTTGTTCAAAGCTCATTCTTGACTTCTTGTTTTCAAATAAACTGCAGAATTTTGTCAGGTTTTGTGTCCATTTACTGCCTCTAACACTCTCTAGAATGGAATTTCCCTTTCCCAAGTTGCAGATCACTGCTGGCTCACCCGGGATGCTTTTTTCAGCGTCCCGAGGAGGCTGAAACTGCGTTCCTCTGAACCGTGGATATGGAAACCCATTGGGCCCCCGTATCCGCAGGTCAACAGATCGCTTCCAAAATGGTGCTATTTTCTTCCTAGACTATAAGACTAAGTGCTATCTCACTTTTGCATTTTGGACCACTGCGCTCCGGGAATAACCTTTTTCACCCCAAAACTTTTTATGGAGACCAGTTGATAGTGATCCATGGCTCCATGCTGCAACGTTGTTCCTGCCGCCATCTTGCTGAGTGTCCAGGAGCCTGCCAACCCTGGGGGACTTGCTGCGGTCACCCCTTAGAACCCCCGGACACCTGACCGGCCATCTGGTCGGGCTGATATGATTTCCTTTTCCCTACTATATGAATACATCCCCTATGATCCCCTTGTATGCCTCCCCCTTCTCCATATCCCTATATGAAATATGAAGAAATGTCACCCAGCACCTCATGGCTTCAGGAAGCCTTCACTCACTTCCTGAGCAAACTAAACCCTAGACAAAGGGACTCACCAGGAACTCTTTGCATGGAAAATAGAACAAAGGCTTTTATCTTCTCAGACCTCGGAGTAGCTAGGCTAGCCCATCTGAGAGATATGGCCCTCGGACAATTCAATCACCTCTCACAAAAGGTGACATCTTGTCTGCGGAGGATTTAGGTATCACCATAGCCTCTTTCTTTGTCTCCATTTCCCCCAGCTGATACCAGTTTCAGACACCAACGACCAATCCCATATCCAGGACCCAAGGACAACAAATGGACTGACTTCCTAATCAGTCAAGGAAATATTTCCAGGAAAGCTGGCTTGACGGCCTAGGAAAAGCTATCGTTAGCAATTATACAAACATTAGTCATTTATCTTTTCCTCCTGGTTCATTGTTTCCTGCCCGGACCACCTCCTTCCTTCCCATTGGCCAAGAGGTTGAAGCAGCGCTGGCTCCCAGATTGGCTGAGGCACAGCTAAGTCAGCCACACCTCAGCCAGCTGATGACTCCAACCAATCAGCGTGAATCTGGCGAGGGGGGGCGGGAGTGGGAAATTTGAATTTGACAGCTCTGTATTTCCTATAAAAACTGTAATGTTTCCCTTTGCAAAACATGTTGGCTTTGGCAAATGATTGCAGTTTGACATCCGCTCCAGCTGGGACGAAATAAACAACTCAGTGGCATTTTCTTCAACTTTGGTGTGATTTATTTGGGAAAATTCAGGGAAAATTCTGTTCTCCGTGCTTCTTTCTTGCCAGAGTAAACAGATCCTCTTTGGTGGGTCCGGTTGTCTCTGTCTCCAAGGCAAGGCCTTCCAAATTCTTGCACCATATCATACCTATAGGTAATGGGTTTCATAGTGTAGGCTAAGGACCCCAGCTTCTCGGATTCTTTGTGCAAGGTTCTCTGCTGCATTGCTTTAAAGATACATAACTCCCTCCATGCTCTTCAGCCCAGACTGGTTTAGGAAAGCAGCCAACAGTTCAATATACACAAAGTACAATATTAGGGCCCTGGCAATTGAATGACATACTCCAGATTTTAGGCCAGTCCCTCTATGGGTAGAGGGCTAAAAGAGCTGCAGAGGAACTCAGTAGCTGATGCTAAAGATGGTAACATTGCTCCTCTGTTGTGTGTGTGAAAGGCTTGCCTAATGTTTTATTTATCAGACCTGTGGAAAGATCAATTCTTTACCTTTAGCAGGAGTATTAGTAATAGTCAAAAACAATGCAGGGAACTTTTAATTCCCTACCTTATGATACATGTGTTACTTCTTAAGATTCCACATATGCTTTAAAATGTTGCAGTGTATTAAAACAATTACTCCTTTGGTAATGAATAGCTGGAAATGAAGTAGGCTGCCGTGCTTGGGCAGGGCAGTAATCATTATTTCCCCCATTTTTGTGGAAAGTCTGGTTTTGCCCATACCTGCTATAACTGGAGTTCTTCCACTGAGGAGAGGGTTGGGCCTAATGACCAATGAGTCCCCCTTCAACAATATAACTCTATGACTCAAATTCTTTAACAGAAAATTTGCTTTAAAGGGAAGAAATCATATGGGAAGAAGTGGGCTATTCCTGCACTACAAAAAAGAAGAGTGGTTCAACATATTTCAGCAAACTTTTAATTGAAAACTCGCAACATGCTCATGTGAAATGAATTGATGTGAGTTTTGCATAAGCAAACAAAAACACCTTGAAACGTCTTGGGTCCATTTGAATGTTTCATCCGGAAGGTATCCAGGACCGATTTTTTTTCTGTCACCAGCCCATACATATCTTATGATTTCCATCTGGATGGCCAGACTTATAGATGTATGCTGCTTTCACATACTGGAGGCAACTGTTGTGTACTTTGTCTATTGTAGTCAGGCACACACAGGGCTAAAATAGAATGTAACATTTTCCCAGGTCAAGATTTCTTTTTTACAATGCTCACTGCAGACAAATTGCTGCAAACCAGCCCCCCTTCCCCATCCTAATAAAACTGATGCTGCAAATAAACATGCTGTTAGAGTACTCCCCCCCCCCCGGTGGCGCAGTGGGTTAAAGCTCTGAACTGCTGAGCTTGTTGACCAAAAGGTCGCAGGTTCGATTCCGGGGAGCGGCATGAGCTTCTGCTGTCAGCCCTAGCTTCTGCCAACCTAGCAGTTCGAAAATATGCAAATGTGAGTAGATCAATAGGTACCGTGCCAGCGGGAAGGTAACAGCACTCTATGGACAATGCCGGCTCTTCAGCTTAGAAATGGAGATGAGCACCACACCCCAGAGTCAGACATGACTGGACTTAATGTCAGGGGACAACTTTTATTTTACCTTTTAGAGTACAAAGAGGGAAAAAAGGGCTGGCAGGCAAAAAGGATTTGGAAAAAGGAGCTTTTTTTATCTGAACTTTGTTACCTAAACTGTATTTCTGTGTTTAACAAATAATGATCACAATTGCAGCATTTTAAATAGAGGACTGTTGTTTGATATTACGCAAAGGGATTTTATAACATCTTTGAGACTGAGAGGAAGACATTGGTAGCACAAGATTTCATTTACTTAATTTGCTTTCTTAGATGCATGGAGAAAGATTATCTTTGTCTGTATCCAGGTAAGTGTTTTAAACAGGTTAATGGGTTGCCACTCCATCTGGCTGGATTTGGTGCTCATCATCAGGGTTATTTATTTATTGTGCCAGAAGTGAATTGAGGATACAGTTATAATCTATTTAAACACAAAGTTAAAAACTTGGCATTATACTAAATGTTATTTGACCAAAACCTGGCCACTTGGGAGTGCCTCTGGTGTCACTGTGAGAAGGTCCTCATTGTGCATGTGGCAGGGCTGAGGTCGCATTATAGTACAAGTGGTCTGTAGTTTGCTCTTCTTCACACTCGCATGGCGTGGACTCCACTTTGTAGCCCCATTTCTGAAGGTTGGCTCTGCACCTTGTGGTGCCAGAGTGTAGTCTGTTCTGCCTTCCAAGTTGCCCAGCCTTCTGTGTGCCCAGGAGGGAGTCTCTCATCTGGTATTAGCTACTGATTGAGGTTCCGGGTTTTAGCTTGCCACTTTTGGAGTCTCCCTTGTTGAGTTGTTCCTGCGAGTATCTCTTTAGATCTTAGAAAGCTGATTTAAGATGTTGGCTTGCTGGCTGATATCTGAACAGAGGATGGGTCGGAGATCATAGGGGTAGAATTAAAAGATAATAGTTAGCCTGGAATTTCAGTGTGCAAAGGGCTCTTGCAGTAGCTATAAGATTAGCTGAGAAAAAGATGTTGGTAGCATAAGCTTTTGTCGACTTTAGTCTACTCTCTTAGTCCATGTCTGCTGAAAACCTAGACTCCTTTGTGCACCAATATTCTAGGAGAAAAGAATCATAGAATCATAGAGTTGGAAGAGACCTCATGGGCCATCCAGTCCAACCCTGCCAAGAAGCAGGAATATTGCATTCAAAGCACCCCTGACAGATGGCCATCCAGCCTCTGTTTAAAAGCTTCCAAAGAAGGAGCCTCCACCACACTCCGGGGCAGAGAGTTCCACTGATGAACAGCTCTCACAGTCAGGAAGTTCTTCCTCATGTTCAGATGGAATCTCCTTTCTTGTAGTTTGAAGCCATTGTTCCTTGTCCTAGTCTCCATGGAAGCAGTAAACAAGCTTGCTCCCTCCTCCCTGTGGCTTCCTCTCACATATTTATACATGGCTATCGTATCTCCTCTCAGCCTTCTCTTCTTCAGGCTAAACATGCCCAGCTCCTTAAGCTGCTCCTCATAGGGCTTGTTCTCCAAACCCTTGATCATTTTAGCCCCCCCCCCCCCGACACATTTCAGCTTGTCAATATCTCTCTTCAATTGTGGTGCCCATAATTGGACACAATATTCCAGGTGTGGTCTAACCAAAGCGGAATAGAGGGGTAGCATGACTTCCCTAGATCTAGACACTATGCTTCTATTGATGCAGGCCAAAATCCCATTGGCTTTTTTTGCTGCCACATCACACTGTTGGCTCATGTTTAACTTGTTGTCCACGAGGACTCCAAGATCTTTTTCACACGTACTGCTCTTGAGCCAGGCATTGTCCCCCATTCTGTACCTTTACATTTTGTTTTTTCTGCCTAAGCGGAGTATCTTGACTCCACTTCAACTCTCACAACAACCTTCTTGCGGCAACACCAGAAGCACTCCAAGTGGCCAGATACTGGTCAAACGACATTTAATCAACTACCAAGCTTTCAAAGTCTGTGATTTTGTATGTTTGTTTGTTTGTTCTGTCAAAAATGTAATACAACTGTTCGGTTGCCTGACACGATAGATAAACTCTCACAATTCCTAACAGCTTCAAAATACAAGAAAGGAGATTCCACCTGAACATTAGGAAGAACCTCCTGACTGTGAGAGCAGTTCAGCAGTGGAACTCTCTGCCCCGGAGTGTGGTGGAGGCTCCTTCTTTGGAAGCTTTTAAACAGAGCCTGGATGGCCATCTGTTGGGGGTACTTTGAATGCGATTTTCCTGCTTCTTGGCAGGGGGTTAGACTGGATGGCCCATGAGATCTCTTTCAATTCTGTGATTCTATGGAAGGCCCAAGTTTGCCCATGCCTCGCCTAGAGACTAACCCGGCGATGAGTGTGACTTTTGTGCTGCCTGTCTCTCCCTCTCACACATCTGGCTGTGTGTGTTTGCACAGCTGCCCAGCGGCAGGGGCAAGGGAGCGTCTTTCTGCACATGCTCCGGGAAGGGGAGGGGAACCCGGCTGTTCCCGAGGCGCGCCTCTGCTCGCCTGGCTTCGCCTTTGGCTGCTTTGCTTTTGCCCGGGACTGACTTACTTCCCTGTTGCAGCACGCTCTCCGCCGCCGCCACCCCCGCAAAGATGGCTGCGAAAGGCTTGCATTTCCACCTGAAGCTGGACGAGGCGGAGGTGGAGAGGTCCCGGGCGGAGGGCCACTGGGAGAGGCAGCTGGCCGCCGTGGGGCAGATGCGGGCCCGGGCCAGCAGCCCCCGACACCACCACAAAGGGGCCAAAGGAGGGCGAGAAGGCCAGGCGCACAAGTCCGGTAAGGCTCCCTCCTCCCTCCTCCCTCCCTCCCCTCCCAGTCTCAGGTCTTTGTCGAGCCAGGTTTCGAGATTTGAAAAGATGTCCCAGCCAGGAGGGGACAAGATAGTTTCCTGCTGCTTTCAGCAATGGATCCAAACGGCAGGAAAAGTCAACATTATGAAGAACTTCTGGAATACTGTGTCCAGTTCTGGGCACCACAACTGAAGGGAGATGTTGACATGCCGGAATGTGCGACTAAAATGATCAAGAATCTGGAGAACAAGCCCTATGAGGAGCGGCTTAAAGAGCTGAGCATGTTTAGCCTGCAGAAGAGAAGGCTGAGAGAAGACGTGATGAGGGCCATGTAGAAATATGTGAGGGGAAGTCATAGGGAGGAGGGAGCAAGCTTGTTTTCTGCTGCTCTGGAGACCAGGACGCGGAACAATGGCTTTAAATTGTAAGAAAGAGATTTCACCTGAACATGAGGAAGAACTTCCTGACTGTGATCGCTGTTCAGCAGTGGAACTCTCTGCCAAGGAGTGTGGTTGAGGCTTCTCTTTTGGAGGCCTTTAAGCAGAGGCTGGATGGCCATCTGTTGGGGGTGCTTTGAACGCAATTTTTCAGGGGGTTGGACTGGATGGCCCATGAGGTCGCTTTCTGGCTGTCAGAGCTTGATCGGGGATGGAATAGGCTACCTGGGAATGTTGTGGAGTTTCCTCTTTTGGAGATTTGGAAGCAGAGGCTGGATGGCCATCTGTCGAGAGGGCTTTGATTGTGTGCATGACAAAATGAGGTTGGACTAGGGTCCCATCTGAATCTATAATTCTATGAGTTCTGTCATTTCTTTCCTCTTCTTGTCTCTTCTCTGCTTGGAGCAATTATTCTTGCTTGTCCCGTGTGACAATAGGGCTAATGAAAGCATGGGCTAATTTGGGGCCTCCAGGTGTTTTGGACTTCTACTCCCACTATTCCTAACAGCCTCAGGCCCTTTCCACCTTAAGCGGCTGAGGGGGGAAAAAAGGAAAGGACCTGAGACTGTTAGGAATGGTGGGAGTTGAAGTCCAAAACACCTGGAAGGGCCCACATTTGCTCATACTTGGGCTAATGCATTCACACGTTACCCTCCAACTCCTACCTGCAGGCTCTGTAGCCAGGAAATCTGCCTGAGAATGTTGCCTCTAGTATCTATAGACTCATAGAATCCTAGAGTGGGAAGAGACCACAAGGGCCAACCAGTACAACCACTTCCCCCAAATGCAGGAATACACAACCTTCTTCTTCTTGTTTTTCTTCTTGTTTTTCTTCTTCTTCTTCTTCTTCTTCTTCTTCTTCGGTGATCCCTCATAGCCTGAGGATGATGGTCCTCCAAGTGTAGTGTCTTGGCGATGAGTCCATAGGTAGCTGTGGAGCCCTATTCTTGATATACATGTTCTCCCGCAGTGAGGGCATTCATTTCCAGGTGAAAGGCAGTCCCGGTCATGGTTGGCTTGACTTGCCATCCTCTTGGCATGTTTCTTCCTTTCTGTATATAGGTATCTGTTGTTTTATATGTTTCTCCCTTTTGCCCTCCATTCGTGCCTCTTTGAATTCTGCAGCACTGCTGGTCACAGCTGACTTCCAGTTAAAGTGCTTGAGGGCCAGGGCTTTCCAGTTCTTGGTGTCTATGCCACAGTTTTTAAGGTTGGCTTTAATCCCACCTTTAAATCTCTTTTCCTGTCCACCAACATTACGTTTTCCATTCTTGAGTTGGAAGTAGAGTAACTGCTTTGGGACGCAGTGATCGGGCATTCAGACAACATAGCCAGTCCAGTGGAGCTGATGGCTTAGGAACATCACTTCAATGCTGGTGGTGTTTGCTTCTTCCAGCACACTGACCTTTGTCCGCCTGTCTTTCCAAGAGATTGGCAGGATTTTTCAGAGGCAACACTAATGGAATTGTTCCAGGAGTTGAGTGTGACGTCTGTAGACACTCCATGTTTCACAGGCGTATAGCAAGGTTGGGAGGACAATAGCTTTATAAACAAGCACCTTGGTATCCCTACGGATGTCCCGGTCCTCAAACACTTTCTGCTTCATTCGGAAAAATGCTGTGCTCGCAGAGCTCAGGCGGTGTTGTATTTCGGTGTCGATGTTGACTTTGGTGGAGAGGTGGCTTTCAAGGTAGCGGAAATGATCAACATTTTCTAATGTTATACCATTAAGCTGTATTTCTGGCATTGCAGAGGGATTGGCTAGTGACTGCACAAACAAAGCCCTCTTGATAGATAACCATCTAGTCTCTGCTTTAAAATCTGCAGAGAAAGTGTCACCATCATACTCTGAGGACCCTTCCACACAGCCCTATATCCCAGAATATCAAGGCAGAAAATCCCACATTATCTGAATGTGGACTTAGGTAACCCAGTTCAAAGCAGATATTGTAGGATTTTCTACCTCGATATTCTGGGATATAGGGCTGTGGGGAAGGACCCTGAAGCAGCATCTTGACACCACTTATCATCCCTAATCACTCACGTAATACCCAGAGCTTGACCAAGATACTTAGGCAGGAAGTCCCACAAACAGCCCTTCCCCTGTCAGTGAATGAACAAATTCAATAACATGGAATTTGTTGTTCTCCTAGGACAGCAAAAATCTGCCACATGAGTCAGATGCCTAATTATGTCTAATTGTAAGAGGGAAGAAGGTCTTTTTAGGTCCATCAGCACTGCAGAATTTATATAGTTTGACCCCATTTTAACTACCATGGCTCAATACTATGGCATCTTGGGTGTTGAAGTTTTCCAAGATCTTTAGCCTTCTCTGCCAAAGATTGTTGGTGCATCACCAAACTACACATCCCAGAATTCCATAGCATTGAGTCATGGCAATTAAAGTGAGGCCAAACTATATTAATTCTGTAGTGTATAGAGGTATCCCCCACTTTTTTCTTATCTGTTGCTTGCTGGGTCCACAGTAGAGCTAAGTGATAACCTCTCTTCCTTCCTATGATAAAGTTAATCATAGTTCTGCTGTTGTTACTGTTATGCTTTCAAGTGGAGACCTTAAAGCAAACACCTCATGGCATTTTCTTAGTAAGATGGGGTTTTTTGGGTGGGTGGGTTGCCATTGCCTTCCTCCATGGCTGAGAGTGTGTGGCTTGCTAA
This sequence comes from Anolis sagrei, assembly GCF_037176765.1. NCBI lineage: Eukaryota > Metazoa > Chordata > Lepidosauria > Squamata > Anolidae > Anolis > Anolis sagrei. Next base: position 26,333,431 of record NC_090021.1, on the reverse strand, counting down.
ATTCACTAGCACTCGAAACAAAAGCAATTTTTTGAGATACTGTTTTGTTACTGGGACTCCTTCCACACAGCTGGATAAAATCCCACAACAGCTGCTTTGAAATGGAATATATGGCAGTCTGGATGCAGATAACCCAGTTCAAAGTAGACGTTGTGGGATTTTCTGCCTTGATATTCTGGGTTATCTAGGGGTACTTTGATGATAGGACATGAGTAGAGATCAGAACTAAATAAAATAAACAGGAGGTCACTTCCCCTGGAGACAACTCTGGAGAAAATGGGTTAGAATCCCCACTCATGCTCAGAGTATGTGACTTGCCCATGGTGAGTTTCCATGACTGAGCGGAGAATTGAACTATGGTGTGGATAATAAATTGTGGCAAGTTCTTGGTGGTATGGGGATACCAAGCCACCTTGTCTGTCTCCTGAGGAATTGTTATAACAACCAAGTAGTAACAGTAAGAATAGACCATGGAACAACAGACTGGTTCAAGATTGGGAAAGGAGTATGACAGGGCTGGATACTCTCACCCAACCTATTCAACTTGTATGCAGAAAACATCATTTGATGTACAGGGCTTGATGAATCCAAGGCTGGAGTTAAAATTGCTGGAAGAAACATTAACTTTAAATATGCAGATTATACCACTTAAATGGCTAAAAGCGAGGAGGAGCTGAGGAGCCTTCTAACCAAGGTGAAAGAAGAAAGTGCAAAAGCTGGGATGTAGTTAAACATAAAAAAACCAAGATGGCAACAAGGCTGATTGGTTACTGACAAATAGAGGGAGAAAATGGGAGACTTTGTATTTCTAGGTGCAAAAATTACTGCAGACATGGGCTGCAGCTAGGTAATCAGAAGATGTTTACTTATTGGGAGGAAAGCAATGACCAATCTCGATAAAATAGTGAAGAGTAGAGACATCACACTGGCAACAAAGGTCATCATAGTTAAATCAATGGTATTCCTCGTCGTAACCTATGGATGTGAGAGCTGGACCATAAGGAAGGCCAAGCGAAGGAAGATAGATGCTTTTGAACAGTGGTGTTGGTGGAAATTCTGAGAGTTCCTTGGACCACGAGAAGATCAAATCAGTCCATACTCCAGGAAATAAAGCCCAACTGCTCACTGGAGGGAAGGATATTAGAGACCACATAATGAGAAGAAAGGAAAGTTTGGAGAAGGTGACAATGATGGGGAAAATGGAAGGAAAAGGGAAGAGGGGCTGGCAAAGGGCAAGATGGATGGATGGTACCCTTGAAGTAACTGGCTTGACCTTGATGGAGCTGGTGGTGGCAAAGGCCGACAGAGTTCTGGCATGGGCTGGTCCATGCGGTCACGAGGAGTCATAAGCGACTGAACAAATAAACAACAAAAACTTTCCCAAACCCTCTCTTAGATGAATTTCCATAGGTGAGCGGGTTCAAATCCTCACTTGGCAAAGGAAATCCATTCTCAGAGAGGGCAATTCGCACTCTGGGCCCTTCCACACTGCTCCTATAGCCCAGGATCTGATCCCAGATTATCTTCTTATCCCAGAATAGCTGGCAGTGGAGACTCATATATTCTAATTTAAAGCAGATTATCAGGGATCAGATCTTGGGATATAGGGCAGTGTGGAAGGGCCCTCTCTCAGTATGAAAGAAATGTAAAGCAAGTCCCCTTAGAACAAATCTTGACAAGAAAACCCTTTGGATAGTTTTTCCTTTGGGTAGACATAAGTTGGGAATGACTCGAAGACACACATCAACGTCTCTTCCAAGTGCAGCTGGACTAGATGACTATATTTTAAAGCAGGGGTCCTCAAACTTTTTAACAGAGGGCCAGGTCACAGTCTCTCAAACTGTTGGAGGGCCGGATTATAATTTGAAAAGACATGAATGTATTCCTATGCACACTGCACATATCTTATTTATAGTGCAAAAAAACCCACTTAAAAACAACACAATAATTAAAATGAAAAACAATTTTAACAAATATAAACTTATTAGTATTTCAATGGGAAGTGTGGGCTTGCTTTTGGCTGATGAGATAGGATTGTTGTTGTTGTTATTGTTTGCTTTCAAGTCGTTTCAGACTTAGGTTGACCCTGAGTGAGGGCCAGGTAAATGACCTTGGAGGGCCATATCCAGCCCCCAGGCCTTAGCTTGAGGATCCCTGTTTTAAAGTATGAAAAATATCTAAAGATGACCCTCACCCATAAAATGTCATACAGGATCTAAAATGACCTACCGTAATTGGTATAACAAAAATTATCAATTGGTGGTTTGAGCATTGGACTGTGGTTGTAGAGACCAAGGATTTTCCACTAGGTCATGGAAATCCACTGGGCAACCTTAGGTGAGTCACATACTCCCAGCCTCAGAAAATCCTATGACTGGGTCATTTTAGCAGTGCCATAAATTGGAAATGACTTGAAGGCACTCAACAATTTAGCATCTTCCTTTAGAGGTTTTTAAATTTAGCATCCTTCATTTGAGGTTTTTAAATAGAGACTGCATGGGCACTGCACAAAGTCATGAATTCCTTAATGGCAGTTGAGTTGACTAGATAACTTTCAGGTTCCTTTTACAACTCCATGATTCCAGCTGAAATACCTGTGTGTATTTCCATTCCCCGTGATTTTATAATGTTATGAAGGAGATTTGATCAGCACTGATGCTTAGAGGAAATCCTGAGCTTTGTAGTTTGATGAGACATCAACATCCTTTGATAGAAAAAGTTAAAGATCTTGCAAAACTTGGACTCCTAGGATTCCATTCCACTGAGCCATGGCTTTTGAAATGTTGTCAAACTGCATTTAATGCCACAGTGTTGAGGCGCCCTTAGAGAGTAGATATTAAGTGATTTAATTTGTTGGGATTGTAGTTTTACAAACACTCTGCAAGTGGGACCTACAATATTTGGTACAGCATTGGGGTGAAGAGCAGTTCTGAAGACTTGATTTGGTTCACAAATGGCTTTTTTCTGATCTTTGTAATAAAGATGTCACTAGCAATAAAAAGAAAGGAATATAGAATGATTTAATTTACAGTTGGCAAGCCTGGACATGCAATGAAAATCTCGTGATTTGCTTTGTCCCATAACTGTGGCTTTTCTTTTAAAAAGCAGTAATCCCGTGATCCTTGATCTCTCTCTTTTTGCTCCTGGGTTGTTTTTATATGTTTTTGTTTCAAAATCATGAACAAAGACAAAAAGTATACTACTTTGTATACATGATAGCACACACACACACATATATACACACAACCAAAACAAAGAGAAACAGAGCAGTTTGTGATAAATTTTCCATCTGAACATTAGGAAGAACTTCTTAACTGTGAGAGCCGTTCAGCAGTGGAACTCTCTGCCCCAGAGTGTGGTGGAGGCTCCTTCTTTGGAAACTTTTAAACAGAGGCTGGATGGTCATCTGCTGGGGGTACTTTGAATACAATATTCCTGCTTCTTGGCAGGGGGTTGGACTGGATGGCCCAGGAGGTCTCTTCCAACTCTTTGATTCTATGATTCTATGATTAGGATTTTGCAACAAAAACAGATTAAAGCAACAAGAAACAAAATACACACATCTACCTACCTACCTATCTATCTAGTTAAGCAACTTGACACCCTTCAGATTAGTTCAACTACAATTCCTATAGTGCACGTATGGGGTTTGCCCATGCCTGCTATAGTGTATAGCTTATCTGATAGGAACTGTAGCCAGATACGTCTAGAGGACACCAAGATGAGAAAATCTATGCCAGAGAGTATTCGTTTAAAGCTAATTTTTGCCATCTTATTCCATGGAAGGATGATCACCAATGAGTAATATGTGAACTTTGAAATGCAATATTTACTTACTTACTTACTTACTTACTTATTTACTGCATTTATATACCACTTTCCCCTTAGGGAATTCAAAGCAGTGTACAACAAGTAATGGCAAAATTCAATGCCAAAATATATACGAAACCAAAGCATAATCACTAACATATAACTTATAAATTAAACCTTAAAATCATATTAAACATAGAACATAAAAGCCATTTAAAATTAAAATATAGAATTTGAAACAACTTAATATAGCATTAAAATCTGTAAAGACTTCTATAGGTAAATGGAAATGTTTGAAACACTTCAAAGCCAAAAGCCAATCACTGGATTTAACTTAAAAATAGGATGTACCTCTTCATTTCTTATAATGCGTTATGTGGGTGCCCTAATGTGTTCACTGCATTTAAATGTCATAGAGTTGGAAGAAACCTCAAGGATCATCCAGTCCAACTATGTGTTTAGAATACAGACCTTTTATTTACAAACTTGCCATTCACCTTTGTGTACTGCTTTCATGATGCACTTATGAGAGTCCCAATGACAAAAAATCAAAGGACTGGGGGGGGGGGGGGGGGGAGACCAGAGTTAGAGAAACAGGCAAAAATAGATTCTTGGTGACACCCAATACAATCTTAACTTTAGAGTACATGACGGAAAAGTCAGTGATGATATCTTTTAAAAAATATTTCAAAGATGAGGAAACTATCTTACATTTAAAGAGGAAGGACATCGAACAGATCCCTTCTACAAGAATATATACATCTCAGAGAGAAGGTCATATACTAGACAAAGATGAAGAGATTATAATAATGTATATTTGATAAACGAAAATATAAACTTAACAATACTTCCTGCTTTGATTCCTGATTACTTCATGCTTGACCTCAAAATGCCCTGAGCACAGTCCAGTCAAATTAAGCACTTGGGAACTATCCCAAGTTCCCAAGGGCTGGGGGGGGGGGGGGGGGGTAGGATAATCCAGAAAAACAAAAGGAAGCGTTTGTCACACAGCACATTGTCAAACCATGGGAATTGCTACCACGAGTTGTTGTCATGAGCTCCAACTCAGCTACATAGTTTCAAAAAAAAGATTGGACAAAAACCCTGCATGGTAAGGCTATCCATTGTTCAGAGTCAACGAGAATACTAATTTTGGGTACTTTGGGACTTGTAATTCCAAAATAGCAACTTTTCAAGCTGTGGAACAGCTGATGGCTATGTATTTTATCCAGCATCAGATATGATATGCATCTCAATAGAATATGTCTAAGTGGGGTTGCCTTTGAAGACTCTTTGGAAGTTTCAAATGGCCCAACGGGCATCACCCAGATTTCTCACTGCAGCAGCGTACAGGAAATACATAACCCCCTGTTGTGTCATCTCCACTGGCTTTCAGTCTGCTACCAAGCTCAATTCAGAGTGCTGGCTTTAACCTATAAAGCCCTAAATGGTTCCAGCCCAGCTTACCTGTCCGAACGTATCTCCCTCTTTGAACCACCTTAGAGATTAAGATCGTCAGGGGTGGTCCTGCTCTCAGTCCTATCTCCTTCACAGGTGCAACTGGTGGGAATGAGTGACAGGGCCTTCTCAGTGGTAGTCCCTTGGCTGTGGAACTCCCTCCCTAGTGATAATAGATCAGTCCAGCTTACCTGTCAGAATGTATATCCCTCTTTGAACCACCTTAGAGATTAAGATCGTCAGGGGTGGTCCTGCTCTTGGTCCCACCTCCTTCATAGGCGCAACTGGTGGGGACGAGTGACAGGGCCTTCTCAGTGGTGGTCTCTCGGCTGTGGAACTCCCTCCCCAGTTATATTAGATCAGCCCCCTCCCTTTTGGCCTTCAGAAAGAAAGTGAAAACGTGGGTTTTGGGATCAAGCCTTCAGAGAAGTGCAATAAAAGGATATGGAATATGTGCAATGACTATTGGAAAGGCCCCGGATGATGATTGTGGATGGTGTGGTTTTTAATAATAGTTGTAATGTTTTTAACATTTTAAAATGTGTATTAATTTTAATCTTAATTTAAATGTTTATTTTAATTGTATGTTGTTTTTAAGGCATTGAATAGTTGCCTATGTGTAAAGTTGCCTTGAGCCCCCTTTGGAGTTGAGAAGGGCAGAGTATAAATATGGTAAATTAATAAATAAATGTTGAGCAACATGGGGTGCATCTACAGTGAAGATTTAATGCAGCTCACCACTTTAACTGCCGTGGTTGATTGCTATAGAATCATGGGAGTTGTAGTTTATAGACTCTCTAGTCTTCTCTGCCAAAGATTGTTGGTGCCTCTATGAAATGGTATTAATAAGTCAGGGACAACTTACTGTGTCTGCATTGTATATAATGGGACATAAAATTACACCGGATTTGGTGTCAAGAGAGGGTCTGGAACCAAACTGCAGTGTGGATCCAAACCAGGGCTGTATCCACACTGAGGAATTATAGTAGTTCCACACGACATTAACTGCGATGGTGCAGTGCTATGGATTTCTGGGATTTGTAGTCTTGTGAAATGTTTAATCTTCTTTATTAGAGTGCTCTGGTGCCCCAACAAACTGTAAATTTAAAGTGGCGTCAAACTGGTATATAGTGCAGTGTGGATGCTTTATCAAAGCTCACTCTTTTTGACATTGGTCTCACCTTTTGAAATTTTTAGTCTTCATGGGGAGAGATTAGAGATGAATTGTGTTTTTATATTCTGTTAGATAAAATTTGCAGGCACAGTTGCATGAGTGAGAAAGAAAAGGGGAGAGGGAGAAAAATGGAGAAATGATGTGGACTCTCTCCTCCAGCTTTTGGATACGTCATACAGTTATATTTCCCTTGGTTACATCTTGAACCACATTATAATTTCAATCTTAAGAAATAACCATCTGGTATAAAGAGGTGGAAGAAATTACTCACCAGGCTCTCGGGTTTTTTTTCTCTTTTAAAATATCTGCCTCAAACCAGGATACATTTCTTTTCCGGAAGCACTGTCCTGCCAATTTTAAATTGGTCGTGAGACCCACCCATGAATATATGTGCACAGATGTATACTGGCCTATGCTTTGCTCTTAGGACCTCATCCCACGCAATCTGGGCTCCGTTTCCATGTGCTTCAGAAATGGAGTCCAATAGGAACCATCACATGACGTAAGGGCACTTCCAATGGGACCCTTACTCCATTTCCCGCAATGCATGGAAATGGAGTCCAGAATGCATTTCAAACAGCTTAGGACAGGGAAAGGATGTGGGATACCTGGTGGACCTCGACGAGGGAATGGAGTAAGACAATTACTTTCACTTTCCCCCATTCATGGAATGAGGTCCTCCTTAGTCTCTACAGTAAGCAGTGGAAACTGACCACAGAGTAATTCTGGAGGATCTATAAATTCTTGGAGAGATATACTTTCAGAATATTTGAAATTCAAGGTTTTCCACTTTCACAGTGGTCCTGTGTCCCTCACCCCAGTGAATGTTGAGGGCTGCCTGTACTGTCATCTTCCATGGGGCTTTGAAAAGATGTTCAATGAATTGTAAATAGTCTTGGTTTGCATAATCTGATACCTCCCAGTTGGGCCCATTTCAATGTTCCAGTGCTGGCCTCTGAAGCCCCAAATTAAATGCTTAGTCTGGGGAAGAGGAGGTTAAGTGGGGACCTGATAAAAAGGTAAAGGTTTTCCCCAGTCATGTCTGATTCTGGGGTGTGGTGCTCATTTCCATTTCTAAGCCAAAGAGCCAGCGTCGTCACTTCCAAGGTCATGTGGTCAGCATGACTGCATGGAGTGCTGTTACCTTCCCGCCGGAGTGATACCTATTGATCTACTCACATCTGCATGCTTTCAAACTGCTAGGTTGGCAGAAGCTGGGGCTGACAGCAGAATTCAAACCTGCGACCTTTCAGTCAACAAGTTTAGCAGCTCAGTGGTTTAATCCATTGCGCCACTGGGGGCTCCCTGGGGACCTGATAGTCATGCCTAAATATTTGAAAGGATGTCATATTGAAGATGGAGCAAGCTTGTTTTCTGCTGCTCCAGAAATAGAGGCTGTATCTACACCAGGTATGGGCAAATTTGGCCTTCCAGGTGTTTTGGACTTCAAATCCCACAATTCCTGGACTCAGGTCCTTTTTTTTCTTTTGCAGCCACTTAAGCGTTGAAGTCCAAAACACCTGGAGTACCAAAGTTTGCCCATACCTGATCTACACTATATAATTAATGTAGTTTGACACCACCTTAACACCCATGGCTCAGTGCTATGGAAACATGGGACTTGTAGTTTGGTGAGGCACCAGCATCCTTTGGTTAAGAAAGTTAAAGCTCTTGTAAAACTACAGCTCCCAGGGTTCCATAGCATTAAGTTATGGGAATTAAGGTGGCAACAAACTACTTTCATTCTATAGTGTAGTTTAGTGGTTCCCAACCTTTTTTTGACCAGGGACCAGGGACTACTTTGACCAGGGACCACTCTCCAACATTAGTACCAAAAGGGTTACTAATCAGTTTTTGACTTGGTTTGGTTATTTGGGGTGGTGATTCGGAAAATTGCATTGGATAGACCACATCAGCTCTAGTTCCTGAAGCAGAACATATGCCATTCAATAGTTGCCATCTTCTCACCCACAGAAAACCATATTTAATAATCTAGAGCTGATGTGGTAGTAGTAATCTTTTGTGAGTATACAGCCTCTCCCCTCCCGACATCCCCATTGCCCCGCACTATAAGAGAGTTTCACGAGACCAGTCGCTCTTATTGTCATGTGGTTTCGAGGCAACGGTGTAGTAATGGTGAGGCCACTGATCATATTTTCATTCATGGGGACCATGAACAGATGTACACTAGGAGATGGAAGAGTGGATTCAAACCACAGGGAAAGAGATTCCACCTAAGCATCAAGAAGAAACTCCTGAAAGCAAGAGCTGTTTGACCATGGAATATGCTGCCTGGACATGTGCTGGCATTTCCTTCTCTGCAGGTTTTGAAACAGAGGCTGGATGGCCATCTGTCAGGATGACTTTGATTGTGTGTTTCTGCATGGCAGAGTGGACTTGTACTGGGTGGCCCTTGGGTTCTCTTCCAACTCAATGATTCTGTGTGAGTAATCTTAGGGCTACATGCAGCCAGTGACTATTCATTGTGCAGATATACTCATTTTTACCCTAGACAAGGAGTTGTTAGTAATAAATAACACTGTAAAAAGAACAGTCTCCACTGGGATCTCTTGAGAGAAGGAATAGAAAAACAGCTCCTTCCCTCGAGATCCTAACATAGATACTGTACATAGATTCTTTCCATCCTTTTGCTAGTAGTGATTAAAAAGCTTCTGTATTACTGTCGCTCAGATGACTACCCTTGTTTGCATGTGTGCAGCCTCCAGGGTGGGATTTATAGTTTGGTGAGGCACCAGCTCTCTTGGGCAGAGAAGACTAAAGATCTTATAGAACTACATCTCCCTTGATTCCACACCATTAAGGCATGGTGTACAGTGTAGATGTACCCTAATTTAACTATAGTCCAGAATGAGCACCATATTTATGGAGGACATGTTCCTAGATGCACACAAACACATATTATGGTGTGGTCATTAATCTGTTCCGACACGCAAAGCTTTCAATGAGGTGTACCATGGCCTCTTCTACACAGCTGAATAAAATTCCACATTTTCTGCTTTGAACTTGAATATATGGCAGTGTGGACTCAGATAACCCAGTTCAAAGCAGATATTGTGGGATTCCCTGCCTGGATATTCTGGGTTATATGGCTGTATGGAAGTCTATGTTTTATTACATTTTAAATACCTTAGTTTCTCAATGTCTATTTATGTTTGTGTAGCATCAAAGAGAGCAAACAACTGTGTGGCACCAAAGGGTTCTGTTATCTGAATCTTGTCCTGCTCTTATATGAACCTGGCTTATCAATAGAGTTGTTTTCCTTTTTTCCCTCTTAGCAATTGTTGTGAAAGTATTAAATGTCTCCCTACAACCAGTTTTTATTGTGCAATGGGTGAACGAGGTCTGTTTGCGAGGAGCATTTCCTGTTTTTGATTTCATCTCATTGTGGCGCATTGACACCCGCAGTGACTTGCGGCCAGTGGCCACTGCATTATAAACAGTCAGTGTGCATTTATTTATTCTCCGTTCCATCACTGCTTGTTTCCTGTCATTGCAAAGAGGATAGTTGGCTTTGCTGTGGGAACTGTGGCTGAAGTATTTCAGTACTTTTGGGAGTGTGTACCAGTCAGGTTTTGGATTCGTGATTGAAAGATTGTTGAGGATTACTCAGTTTGAAAGGATCAGTGATGGCAGACTTTTTGAAGAGGGAGAAAGCTTGACTCATTTCCATTTGAAGCCACAATATTACGTCATAGGGAGTGGTTATGGGTGCAGTCTAGAACAGAAGTGAATGAGTTCTAGGAAAATGTTAAGGGGTTTTAATTACTTGAACATGGAGATCCACCAACTAGAGCCTGGTACAAGAGATGTATGCTTTTGAGTAAAGAATTCCACATCCCCCAGGCTTCAGCATTTCACAAATGAAAGGTAGGGGTGCAGCTACACTGCAGATTTAATGCAGTTTGATCCCATTGCCATGGCCAAATGCTACGGAATCCTTGGGAATTGAAGTTTGGTGAGGCATCAGCACTCTGTGGCAGAGAAGTCTAAATAACTTGTAAAACTACAATTCCCGTGAGCCATGGCAGTTAAAGTGATGTAAATTGCATTCATTCTGAAGTGTAGATGCACTCTAGGACATGTGACCAAAGAACATGACTATAGTAAAAGTTATCAATTTGGGGGGGGGGGGGGGATGCACAAGTTAGAAGTTTGCGGCACCAGTTTGCTTTTGCCTGAATCTATACTGAAGGACAAAATTCTTCCCCTTTTCCTTCTGCTGAATTGTTGTTGTTCATTCGTTCAGTCGCTTCTGACTCTTCGTGACCTCATGGACCAGCCCATGCCAGAGTGACCTGTTGGCTGTCACCTCCCCCAGCTCCTTCAGAGTCAAGCGAGTCACTTCAAGGATACCATTCATCTTGCCCTTGGTCAGCCCCTCTTCCTTTCCCCCCAGCATAATTGTCTTCTCTAAGTTTTCCTTTCTTATGATGTGGCCAAAGTACTTCATCTTTGTTTCTGCTATCCTTCCCTCCAGTGAGCAGTCGGGCTTTATTTTCTGAAGTATGGACTGATTGGATCTTGCGGTCCAAGGCACTCTCAGAACTTTCCTCCAACACCACAGAAAGGCCTTCCTGCTGAATTAACTGGACAAAAATGGTCCTTGCACTTTAAAAGTACTTTGCATCACATGAAGTAAAACCAGGACCATGGGGAAAAGTAGGAAAGGAAGAGATATCTGCTGGAAGCCGACCATAGAAACACACTGGAAGACTTACGATAGTCCTGAAGAGGTGTTCTTTCAGGAAATCTCTAGGTCCTCTACACTGGAAGACCTAGGGCAACCTATGGGTCCCCAGGTGTTTTGGCCTCCAACTCTCAGAAATCACAACCAGGTTATCAGCTGTTAGGATTTTGGAAGTTGAAGGCCAAAACATCTGGGGACCCATAGGTTGGGAACCACTGATCTAAAGATTTCTGGAAAGAATATTTGAAATCAAATTCATGAATAATCATATCCACAAAAGTCAAAACTGCAAATGTGAAGGGAAGATTATATACAGCAGCGTTTCTCAACCTGGGGGTCAGAAGGGTAACCAAAGACCACCAGAAAACACAATATATTTTGTTGCTCATGGGGGTTCTGCATGGGAAGTTTGGCCCAATTTTCTCATTGGTGGGGTTCAGAATGCTCTTTGTAGGTGAATTATAAATCCCAGCAACTACAACTCTCAAATGTGAAGATCTATTTTCTCCAAAATCCACCAGTGTTCACATTTTGGTATGTTGCGTATTCGTGCCAAGTCTCATCCAGATCCATCATTGTTTAAGCCCACAGTGCTCTCTGGATGTAGATGAACAACAACTCCAAAACTCAAGGTCAATGCCCACCAAACTCTTCCAGTATTTTCGATCATGTGAGTTCTGTGTGACAAGTTTGGTTCAATTCCATTGTTGGTGGAGTTCTCTTTGATTGTAGGCTAACTATAAATCCAAGCGATTACAACTCTTAAATGGCAAAATCAATCCCCCTCCCAACCTCACCTTTATTCAAATCTGGGCATATTGTGTATTTGTGCTAAATTTGGTCCAGTGAATGAAAATACATTCTGCGTATCAGATATTTACATTACAATTCATAGCAGTAGCAAAATTACTGTTATGAAATAGCAATGAAAATAATGTTGTGTGTGTGTGTGTGTGTGTGTGTGGGGGGGGGGGGGGGGTCACCACAACATGAGGAACCGTATTAAGGAGTCTCAGCATTAAAATGGTTGAGAACCACTGATATACAGTATTGTACCCATAGTGTCTCAATTCCTTTAAAACTCTTCAGCATTTTAAATAATGATTTCACAATGTACTGTAATGCAGATTGAGTGTCCCTTCCCTATCTCTGCTTTCTAGGAATGCCTTTCTGTCTAGTTGGGAGGAAATTGATGGGAAATCAAGGTTTCTGATACTTGATGTTGTTTATGGAACTCAGATCATAGTTATAATGGATTGATAGAAATAAAGACCCAGCTAGATGTATTTACTTCCTGCTGAAATTTGTTAGACAAGCAATTTTGCTAGATTTCAATGGGAATTAAGTGGCAATTCTCAGTGCAATGCTTTGCATGTTTAATCAGAACTAAGTCCCACGATGTGTGGTGGTTTAAATGTGCCTAAATTTGTAACTGAGAGGCTAGAGTTCAAATGTTGTTCAGCTATGGAAGTCAACAATGCGGTATTGCATAAGCCACACACTCTCAGTCTACCTAGAAGGCAATGGCAAACCTCCTCTGAAGAAAACGTGTTCAGAAAACCTATGATAGAGTCACCATAAGTTGGGATTGACTTTTACACACAAACGGTTTATGACATCTTGACATCATTCAAATAATTTAAAGGGGTATCTCATCTTAATTTTGGAAGCTAAGCAGAGTCAGTCCTGGTTAGTACTTGGATGGGAGAAAGCAAATACCATTTGCTGTAGGCTAGAGTTTCTCAAACTGTGCTCCTCCAGATGTTTTGGACATCAACACCCACAGTTCCTAACAACTGGCATGCTGGCTGGGATTTCTGGGAGCTGAAGTCCAAAACACCTGGAGGAACACAGTTTGGGAAACACTGCTGTAGGCTATAGTTCAGGAGAAGGAAGTGGCAACACCACCTAGGATTTTCCTTGTCTCAGAAAATCCTATGCAATTCATGGGGTCATGGGATGGACAGTTACATACACAGGTTCCCAGAGTGGTTTTTTTCATGTCATGAGTGACTTGAGAAACTGCAAGTCGCTTCTGGTGTGAGAGAATGGTCCGTCTGCAAGGATGTTGCCCAGGGGATGCCCAGATGTTTTACCATCCTTGTGGGAGGCTTCTCTCATGTTCCTGCATGGGAGCTGGAGCTAACAGAGGGAGTTCATCCACGCTCTCCCCAGATTCAAACCTCTGACATGTTGATCTTCAGGTCAGAGGTTTAACCCATTGCACCACCGGGGCCTCCTTCCAGAGTGATAGTAACTGATGTTAAAACTATGAATAATTCTAACATAGGCCAAGATACAAAAATGGCCCAGTGGGAAAAGACATGGAAGAGAAGAATGAAATATACTGCATGTCAAAACCTAAAAGAAAATGTTTACAAAATGCACCTGTGATAGTATCGCCAGAGAGTCTAGCCAATGTATAATTGTACTGACAAATGTTGGAAATGTGGGAAAGAAAAAGATAAACTTTACCACACATGATGGACTTGCAACAAAGTAAACAACTACTGGAAACAGATTCATATAAATATATCTTGAAAAGATGTTAAACACAAATTTCAAAATGACACCACAAATGTACTTTTTGAACATGCCTGATGAAGAACTAGAAAGGAAATTAAAAAAAATGTTTTACATGACAGTGGCAGCTCGAATAGTATATGCCAGATATTGGAAAATCTCTGAGATACCTCCTTTAGAAGAATGGGAGAAATACATTACAGATTTGCTGATAATGGGTAAAATAACTGTACTATTAATAGGAGAACTATTTGAGAACTTTGTTAATGAATGGCAACCAATGATTCAACTTCTCAATGTAAAATTAAAGTAAAATGTATATAGAGGATCCTATAAGACTGTAGACAAGGAAGAAGCGGATATTAATTTAGAGCCTATGATCCCTTTATATGTACTATTTAAATAGAAGACTGTGACCCCTTAAATAAAATATATTATCTGAGAAATGATTATGAAACACTAATAGCTGGAAAGTATTGCAATGTACGCAACAAACACTTACAAATGTATGTCTATTTGAATATATATATATATATATAGAGAGAGAGAGAGAGAGAAACCTAAAAAACTATTAATTATTCTAATACAGTTTTCAGTTAAGAAGAAATCTCACTCTATTAGGAATATTTATAATACAATTCAAGTGCTTCTTTTTCTTCTGAGCAGATGAGTTCATAGCAAAAATAGCAGTCAGTGCACAAGATATTGGCAGACTACAAAATCTTCAAATGGTCATAGCAAAATAAGCTAGTGGTTAAGACAGTTGACTTTTGCACTCAGTCTTGAAGCTGCCTTTTGAAAAGAAATGTTTACATAATGTCTGGGGTTCTGAGTTTATCTTTATGGGAACATGACACCAACTTTGACTTCTCTTTATTGCAGAAGACTATGTGAATCTACTTGTGGCGGAGGCCCTTCTGGAACTCTGCTTAAAAGAAAATGTTGCCAAAATTAAGGACGCCATCCCATTAATGGAAAAAAATGAGCCCCAAATGAGCGACGCCAAGAAGCACTTGACGGGCATTCTCAGCCGAGGGAAGTTGCTGGTAAGCATCCTTGGCAGATGTAAAACATGAGCGCTTCAGATGCTGCTAATGATGTACAATTACAAAACTCTGATAAGAAAATGTTGGATACCTTCAGTCCCATCTGTCTCTTCCTCAACCCTTCTGTGTTACTTAATGAGTCCAGGAAATGTGCCAGTTGTCTAATCTTTGCAACATTTTTAATTCGGGATGAAAAGTCCTACAGAGGGAAAAGGGGGGAAAAAGAGGGGAGGAGGAAGACCCCAAAACAACTCATTAAGGAATGGCCATGCTTGGAAACACTGCAATGTGGGTACTGTTTGTTTTGGGGACAGGGCAGAAAACAAAAGTGGGGAAGGGAGTGGTATAGAGTATCCTAGAAAAGGGCATTGTCTCACTGGCTTGTTAAGCAATTTCCACATTCAGTTGTTTTGCCTGGGGCTTATGTGTTGGCCCAGACACTCCGTGCTGTGTTAGCAAACCTCTTGTGCATTGTACAGGGCAGAGTTCATAGAAATGCAAACTCATCATTTGGTTGAGATAGTACAATTAGTGAAAACATTTGCACATGATGAGGGTTATTTAGATTGCATAGACTCGCTTTACATTCTCTTTCCAGCCCCTTTCACACAGCTGAATACAATCCCACACTATCTGCTTTGAACTGGGATATATGGCAGTGTGAACTCAGATAACCCAATGCAAAGCAGATATTGTGGGTTATTCTGCCTTGATATTCTGGGTTATATGGCTGTGTGGAAGGGCCCTCACACACCCTTTTTTTGGAGATCTATTGTTTCCTGTAAAAGTGAGAGGGTTTTTTTTGGTACTTTTCAGGAATGTTGATCAAAATCTTTTATTTTGGGCACGCGTGGATTACTCAGTATTTCAAGACATAGCAGGTGCCTTCTTATCTATTTTTTCAACAAAAAGCAATCCTTTGCCATTTCTTGCCCTATTCCCCAAATAGGGAAACAAGTCATCCAGGAATACCTGGCCGCTTTAAATGAATTCAAGTCCCCAGGACCAGATCAACTACACCCAAGAGTATTGAAGAAACTAGTGGAAGTTATTTCAGAACCAGGGGCAATCATTTTTGAGAGTTCTTGGAGAATGGGACAAGTTCCAGCAGATTGGAGGAGGGCAAATGTGGTCTGCTATCTTCAAGAAGGGAAAAAGGAAGACCCAGACAATTACTAAAAGATTATTAAGGAAGTGGTCTGCAATTAGAAATGAATGCTGTCATGGCTAATAGTCAACACAGATTTATCAAAATCAAGTTATGCCAGAGTAATCTGATCTCTTTTTTCCCCGACAGAGTTACAAGCTGGGTAGATGCTGGAAATGCCATGAATATAGTGTATCTGGATTTCATTAAGGCCTTCGACAAGGACCCCCATGACCCCCTGGCAAACAAACTAGTCAAATGTTGCCTAGGCAAAACTGTGGTTAGATCTTGGATTCCTGGAGGACAACAAGTTAAACACGAGCTAACAATGTCATGTGGTGGGGAAAGAAAGCCAATGGGATTTTGGCCTGATTAAATAAGAGTCTACTGTCTAGATCCAGGGAAGTCATGCTACTCCTCTAGTCTGCCTTGGTCAGACCACTCCTGGAATACTGTGTCCAATTCTGGGCACCGCAATTAAAGGAAGATGTTGACAAGCTGGAATGTGTCCAGAGGAGGCGACTAAAATGATCAAGTGTCTGGAGAACAAACCCTATGAGGAGCAGCTTAAAGAGCTGGGCATGTTTAGCCTGCGGAAGAGAAGGCTGAGAGGAGACATGATGAGGCCCATGTATAAATATGTGAGGGGAAATCATAGGAAGGAGGGAACAAGTTTGTTTTCTGCTGCCCTGAAGACTAGGACACGGAACAGTGGCTTCCATCTACAGGAAAGGAGATTCTACTTGAACATGAGAAAGAACTTCCTGACTGTGAGAGCTGTTCAGAAGTGGAACTCTCTACCCCGGAGTGTGGTGGAGGCTCCTTCTTTGGAGGCTTTTAAACAGAGGCTGGATGGTCATCTGTCAGGGGTGCTTTGAATGCGATTCTCTTGCTTCTTGGCAGGGGGTTGGACTGGATGGCCCACGAGGTCTCTTCCAATTCTATGATTCTATGCTGCTGTCTCCAGCCTTGGGAGTGTGAGGTGTTGGTTACACCATCAATCCAGCAATGACTTAATTTTCTAGGTGTATAAATGAAATTCCATGTATTGAAATGCTTTATTTTTTAGTAAATATGGAGTTAATTCTCATAGAATGATAGCCTTAGTCTGCCTATGTCTTTTTGTTTCTGCTGTCTATGGTGAAAATTCCCTTTCTGTTTCCCCAGCCAAGAGATATGACAGAAGCCATGTTGATCCTAGCGAAACTTCATTATGTTGAGGGGTCTTACAGGGATGCTCTCAGCATGTACGCAAGAGCCGGCCTTGAGGACCTTCCTGTGGAAAAGAAGCCGTTGTACATGCTGCGTCTCCTGACTGAAGCTTTTGTTATCAAAGGTAATTATTTGCTTGCTTTTTGCTGGAATTATTTCTGTATTTGGTAGTTGGTAACTATTTGCAATATTTACTCATGGAAACCTAAAGTTTATCCCTCCTAAAGCTGAGTGGTGAGAGGTTGAATAGATTTGAATGGGAGCTGCATTGAGTTTTAGTACTTCTGAAAAGCTGGCCAGTAACTATGTACATGTATGTCATCATGTGTGGCTCAAAAACAAAAGTTTAAAATATTGTACTGGGGGCTATACTTCAAACTTCCATCTTATGATATGAACTGTAGAAACTTCGTTTTTTCTTGAATTCATTTTAGGTTTAGAGAAAAGAAGCAGCAGTCAATCCTTCACTTAAGTCCAACTTTTGTAGCCTTACAGATGTATTGGACTGCTATCCTCAGAACGTAACTGGGGTGTTCTGGGAGTTGCAGTTGAACACATCTGGAGGAACTCAAGTGTGGACTTGACAATTAGATCTCAGCTAAAGAGGTATGGAAAAACCACAAGTAGGATGTGGCCCCAACACAGTTGACATATCAATAATGTCATGGCATTATGTTTTTTTTAAAGAGAAAGTCGAAGGATGTAAACAAGAAAGAAGGTGAAGTATGTTTATGATACAAACTTGTATTGGTTGGCTTTTGAAACAAATGTCATGACTTCCCTCTCCCAGATCTTGTGAACTCTAGTTTTGCATGGCTATTCGGAATTTGATCAGTGAAGGACTGACCAAATTGGTCACTTTCCAGCTGGTCACTTTCCAACTCTTGCTAGATTATAGCCCCCATCCTAACCAAAGGCCCCATTGCATAAGTGTGATAGAATTTGGAATCTAAGGACACCTGGAGGGGACACACCTGCTCTGTATCCTACTTCAGCAACGACCCAATTCCCATATAGGCTGAGAACTAAAGTTCTGCGGTTCCCTGGGAAGAAGGAATGACTATTAAATGAGTGTGTCTACACTAAAGAGTTATACAGAATTTGGGGAAAAAAAATCATTTTTTTTGGGGGGGGGGGGGGACGACTACAACTCCAAGAATACTACAGTCATGGGTCAGGATAACTGGAAGTTTTAAAGACTCATCTGGGTTCCGAATTTGCCTTGAGAAAGTCAGAGGAGTGAAAGTGAGGGAAATTATGGGCACTTTATGTTGCCCTGTTACAGCACTACGTTTCTCTTTTAACTCCCATGTTTCCACCTATGGAAATATATTTATTTATTTATTTACGACATTTATATGCCACCCTTCTCACCCTGAAGGATACTCAGAGTGGCTTACAAATTATATGTACATACAATATATTATATTATTAGCATAGCACAATATTAATATTATATATTACTGTATTGTACTATACCTCTGTACTGTAATATTATTAGTAATATTACATGTAATATGAAATATGAAATCATTATATTGTATTATTAGTAGTGTTATATTGTATTACATTATAATAATATCAATATTATAAGTGTATACAATATATTATATTATTAGCCCAGATAGATAGATAGATAGATAGATAGGACTTATAGTTCACAGAGCTCCAGTGTCTTAGCAAACTACAAAACTCCAGAATTTCATAGAATGTTGCCCTAGCAATTAAAGTGGTATCATAGTGCTATAACTGTGTAGTGTAAAAGGGAGCCTCATCAAAAGGAGACACTGGGACAATATCACAATTATAATTACATATTGGTAATAATGTCCAGGTCCCATGTTGCATGTTAGGTTTAAAGGTCTGAAAAAAATGCAATACAAGTAATTACTTACAGGTATGGAGTAGAATGGCCTTATTACCAAATTCTGAAATATAATATTTCGTATCCATGAAAACTTAAACAGCACTATCTTTTTGTGCTTCGGCATCCATTGTTGGTTCTGTCCTGTAATTGCTAATCATTCTCAGTAGCATCTAGCCAGTTAAATGGAACATTTGTCTTTTCTTTCTTATAATAATTTATATATTTTTTGTTCTTGCTGTCATTCACTAAAGCAAAAAGTAAGAAAAAAATAACCTCACTGAGATGCATGTTATTCAATGTTATTCTGTAAAAAAGTTCTGGGAAAATTGTTCAGCTTATTTTTCTGGGTGCTTTTTCAATATAAAAAGCTCTCTTGCAGTTTTTGTCTTCTTTTTTGCTTTCATTCCATCTTATAAATGTTGCTGAAATAGTTGCTGTCTATCTGTCTCCCCTCTTCTGCTCCTTTTCAGCATGCCTGCCAGCTTGTTAGGTGAATGGGAACTCTTGAGATGATCAAATACCTCCCACTGGTATGTAAAGATCAGAATGAAAACTCCACAGTTTTGTTTGGAGTGAACTTGATAAGTATGCATGTTGGTTTCAGGGGACAAACCCCTTTGTGTGTTTGATGGGCACTTTATGGCAGTCTTGCTCTACTGCTCTATTGCTTTGGGGAAAGGGCGGATTACAATGTGCATATACATGGCAAACATTCAATGCCATAGCCGCATACACAGAGGCTATTTAACTTTCCAGCTTTCATGAGGGTATTCTGGCCATCAGGGGAGCTGTCACTTCACCGTCCATTTGAGACACTGATGGAATACTTCCTCATTCTTTGCTTGCTTGCTGGAGAATTATGGTGTCATAAATTAGTTAAATTAGCCTCCCCGCATAAGTGGTACCTAAATTTCCTTCTTGACAGATGCAACTGTCTTTTGGGCTGCAAAGGTCGACAGTGAGCTACACACAATGGTCGGAAGCTCACTCCAACCTGGGCTGGTTTCAAACTCATGACTTTTTGGTTAGTAGTGATCTTAATGCAGCTGACTCCCAGCCAGCTCTGCCACAGTCCCGGTACCTCATCAGCTCTAAATTATTAAATATGGTTTTCTGTGGGTAAGGAGATGGTGACTATTGGATGGCATATGTTCTGTATCAGAAACTAGAGCTGATGTGGTCTATCCAATGCAATTTTTCTGAATCAGCACCCTAAATAACCAAACTGAATCTAAAGTTGACCAAAAACTGATTAGTAATCCTTTTAGTACTAATGTTGGAGAGTGGTCCCTGGGTCAAAGTAGTCCCTTGTCTAAGTGGTCGCCGGTCAAGTGGTCCCTGGACAAAAAAATGTTGTGAACCACTAAACTAAATGATGACATCTTCATGAAGGGACAGATTTGGTTTTGAGTTACTTCTAACAAAATGTGTGGAATCGACTGGATTGGGCTGGGCTGGGCTTAGGAAAGTTATTTTGTTGAATTGCATTTCCCAGAATCTTTAATACATGGAAAAAAAGGGGGAAAAGTTTCCAAGTTCTGGGATAAGCAGAAGGTAGATCTGACTTTACTGGATAGCCAATAGCTAAGGATTTCTAAGATCAAAATATCTTAAAGGCTCCATTTGATCTTCAAAGGAGGATAGGCTGTATTTCAGAGGAAAGAAAGAGCAAAAACACCTCTGAGTGTTCCTAGCCTAAGAAGACCTTATGAAATGTATGGAGCTGCTTTAAGTTGACAAGCAATTTGAAGGTGCGCACACACATACACAAGGATTTTTGGCTGACTACTGTTTTAAAAAAGCAAAGCCTGGAATGACTCAACTTCCTGGCTTTCAGTTTTGAAATGAAGAAAACTCAGAATAAATGGATATTTTTATGAAAAGGCTGAGCTGCATTCAGAACTGGCATTCAAAGCCTTATTCTAAATGTATATTCTTTGAGCCATACCACAGTGTGCTAATGTTTATTAAGGGTGTTTCCCTAAAAAACTCAGCTGTATCTCAGTTGTACCTTCTTCTTCTTTTAGCAAATGTGTCTAGAATCGGAGTCAGAGCTATTGTACTAAGGAAATCTCTCTTCAGACCTAACATATTCTGTCCTGCTAGTTTATTTATAACATTAATTCCTTAAAAACTCATTAAAAACTCTAAAATTGGGATAAAATTGTTGGAGGTGGGGATGGTGAACCGTAGATTAACAGAGCGGATATTAGCAGCTAGGCGAGAGTGCATATAGATGTACTTAATCCTCCTCCCCGTAAGATAAGTTACATAGGTGAGTTTTTAATAGCTTTTTAAAGGAGAGGAGGGAAGAGGCCATTTTTAATTTTTTTAGGGAGGGAGTTCCAGAGGTGGCCCTCTCTCTCGTTCCCACCAGCCGTACTTGCAACAGAAGTACAGAAGTGGGACTGAGAGGAGGGCCCCCTCAATATTAAGTTGTCTATAGCATTAAAACCATTTTAAATGTTGTTTTAAAAGCAAATAATGCCTCTTACTAAGTAAAGCTCAGTTTCCAAAAAGTGCTGGAATAAGAAAAGACTTCACCTGCCAATGAAAGGGCCACAAGGAGGAGCCAGCCTAACCTCCTTAGGTCAGGAGTTCCAGAGCCTGGGACCAGCCATGGAGAAGTCCCTTAGTGCTCAAAGTGTGTAAGCTAGGATGGACCATTCATGCCAACAATAGCATGCTATATGCACACGCAAGAGTCCCTGGACTGGTTTCGGCGAGGTGCTCTTTTTAGGCTTGTGAAATTCCTTGGGGAATTGTAGTCTTCTCATCAAAACAACAAGCAAATAATGAGAGGGTAGAAAATAGCTGAACTTCGGGAACGGCAACAGGTGTTAAATATTGTTGTGCAAGTCTCAGTTCCTTAAATGAGAATAATTCACCACAGAGCTTCTAGTTGAATTGCAGTAGTGAGCAACCTACAGTCCTTGGCCTGACTTCATGCAATCTGTTTGAAACTCTAGCAGCAGGAGAGAGAGTGAGAGTGAGAGATTGGTTTGATTGAGAGGAAATAGCTATACCAATGACATTTCTCAAGATGTCCACTGACATATCACCCAATAGGATGAGCAATGTGGGACCTTCTAAATGTTGTTGTACCACAGCTCTCCCAATTCATCTCTACTGCTGATGTGAGTTTCTGTCAAATAACATCTGAAGCAGAGCTTGAAAGATTTAGATGCATAAATTTAAGGCATCCATAACTGAACCATGGTAGGTTGATGATCTGGGAAGTAATCCTTGAAGTTCTAAAGAGGTACATGTTTCTCATTCCTTCCTCAGGTGAATAAAGCACCCACAGGAAAAAAAAAATCGTAATGTCTGCAATGTCAGTGGCAGCTGATGGTTGCCATGCTAATCAAATGGTAATTCCTTCCCAGATTTCAACCCAAGGTTTAAAGAAGTGCTCCAAAGTGCTGAACTGGAGCGCTAGACATTTCAGCACCTTGGAGAGCTCCTTTACAACTAGCTGAAACCTGGAATGAAATTATTGTCCTATTAGTGTGGAAACTATCAGCATCACTCTCTAAATTGCATTCTCTGGAGCAGGTCTGTAGAACCTGTGACTCTCCAGGTGTTTAGGACTCCCAACTTTCAGAAGCTCTAGTCAGCTTGTCCAGTGGCCATGAATTCTGAAGTCCAAAACACTTGGAGAGCTACAGGTTGTGCAGGCCTGTTGTAAAGATATGATGGAACCAGTTCCTATAACACAAAAAGAGGAAAGCTCAGGCTGGGTTGTTGTCAATTTCCTTCTTGCAGCTACGTTGAACTCCCACTTTCTATTGGGCCCAGTCCTTCTCTCAGGTAGTCACAGCTCATGCATATGTAGCATGTGCTTTATGGGAAGATGAGTGTCTAGTGGGGTCTGGTGGGGTGGTGGTATTTGGAGTAGACCATGGACAAGCAACCTCTAGAACCCCTGGTCTCTGAGAGATTCAGTATGGACATGTTAATGGAAGACCATTGGTATGGATGTTCTAGTTCACCCTTATGTTTGGTTTAATTTGTTATCTGAAACCTCGACTAAAAAAGGACTATTTCCCTCAGCTTCATTCCAGTGTGATATGTTGTTGTTTATTAATTCAGTCGCTTCCGACTCTTCGTGACTTCATGGACCAGCCCACGCCAGAGCTCCCTGTTAGCTGTGGCCACTCCCAGTTTCTTCAAAGTCAAGCCAGTCACTTCAAGGATACCATCTATCCATCTTGCCCTTGGTCACCCCCTCTTCCTTTTTCCTTCCATGTCCCTCAGCATCATTGTCTTCTCTAAGCTTTCCTGTCTTCTCACCAGTGTGATATATGATGTTTTAATCTCCTTTTGAAGCCATAGTGAAATGAACTTTCAACGTGTCCGTCCAGGTGTTTTGGTTTCATATGAATTTTCATAACTTGAATACAGGTGGGCTTCAGCACCTGTGTGTGTGTGCGTGCGTTAAATTTAGAGGCTAATAACCTGTTTGATGCTGTGCCCTTTGCATGAAGTGAGCACATTTTGCATAGAACAGTGCATGCAGAAACAGTAACAATACATAGAAGGTGTTTTCTCAATTCTCAACATCAACTCAGTACATTTTGTGATGTATTTAGACAGAACAGGCAAGGTGGAGAAAGAAAACTTGGGTCTAGTATGTCTGAGTGAATAGGGGAGAGGAAGCTGCTATGCCTTGAATTGAACCATTGGGTCTTCAGCTCAACATTGAGTTCATATTGACTTGCAGCTACTTTTCAGGGTTTCAGACAGGAGTCTTTCCTACCCCTGCCTACAGATGCCTAGGAGTGAATCTGGGCTCTCTTGCTTGCAAAGCATGTGCTTTTCCACCAGGCTCTAGCCCTTTCTAGTTAAAAAGATCTGCCTCTGTTTTAAAAGTAGTACAACTGCAAGCTGAAAGTAACCCAAATGTTACATGTATCAAAGCTGAATTATCAGATTTGGATGAACGATTCACACTTCCATTTTATTAGATAAACTAGTGTATATATCCAATGTTGCCCAGGTGTCGGAGGGACCACTGCCTCTCTGCTTTCATCCCTACTTTCTCTTTCTTTCCTTCCTTCCCTGCATACCTTTCTCCCTTGCCTATCTCTTCCTTTCCATCTTTCTCTCTCTCCCTTCTCCTTTTCTATTTCCTCCCTTCTTTTTCTCTTTCTTCTTCCCTTCAATTTAATTGTTGGTGGAGTTCAGAATGCTCTTTGATTGTAGGTGAACTATAAATCCCAGCAACGCCAACCCCCAAATGATAAAATTAATCCCTGCGCCAACCTAACTGGTATTCAGATTTGGGCGAATCAAGTATTTGTGCCAAATTTGGTCCAGTGAATGAAAATACATCCTGCACATCAGATATTTACATGACACTTCATAACAGTAGCAAAATTACAGTTATGAAGTAGCAACAAAAATAATGTTATGGTTGGGAGTCACCGCAACATGAGGAACCATATTAATGAGGAACTGTATTAACTTCCATTGGAAGTTGTCAATAAAGTCATGCTAGAGGGTGATTCCTTGAGAGACTATATTAACCTAATACGTGAATGATTAATTCTGCAAAGGTAGAGGGCTGACTGAAGAGATACCTGTGCAACATTTATTTTGCCAATGAAAGGTATCTGCCTGAAACAGCTCACAATCTTCCTGGTTTTGGTTTTGTGTATATTTCTCTGTAATACAGATAATGAAAAAGGACAAGTTTCCCCTTTCTTCCAATCTTTCGCCTGGACCACCTGCTTGGCTGCCTTGTCCAGCCTCAAGAGATTTCGTATAAGCAGCATTGTTCATACACTTTCAAACTTGTCTTTTTAGACTTGTGAGCTACATTTTTCCCATCTTACAAAAGAAAGCATGTAAGATGTGCCAAACAATGGTAGTCTTCAATATTAAAAAGCGAGCTCTCATTGGGAAAACATCTATAGTAACACTGCCATGGAGAATCCAAAATTGCAGGTGGTTATGTCGAACCACAATTTCTAGTAGTTTGCAGTTCTGCCAGAATAAAGTCTTTTAGAAAACCATTTTAAAATACTTTGGATTGCAACCAGAATAATAACTCATAACGGCGCATCATGCAATCCTCATAAAATTTCTTCTCCAATTTTATGAGGATTGCAGCCAAACTCAGAAGGAATAAGGGACTCTGGGGATTGAGGCAGCACATGATATTATCGTTCTTCTTAATCAAAAAGTCTTGAGTGTTTGACCCAGTGAGTCCTGGTTTCATTCTACTACTGGTGCCAAATGTCTGCATATCCTCCATCTGATCCAATTTAGCAGAGACAGTCCCAATTAATCCTCTGTTTTCTCACTTTTTCCGCAGCTTTTAATATGTTCCCATTTCTT
Source organism: Anolis sagrei (assembly GCF_037176765.1). NCBI lineage: Eukaryota > Metazoa > Chordata > Lepidosauria > Squamata > Anolidae > Anolis > Anolis sagrei. The sequence goes on along the minus strand of NC_090021.1, from coordinate 26,308,144 downwards.
TCTCCTCCTTCCACTCTCCTAATTTGTCTTGTTTCCTTGGGCTGCCTTTCAAACTTCTTATGAGCCGCTTTAGCTCCAATCCTAAGAGAAATGTGATATATAAATAAAATAAAAATTCCTTCAGTTATTGCAAATTGGCTCCGTAGTGCAAAAACAGTTTGCACATAAAGTAGACTCAGGCAAAAGCAAATTGCTGCAACGTCTCCTAGTTTGTGTGTCCTTCTTCATTAGTAACTTTTGCTATCTTTACCACCCACTGATATTGCTTGGCTGTATGTGTCCCAGTTTTTATTTCTGAAATGTTAAAGTGTATGTGTCTGTATGGTGTGGTTCCAAAAATGCAATATAATAGCTTTCCTACTGCAATGCCACTAGATATACATTACTTTGTAGAGGGATTTCTGGCTTACAGTGTCTACTTTCCATTTAAAAAATTAGCATTCTAGAATCTGCCAGATGATACTGGTTCAAAATTGTGAAATAGGAATAGGGGTGGAATTAAATGTTGACAACTACAAAACAGCATACAATAATAAATAATAAAAAAACTTTATTTATAACCCCCTCACCATCTCCCCAAAGGGACTCAGGGTGGCTCATAGAAAGCACTCAATAGTGCAACAAAATATACAACAAAATACAAAAAGCATTCTAGAATATGGCCATACTGCCCGAATGCTTCTAGAACAGTGGTTCTCAATCTGGGGTCCCCAGATGTTTTTGGCCTACAACTCCCAGAAATCCCAGCTAGTTTACCAGCTGTTAGGATTTCTGGGAGTTGTAGGCCAAAAACATCTGGGGACCCCAGGTTGAGAACCACTGTTCTAGAACATGGCCATACTGCCTGAAAAACCTACAAGAACCCAGTGATTTCGGCCATGAAAGCCTTCGACAATACAAAATACAAAAAGATAAAGTCAATAACAATAAAACTGATTCAATCATACATAAAACAGCAATAAAGCCCCTATCAATTTAAAAAAATACTAAAAAATTGATAAGCTTTGAAATAGCGGCTATGTACAATATCAGTTCTCATAAAGTGCAGAAGTGATTACTCACTAAGTCCTCGGCTATAGTAATTATAATCCCTAAACATGGTCAAAGGTTTTCTTTAAATGCCATGTTTTCAGGTGTTTCCGAAAAACTTGGAGAGTAGGGGCTGCCCTAATCGCTATAGGGAGAGCATTCCAAACCTAGGGAGCCACCACCAAGATAGCCCTCTCCCTCGACTCCACCATCTGCACTTGAGACAGAGGCGGGATCGAGAGGAAGGCCTCCCCGGCAGATCTTAGGGCCTGTTCTGATTCATTGAAGGAGATGCGGTCTCGAAGATAGGCTGGGCCTATCTTCGATGTTATTACTTTATAAAGTGTATCGGGCTTTATAGGTAAAAACCTGCACTTTGGATTGGGCCCAGAAACTTGTCAGTAGCCAGTGAAGGTGCTTTAATAGGGGCATGGTATGCTCCCTATAGCTAGCCCTAGCTAGTAATCTGGCTGCCGTCCTTTGCACTAACTGCAGTTTTTTGAGCCGTCTTCAAAGGCAGCCCCACCTAGAGTGCATTACAGTAGTTCATTCTAATTGAGGATCACTATGGCCAAATCAGGCTTTTCAAGGTACGGTTGGAGCTGGTGCACAAGTTTTAATTGTGCAAAGGCCTTCCCAGTCACCGCCGACACCTGAGCTTCAAGCATCAGCGTTGAATCCAGGAGAACCCCCAGACTGCAGAGAAGTGACTCCTTGATCAGCTCATACTGTTGGGTATACTGTTGAGAGTCAGAAATCCCTTCTAGTGTATTGCCAGGAGTGAGTAGCCATAGTGGGTCGGGAGCAGGTGGCATTTTGTCACTTAGGATCCCCTACAGGTTATTAAGACTACAAAAAAAAAAAAAAGAAAAAAAAGAAGGGAAAATATAGTTGGAAGTGGCCAGAGGTCTATGGGTGCATCTCCACTGTATAATCAATGCAGTTGACTCCACTTTAACTGCCATGGCTCAATGCATGAGAGTTGTAGTTTTACAAGTTCTTTGGCCTTCTCTTCCAAACAGTGCTAGTGCTTCACCAAACTATTTTGGAAAATGGAAATTTCCAGAACCTTTTGGAGATTTTATGACCTTTGAAAGGGATGACCTTGTTAGAAGTCACAAGCTTTTGAAAAAGGATATCATAACATCTTGGTAAAAACCATTACCTTTTGAGTCATAACCTTTTGAGAAAATGCCATTCACTAGCATTCATGCAAAACAATTGGGTTTCTCAGCTGTTAATCTGATGTACCTAAGTATTTCTTTGAACTGCTAGGAAGAAAGGTATGCAATGTACAAACTCACACACATATATACAGCAGAGTTTCAGAAGTGTTCTTTAAAGTTGCCCAAATAGCATCTACTCTCTCTTAAAATATATTTGCCTTTAAATCATGCTCTCAGGAGACAAAAATAAGCAATCTTATTTAAAAATAACATAGTTGGTTTACTCACAAACTTCATGTATTCATCATACATGTACTTTGCTTATCAGTCCAGTTACAAATAGGATTTGAAGTAGTTTCTCTTTGTAGGTAACACAGGGCATTTTTCTTAGAGTAAATAGTCCATAGTCCAAAGCATCTCTCTGTTCTGAGAGTCTAATAGAGTCCCTGTCTAGTCTCTAAGCATACTGTTCCTGCTGAAGTCCAAAATAAACATCTCTTCTTATAGTCTTCTAAAGGCATACTACTTCTAAAATAGAGTCTGAGCCCTGAATAAGCCCAGACCCGATCACACGGTCTGTAGCTTCTCCCACAACAAAGAGTTAAGGTAAAATTGCATAGCAACACATGCACATACAATACATTTAACAATTACATACATAACAAAGAACTAGTGGAGGCTTGAGAAGGTAGCTATTTCCAACAAACTACACATCCCAGGATTCTATAGCATTGAGCCACGGCAGTGCAAGCGGTGTCAAGCTGCATTCATTCTACAGATATACACATAGTTTCAGGAATCTGGAGGAATAGGAAGGCACTAGCATGAGTCTCACCCAATGAGTCCAATGGGAACAGATTAGCAAAAACTTTGCAGGGTATAAGGTATGGATACATGCCCAACAGGGAGGAAATGGAGGGCAGGTGTCAGAATGTGGTGTGTTAAGTCAGCCTCTCTCAAAGACGCCCTTGGCACTTTAGAAGAGTTTTCTTGGCTGTCTTTGCAGGCTTGGCATTGGAACGCTCACCCAATTCTATTGCTTCCCGAGCCCGGCTGTCGGAAAGAGAGGAAGAAGTCATGGCTTGCTTTGAAAAAGCATGTGTGATCGCTCAAGTGTTCCTCCAAGAACTTGAGAAGGTAAATACAAGCCTACTTAAAATGCCTCTTAGCACTCTTAGGGTCAAGAGAGAGAAAACCTGCAAGACTCCTGCAAATCCTTGCATCCACAGTGCTACTTTGGATGTAGGTATTATTTTCTGTTTAGTTTGACCTTTTTTGTTAACTCATTTTCAAAGTATTTCCATTGAATTTTGGGGTTCGCCAAGCCTTCTTTTGTTACTGTATTTTGTGCTGCTTTACTTAGTTACATTTTATTTTGTATTTAATAATAATACGGTAGACTCTCAGTTAACTGGAACTCAAGATATAGGCCGAAACTGTAACTAAAATGGAATATGGCAAGCTGTTTTCATAATAACATAAGGCTGTGTTGCATTGAGTTATGTTTGTCTTTATTTATCTTTATTTGCTTTTAATTACTGTCTCTTAATATTAACATCAAGTCAACACAGAGTGTATTTGTTATAGTATTAGTCATGCTTATTTTTAATAGTAATTCTCAAGCAACCAGAAACCACATTAGCAAACTGAGAGTACTGCATTTTGTATTTAAAATGCATGTCGACAACATGTGGCTCACAAGTCATGTGCAACTCTGAAGTAATTTTTTTGGCCTCTTATTTACTTCTGTCATTGAAAGTGTGCCATCACAAAACTCCTCTGGTGAAACATCCTTTTTTTGCTATACTATTATGTCTAGAAAGAGAAAAAAAACATGCCATGCTCTTAAGAATAGCACAACTCTGTGATTAATTTCCAGCAGAAGGTAATCATAGAGAATTACTAGGAGATGTAGAGATGTTTTCAATCAAATCTGTGAATATTAAAATCTACAAGACAAATCTGCAAATGTGGAGGGGCACTGTATAGCAGTTTACTGAGGTATTGCAATTTTGCCATTTCCATACACAACCAAAAAAGAATGATATTGACACACACATAGTGCATCTCAGAATCTGTCACTTGCTCTACACTGCAGAATGAATGCAGTTTGACACCAGTTTAACTGCCAATTCTCAATACTGTAGAATCCTGGGATTTGTAGTTTATTGAGACACCAGCACCATTTGGCAGAGAAGAATAAAATCATTGTAAAAATACAACTCTTACGATTCCAAAGCATTGAGCCAGTGCAGCACTAGGAGCCCCTGGCGGGGCAATGGGTTAAACCCTTGTGCCAGCAGGACTGCTGACCAATAGGTCCAAATCCAAGGAGATCGGGTTGAGTTCCCTCTGTCAGCTCCAGCTCCCCATGCGGGGACATGAGAGAAGCCTCCCACAAGGATGGTAAAACAACAAAACATCAGGGCGTCCCGCGGGCAATGTCCTTGCAGACGGCCAATTCTCTCACACCAGAAGTGACTTGAAATTTCTCAAGTCACTCCTGATATGGAAAAAAAAGCAGTGCAGTTAAAGTGGTGTCAAACCGCATTAATTATACAGTGTAGGTGCACCCTTCATTCAGTTCAGTGGCTCCCAAGTTCTGTAGGCCTGAATATTAATGTAAGGAGGGAGGCATTTCTAGCTGAATGTAGACTTTATCCTTGGCCACCCCTCTGATAGTATTACTAACATGACCAAAAAAATCAAGGGAATCATAATGGGGATAATTCGGTGTAACCTTTGATTTTTCTTGTCTTGTTGTTTTGTCTTTTCTTTTGGGAGAAAAGCAGTGACAATTTTCCATTAAAATGCTGTTATTATCCATCTCTAACAATGGTTTCCCATTTTTCTCTCCCTCTTACCACTACCAGAGTTTTGGAAACACGCATTCAAGAGGAGTGAAAGGTGGCCACGGGCCTCCTTTGGACTTTGAATTGACTTATTTCCTGGAAGCTGCTCTGCAGAGTGCCTACGTGGCTCACTTAAAAAGAGGGTAGGTAGAGAAAACTTGCCTGCAGTTCCCAATGATAGCTGTTGCATGCCATTTGTCCTAACAGTGTTTCTTCTTTTGAGCTGATCTGGACTCCAAAGAACAGGAAGAATAGACTACAAACAGAACTTGGAAAAGTTAAGGTTTTGGATGACAGCTCCCAGAATCCTCTAGCCAATAAGGCCAGTGGCCCTGCTGCTGGGGAATTCTAAGAGTTAGAATAATAAAATGATAGAATTATAGTGTTAGAAGGAGTCACAAGAACCGTCTAGTTGCAGACGGATTGCATGGGAATTTAGGAAGTTAACATCTATTGCGTCCTTGGTTCATCTAGTCCAGAATTGTCTTCTCCGACTGCCTGATGAAGAAGCCAGTGAAGCTTCTGCATTTGGGTTGCCCAGTAAAGGGTTCATTCTTTTATTATTTTCGTTTAAAAAAGCTGATATCAGTTCAGAGGATTGATGTAGCAAAAAAACAAAGAAAAAGAAAAAAAGATCGGATTGAACTTCCTTCTCTGTGTGCCACAAGGGGGCACAAGCAGATCTTTTAACTTGCCAGGTTCTGTATCCAAAATAGTGAACATTGGGGCACTTGACTATAAGATATGCAATTTCTACAACCCGAATGATAGAGAAATGCTCTTGTTTTGTGTGTTGGAGTTGAGCATTCTCCTAAGCAGACAGATTGCTAAGTATAGAAGATACCATGGCAAATCATAGCATGTAAACAATGTGCCGATGTACATTTATCTCCTTATGTGCAGCCATTTTAGACCAATCTGCAATGGGATTTGTACATTCTAGGTTATCAATATGAGTGGGGAGTTCACTTACACTATATAATTAATTCAGTTTGATATCACTTTAATTGTCATAGCTCAGTGCCATGGAGTCATGTGAGCTGTAGCTTTACAAGCACTTTAGCTTTCTCAACCAAATAGTGCTGGGGACTCATAAAACTTCAGTAACTCCATAGCATTGAGCTACAGCAGTTGAAGTGGTGCCAATACATTAATTCTACAATGTAGATTCACCCTGGGTTTCAGCTTTGGGAAGAGGAAGATAATCGCTTCATTTGTGTTGGAAACAGCAACATCCCAAGACTTTCACTGTTTAATAGTTAATGTATATATTTGTTAACCTGTATTCTATGTGTATGTTGATTTGCCAGTTTGACAGTACCTCTTTGATGTGGGAGGTGTTGTAGACAAGTGATTGTACTGAACGTGTTCAGACTCAATACTGCATTTTGTATTCGGTCTGTTTACCACCTCATTGGAGGTGGATGTGTTTGCATCAGACTTCAGTGGAGGTGGATGCATGTATGTGTTTGGACTTCAATGGAGAAGGTTGCTGTTTGGACTTTAATAGATGCATGTATGCTTATGGTTCTTCAGTTTAACAGCTGAGTTACCTGTGTGCCATTACATAAATGTTTATCATAGTTGACTTCTAACAAGGTCATGCTTTTCGTGACTAGTGGTTTTTTAAAAGGTGGTCTCTATGTTCATGGAGATTCACATTTGCCAAACAGATGTGACTTTTCAGTAAGGTTATGGTGCAGCTATTTCCAATAGATTATGGAATTTCCTATAATTTGGATGGTCATAGAACTGGAAACATCTTAGAAAAGCTTTGATTTTCAATGTTTAGATTTTCCCAGTCAACAACCCCGACAGTGGTTGGAAGGAGCCATGGTGGTCACCTAGTCCAACCTCCTGGCCAGTCAGGGTCTATAAATATTGGCTTATGTCCATTGTGGAACACCCACTGATAAAACTGCTTCTGTCTGCACCCTTCATCTACCACCATGTACCCCAAAGATCAGTTGCAGAGGAGTAAGCCACCAGTTTTTCTGGTGATGTGATGGAGAGGGGACATGAAGAAAGTTATCTTCTATTGGTGCTGTAGCCCAGTGTGAAGTTCCCTCATTGGGGTCATTGGTAGTAATTTATTAGCGTCTGATTCAATAATTCTAACAATAGAGAGTCTTTCACTAGCTATGGGAGACAGTTCCCACTACAAAGTAAATCCTCTCTAAGTTTGTAAAAATCTCTAGATTTTTGTTTACATTTTTAACATAAGCAACAGTCCATAAGGAGTGAAGTTTTCTATCTTTTAACAATATCAGCCTATATGTGCTTGTAATTTTTTGCTGTGAAAAGGACTGTTACTTATGTTATGGATACTAGGGGTGCACCAACATTGTAGAATTAATTCTGGTTGGGAACACTTTAATTGCCATGGCTCAGTGCTATGGAATAATTGAAGATATAGGTTTACAACAGTGTTTCTCAATCTTCCTAATGCCACAATTCCTAAATACAGTTCCTCATGTTGTGGTGACCCCCAACCATAAAATTATTTTTGTTGCTACTTCATAACTGTAATTTTGCTACTGTTATGAATTGTAATGTAAATATCTGATATGCAGGATATATTTTCATTCACTGGGCCAAATTGGGCACAAATACCCAATACGCCCAAATTTGAATACTGGTGGGGTTGATGTTGTCATTTGGGAGTTGTAGTTGCTGGGATTTATAGTTAACCTACAATCAAAGAGCAATCCGAACTCCGCCAACGATGGGCCAAACTTCCCACATGAGCCTCCATCCAGCCTTGCACGCTCTCCCTCGCTCGCACATGTGCACCACGCTGCCATGCGCCAAACACATCTGCTCTCCCCTCCTTGCTTGGAGTCTCAGAAACAGCCCTCCCTTTGGCCGACCAATCACATGGAGGAGGGCGTTTGGTGAGAGGATTTGCCGTCTGTTTCCAAAAAAGGAAGAGAAGGACAGATGGAGAGATCTTCAGCCTTCTCTGCCAAAGGGGTTCCTAAGACTATCAGAAATATATGTCTTCTGATGGTCTTTGATGACCCCTCTGAAACCCCCATGCAACACCCTCCCCCAAGGGTCCTGGCCCCCAGGTTGAGAAATGCTGGTTTACAAAGTCATTATCCTTCTCTGCCAATGAATGCTTGTGCCTCACCAAACTGCAAATCCCATATTTCCATAGCATTGAACCATGGCAACTGAAGTGGTGGTAAACTGCATTAGTTCTACTGTGAAGTCGGACCCAAAAATTGCTACTCTTGCCAGGCTGACTCTTATATCCTTAGCAAGAAGAGGAAAAGCCAATCATTTTAGAAAGCCTGACAAAAATATGATGCTTAAAAATATTCTTTCCAGATGTCCCCTGTACTCATCTAAGATCTTCTCATAGGCCACCATCTGGGATCAGATGCCTAAGCAGCTCATGTTCAAAGGTCTCTTTGCTTGCTGTTATTTCCATTGGACCAACCTGAGGATAATTTGATATTTTTTAAATGTCAAAGCTGTTCTCCCCCCCCCCCCCCACCGCCTTTCTAGCCCTCCCTTCAAACCCTACAGTCAAATTAAATCAGTCTTCCTTCAAATATTTTTTCCTTTCTCATTCTCTTAGCAACATAGTTAAAGGAATACGAAATCTCCGAGAATTATTGCGGACTATGGAAACGAAGGCTACTCAGAGCTTCCGAATGGTAAGAGGACAGTTCTTTGGGAGATCTAGTAGTAGCTCTCCTTTTGGCAGTTATAATTTGAAGGTGTCTGCATATGCTTCTCTATGTTTTCACCTGCTTGCTTAGAAGTGGAGCATGGCCATACAATTTTGCATCTAGCTACCTGGTTAACAAGATCAGGCAGAACTGAATTCAAATAAATACAACAGCATTTAGAATGAGAAACCTCTATGTACGTCTTTTTTTCCATACAGGTTTTTTTCTACATGAGAACAGCTGCAAAATTGGGTCAAAATATAAATAAATAGACTGTCTCCTTATTTAGGGGTTTTTATATAAATGTTGAATGGCTATCTCTCAGGAGTGGTTTTGTTGAATTTTCCTGTATGGCAAGGTGTTGGACTAAAATGCATCTACATTCTTGAATTGATGCAGTTTAACTGCCATGTTTCAATTCAATGGAATAATGGGAGTTGTAGTTTTACAAGGTCTTTAGTCTTCTCTGCCAAAAAGTGCTGTTGTCTCATCAAACTACAACTTCCATGATTCTACAGCATTAAACCATGGCAATTAAAGTGCTACCAAACTGCTCTACTTCAACAATGTAGATGCATCCTAGCTTTCATCTTGACCTAGTCATGGAAATAGGGGTCCAGCAACATATGAATAGTCATAGCTTCTGTAGATCTAGTCCTAAATTGAACTACATAACTTCAGCTGTATGGAACTATATACAAAAATAGATTATAAAAATAGATGAAAGATTTTTTTAAAGTGGAAGTCATGAGATTTGTGGTTCCTCACTAAACTGCAGAGTTTATTTATTTATTTACATTATTTCTATCCCGCCCATATCAGCCCGAAGGCGATATTGTGTTTTTACAATCAATGTTTATTATTATTTGCAACTTGACTTCATGTATTCTTTTGTGAAATTTTTAAGCTAAGAAATATATAATAGGACAGCTATTATATATAGGAGAACTCATTTGTAGTTGGATCTTAAGTAGGGTTGTAATTCTTCACTAATTTTCTCCTCAAAGGAAACAATGAGTAATTTCAACCATTTTCTACCTGATGAATTTTTTTTTTTTAGAAAATAATGCAGTTATTGAAACCAGGTCACACTTTCGGGACTTATTCAGCATAAAATTTTATACAGTTTGGTTCCTGCCTATCTTCGTGACCACATATCCCCCTATGAACCGGCATGAGTGCTGAGATCTGCTGGAGAGGCCCTTCCCTTGGTCCCGTCACCGTCTCAAGCACGGTTGGTGGGGACGAGGGAGAGGGCCTTCTCAACTGTGGCCCCCCGGCTCTGGAATGCCTTCCTCAGGGAGATCAGTCAGGCCTTCATACTTCAATGTTTTCAGAAGGAATTAAAGACATGGTTTTTCAAACTGGCCTTTGATAATTCGGAGGGCCTACATAGGCTGAAGTTGCACCCTGACACTGACATTTTAAAATTGGCTGTACATCTCAGTTTGTATAATTTGGTTTTAAGTATTATTTATTATTTATGTTTTTATTGTTCATTTTATTTTAAACTGGGGGTTTTATGTATGTTTGGTGTATTGGTTCTTATTTTTGTTGATGTAGTTTAATTCTACTGTATTCATTATATGTTGTTGCATGGTTGATTTTTTGTGAGCCACCCTGAATCCCCTTGGGGAGATGGGTTGGGATAGAAATATTTATTTCTTTGTTATTTATTTGTGCAAAAAACAGCATCTTTCTCTGCAGAAAATACATTCTTTTCAGGAAAAAAGATGGTTCTTGTACAGAAAATTCCACTTTCTATGCAGATAAACCCATATGAATTTTGCATAGAATTGTTGCATAGAATTTTGCATTTTCTGCCCAGGAAACAACATTTTTTGCAGAGAAATCCATAATTTTGGCCCCAAAACCAGCCCTCAACTTTTACATGCGGTTGACTTATGTACAAGCATATATGGCATGTATAGTAGTTGTAATGTCTTACTCATTTAATTGGTTAGATTAATTGATTGGAAAAACTTTAGCTGATTAGAAGAGCGCCTCTGATTTAATCATGCAGCAGTTTTTAAATGTACGTGACTTGCAGAAGTTCCCAGCTTTGCAAGAGTTAGAATAAAAAAAACCCCATAAATCAATGTAGTGTATCATGTTCTGGCTCATAGCACAAGATGAGATAATTAATCCTGAATATGAATCCATGTTTTGCTGAGATTTTAAAAAATGTATTTTGTCCATTTTCTTCCCATTCTTCTCCAGACTGCTGCCAAGCAGTTGGCAGAGCTGCTTCTCCACTCCTTGAGTGAAGATTGTTACTGGAGCCCGTTATCTGATCCTCTTCCTGAGTTTATGAACAAAGAGGATAATTCTTACATCTGCACCACTCTGCGTCGGAAACTGCAGCTACACGCGGGAGATAAGTACGTAATGTTCTTCGGGGATGATACATCTGGGACGAAAAGAAAAAAGAAGAAAGAAAAAAGATAAAAGCAAGCAATCTAGGCATCACACAGCTTTGGGGCTGATACTGATTGTATACAGTTCCTTCAAATCCACCTTGGCAAGGCATTGGCTGAGTTGATGTGATGCCCATTCTTCAGAATATTCTACAGAATATATTAATTATTTTTAAAAAAGGAGAGAGACCCTAATAGCTTAATATAAGTGATGGAGAGCAGGTGCAAGATTGGTTTGGCTGAGAAAAGGGAACTGATACAGAATCCAGGGTCAAGAAAACCTGTGTATTACTGGTGAAATTAGAGGAAGAAAGGTTAAACAATTAGCGTTAAGGACTAATGAGCCTAATAGAGGAAGGTGACATTTCAGATCCCTCATCTGAATCCTAAATTATGCAAAATTATTTACATGAGTGACTGAGATAGTGATATCTTTGCTTTCTGGTGGTTCAGTATAATATTTACTTTAACAATATGCTTTATTTATATTTTGCTATTTCTCCCTGAGGGGACTCAGAGTGGATTACAGGTACATATATGGCAAACATTCAATGTTGTTATATAATTGACAGATGCAAATAGTACATAAACAGAGGCAAGGCTTCCTTCTTTTTATCTCTGGCATCCGGGCATGCTCGAGTCGGTCATGGGGAGGTGCTGTTTATTTATTTATTTATTATTTATTTCATTTCTATCCCATCTTTCTCTACCCCAGAGGGGACTCAAGGCAGATTACAAATCTGTCAAAATTCAATGCTACACAGGTAAACAATAAACACATCACATCAAAATATAAACAATCAAACATATAAGCAATTAAAACAAATATCAATCAATTAAACAGATTAAAACCATATAAAATGCTGTTGTTTCATTTTCCACACCGAGGAGCCTATAATCCATGGACTCCTTTCCTGGTCCTGATTTTTGCCTGCATGTTTTTCAGGGTGCCTTTTACCTCCCCGCCAAAGCAGTACTTATTTATCTATTTACATTGTTGTTTTCAAACTGCTGGGTGAGCAGAAGCTGGGCTGACAGTGGGAGCTCACCCCACCTTGGGCTTGAACTGCCAACCTTCCAGTCAGCAGGATCTTGTATAGTAGGCAGTTTAAACCATTGTGCTAGCCCAGCCCTTTGTTTTGTATGCACGTTGTTTCATGCATGAAATTACTAATAATTGCCAGATGTAGGCTTTCTACATTCAGGAAAGGAGCTCACCTTGAGTTAGTAAAGATTTATTTAAGTAAACAAAGGGAAAGTACTATCCTAGTTATTGTCAGAACTGCCAAGCATCACAAGCATCATATATGTATAGAAAATGTAATTCAAATACTTTGAATGCTATTTCCCATTAGTCAAGATACAGTATGTGTTATACTTTTGCAGTCTTTTGCCTCACTACTCAGGCAATTAAACCACTGGTCCCTCTTTATCTTGGCTTCCACATGAGATAAACCTTGAATTACTTTGCTCCCTTAACAAGGCCATGTTCTGAACTAATGGCATTTGGCTGTACCAGTCTGCTGCCAAGCAGTTGCTTTCTTCAAAGCAGCACCAGAAACTACCTACCACCCTTTTTACATATACGAAACATTAAACTGTGTAATAGCTGGTATATGATCACAATATAGTATAATACAAGCATATACTTGCACTATTTATTCATTATTGTGTTACAATGTAATGCAGTTGCAGTATGGATATCCATAGTTGCCATATGTGGTCATGCATAACAATGGTATTAGATCCCAAAGGAGCATGGCAGGACTTAAGAATAAGACCCTGATAATAATATTGGATACAATTCAGGTACAATTAATTTTGTGTTTAGACTTGGGTACGATCGCCAAGATACCTTATTACATATGTATATACAAATACAGGTAGTTCAACATCTGAGGAAAAAAATTCTAAAATCCAAAACACTTCTGGTCCTAAGCATTTCAGATTAGGGATACTCAACCTGTACTGATTCAAGGTAAAAAAATAGGTTTAAAAAATTAAAGTATTTGTTTCCTATATATGTTATACACATAAGCTAAAGGTAATTTCATACAATATATTTTTAATAATTTTGTACATAAACATTAGCATCCTAAAAGAAAATGTAAACCATCCCATTAGTCTACAACTAGTAACATAAGGTTCATCTACCTATAGAATTAATGCAGTTTGACCCCACTTTATCTGCATTGGTCAATGCCATGGATTCATGGGAGTTGTAGTTTTACAAGATGTTTAGCGTCCTTTGCCAAAGAGTGGTGGAGTCTCACTAAACTATTACTACAGTGTAGATCCACCTTTTAATGGGATCAGGAAGTAAATAAATAATTGATGTAGCTGTTGCAGAATAAGCATAATACAATCAAAGTCCCTGGGATAGAAAACGGTTGCCTGAATAGACTTGTGTCTGTCCAATTGTCTGCCCTCACTGCACCCTCCGTTGCTTTTAGGCATCCCAGTCTGGAGAAACTATTATATAACAAATGAATCATGCATGAGGTGTTTCAAGTTACTAGACCTGTGGTAATGTTAACAAGAGTGCCCAATGAGCCTAATTCTTGATGTTGGTTTTTTATATGTGTGTGGTTTTTGCCCTAAAAAGTGTTTCTGTCTTGCAGCATCTACACTCCCCACGACAACGTTGAAGAGGCTCTCCTCCTCCTCTTGATCAGCGAATCCATGGTAAGTCAAAGCACACAGTCATGACAAAGTATAGCAACAAATGAAATGCTTAATAATAAAACAGTATTAGGCCTGTTGACAAAGTTTCCCACTTTTGGTTTTGAACTGTGGATCGACTTCATGTTCCTTTGTATTGTAGGAAATAAAACAGTTGCCTTTAATACAGTGGACATGGATGCTTTTCTTCTACCCTGTGTGACAATGATTGTTGTTGCTGCTGCTGTTGTTCTTGTGTGCCTTCAAGTTGTTTCTAACGGTGAGAGTCCCAAGGATCCATTAAGTTTCCCTGCTGAGATTTGCTCAGAGAGTTTGTTATCTCTTTAAAGCTGAAAAAGAGAATGATTCAACCAAGTTCTTATGGTGGATTTCCATGACTGAATAGAGTTTTGAACCCTGTCTTCCAGCATCCTCGGTTGCATCTACACCAGTGGTTCTCAGCCTCTGGGTCGCCAGGTTTTTGGTCTACAGCTCCCAGAAATCCCAGTTGGTTTACCAGCTGTTAGGATTTCTGGGAGTTGAAGGCCAAAGCATCTGGGGACCTACAGGTTGCGAATCACTGCTCTACATTAAAGAATTATCACAGTTTGACGTCACTTTAACTGGTTTGGTACTATAGTTGTGGTTGTACAAAGCTCTTTAACCTTCTCTGCCAAAGAGTGCTAGTGTCCAGGATTCCATAACATTAAGCCACTGCAGTTAAAGTGACATCAAACTGCATTAATTCTATAGTGTAGAATAGATGCACCCTTAGTCTAGCAGGCAAATCAATGTACCATCCTGCTTCTCATGAAGTGACAGTGACATGGTTGGGAAATTTTCCAAGCTTTATGGATGTCTTGGGACCATTATATATGATAGCATGTATTATTTCCCCTCAAATGCAGTAGGCTGGCCTTGCTGTGTTCAAAAGCCGTGCCATTCATTCTAATGAATTTGAAGGACAGAACTCTGCCCCCAAAATCCTGCCTTTGGGCCACTGGTCTAGGATGGTAATTTATTATTGCAAGCAAGTCCAAGAGCCCATCCAGACAGGCCCAGGTCAAGCTTTCAGGGGGAAATCTAGTTCCATGTCTTTGCTCCTGTTTCATGCTTCCAAGTTTGAAGGATTGTTCCCAGATTTTTGTATTAGATTCTGTGCTGCCTTGTACTTTGTGGTTTTCTTGTATTCCTGTACTGGATGTCCTGTTGCTTTGGGATTTTGGATTATTCTTGTACCTTGAACCTTGTGGACTATTTTATATGTATGGACTTTGAAGTTTTTGCTACAGTTCTTTTTATGTGTTTTTAATAAACTGCTTTGCTGATTTAACTTGGACTGGAGTTTGGTGGTTAAGTACAGAGGAATATATGGCAGTGTGGACTCAGATAACCCAGTTCAAAGCAGATATTGTGGGATTTTCTGCCTTGATATTCTGGGATGTAGGACTGTGTGGAAGGATCTGAAGGGCCCTTAGGAAGGGCCAGGGTTTTTCTTAAACTATCCACAGTACTGCTCTGATCACACGCTCCCTTCAGCTGTCTTCCTTCTGCATTTGTTTCCAGCACTGCTTAATATTAGCCAGAGATTTTGTATAGCTGGGAACAGAACATTTTTCTATCTGTGTTCTCCTTGCCATCTATTTCCCCTGCTGTGTTTATTTTGAAATGCTTTTATTTACATTTAGAAAATCCATTCCATTTTCAGTTTTGGTAGCTCAAAGTACAATTCATAAACCTGTCACTCAGATCGACTTCGTGGCCATTTGTATTATTTATTCATTTTAATGGCAAAAAAATGTATTCCTTTCCATGTGGCGTTTAGCTATTGTGCTGCGGATTCATATTTATCAAAGCCGATGCTGGATAATTTCAACAAGGGTTGACTGCTTGTTCAGCTGTGCTGGAAACCAGGCATCCTGAAACCAACACTCATAAACATTGTGCCCAACATGGCAAAAGTTTAGCAGTGATTAATCACTGTCTTAGTGTTTGCTTAAGAGGCCAGGTGGGACCTGACCTTGAAAAGTGAGAAAGGCGAGATTTATTTATTTATTTATTGTGTCAGGAGTGAACCAAACAGTTGTATTGCATTAAAAAACAAACAAACAGACAAAACATAAAATTTGCAAACTTGGTAGTTGATTAAATGTCCTTTGACCTGTAGCTGGCCACTTGGAGTGCCTCTGGTGTTGCTATAAGAAGGTCCTCCATTGTGCATGTAGCAGGGCTCAGGTTGCATTGCAGCAGGTGGTCTGTGGTTTGCTCTTCTCCACACTCGCATGTCGTGGATTCCACTTTGTAGCCCCATTTCTTAAGGTTGGCGAGATAAAAGTAATAAGCAGAAGTAGGAATAACTGTTGCCTTTGCATCAACAAAGCTGTTTCCTTGGCTTTCTAGATTTTTTTTTTTGGCTCAGTAGCAAAATCTGAAGAAATTATATTTTTGGATCAGAATCCCAAAATCTCACTGCCAGTATGGGATGGCCAGTGACCATGCCTTCTTATAGGATTATAACAGTTTTGGTCCAAAAGAATTTACCCTTTGCACTCATGAATACACCAGAAATGTTAGTCAAAAATCAACCCAAAAAACTTGGGTCAACTTATTCATGGGTCATATTATACAACAAGAATCAGAAAGTTTGTTACTATTACCATATTATATTACATATATGATTATAGTATAATATGACTCCTGTATCTGTGGGGATACATCCCCAGACAATTTGTTGAGTGATTTCTGCTCCCCTAAACAACAGTTTTGGGGACTTAGAGTGTCTAGATTCCCAGAAGGTTGAATGAGATGCAAACTGGTTGAAGGCAAAATCAGAGGCATTATTCTCAATGGCCAGAGAGGATGTCAGCAGAGATAATTCTACAGAGAACTGACATACCTCAATGCAAACATTCAGAAATATTTACAGCACTTTGACAGCAATCTTAAGCAAATGATTTCA
This sequence comes from Anolis sagrei, assembly GCF_037176765.1. NCBI lineage: Eukaryota > Metazoa > Chordata > Lepidosauria > Squamata > Anolidae > Anolis > Anolis sagrei. The sequence goes on along the minus strand of NC_090021.1, from coordinate 26,291,380 downwards.
GCTGCCCTGAGTGTTGAATGTTCCAGATTGTGGCAAGCTAGGATCTGCAGGCTGGTTGACTGGGATGCACTGTATGTCGTTGCTGATTATTGGCCTCCATGTTCTGAGGGAAATTTAATACATTTTCATTGCTTAGTTTGAAGTTTTGAGGCCACTGCTGGTTCTGCTGCTCATGAGAGTGTGAAGGAAAAAATATGGGTGGGTTTGAGGTAATGGATGCAAATGATGGTAATAATAATAATAATAGTAATAACAACAACAACAACAACAATAATTGTATTATATTCTGTCACCATCTACCCAAAGGGACTTGGGTGGCTCACAGATAGCACAAAGTACCTAAAAACAAACATAAAAAGTGACCACAATATAAAATACAATAAAACACATGCACATATAAAAACATCAATTCAGACTCAATCAAGCTGCGATCCTCTAGCCGTGGTGGTAAATTACTGGCACGATGGCCACGTTGTAATCATTGGAATAGAATAAGTGCCAGTTGCAGTAATGGAGAGAGGGCATGGGATAAAGTGTAGGATGTGCAACTATTACATAGGACAACTAGGAGCTAAATTTTCTCAAAGGCTTGATTAAAGGAGGACAGTATAGGAGCCTGTCTAATCTCCCTGGGGAGGGAGCTCCAAAGTCAGGGGGCCACCACCAAGAAAGCCCGCTCACTTGTCCCCACCAAACACACTTGTGAAGATGGTGGGACCAACAGGAGGACCTTCCCGGCAGATCTTCAAACCCGCGGCAGTTTATAGGGGATGTGGTTGGGTCATAGTGGGGGTGTGGTTATAGTAGGTTCCCCAGCCTGTAGAGAACCATAGTCCATGCTGATGAAACAATGGGTGTTAGTCAGCCTGAATCGGTTTCCCAGGAGGAGGACAAAAGAGGGTATTGGGCAACTTCTGTGACCTCTGGTTTGGCTCCATAGTTAGACATGTGGAGGCATTGTTAGGGGATTATGGTAATTGTAGGGTTATCTCCTAAAGTCCAAAATGTTGTGGGGCAACATTCCAATAAAATTCATGAAAGGTTACTAGCAGGCAAAGAAAAAATCTAATGCATGCTGGCTGTATATCTCAATGGATCCACAGATAATAATTAATAATTTGGGGATCTGATTTCTCAATAATATGTGTATAGTTATGCCAAAATGCAGTAATAGTGAACCCTTTTGAAAAGAAGGACTCAGAGCCTATGGATACCATATAGTCCTGGTGGAAGACCTAGAAATTCCTGAGGAGGTGTTCCCTCAGATTAAAAAAGGCAATCACTTTATTTGTGGTTTCTTACTTTCATGGGGGTCTTGTACCCCTAACTTCAGCAAATGCAGAGGGGTGACAATACTAACAAAATTATGTGGCCATTACTGGAAGCAATGCTCATTACCCCTTCTATGTAATATTGCCTAATGTTCTGAATTGACAAAGAGCGTTCCAATTAATCCTTTCTTGTCCCACTTTCTCAGCTGCTTCTAAAATATCCCAGGTTCTCCTTTCTCCTCCCATTTCTTGCTTTTGTCCTTGGATGACTTATCATAAAGTAGTTTGCACTCTGTTCATTCAGCAAGTGGGGAGATGAGAGCAGGAGGTGGAATTTTCCTCTTCCAAATCGACTCAGGCTGAAGCAAACTGCAGCAACCTTGCCTTTGTTTTCTTCTTCATTAATAATGTCTGTCATCTGATATTGCTTGGTCATACATGTTCAAGTTTGTATCTTTGAGATGTTGGAGGAGGTGTTATAAATTAATAGGGAACTTGATTCTTTGAGAGTCTATCATTTGGAAGCCAAAACGGTAGGTACCACATATAGTCAGGAAGTTGAATGCAATATTCCTGCTTCTTGGCAGTGGGTTGGACTGGATGGCCCATGAAGTCTCTTCCAACTCTTTGATTCTATGATTTTAGGTGTCAGCAACAAGTTTGCAGAAGTAACAGAAAATCCCAATGATCTTCTTTTAGATGCCACCTCCCAGTTAGAAGACACTATCCTAATAGGTTAGACACTATCCTAATAGGTTATGTAGTTATACCCAATAACTACAGAAAGGTTACTGATGATGATGGAGGTTATGGAGGGACCAAGTGGTAAGAATGAAATGGAGTATCTTGAAAGAGGGTTCAGCTGGCTGAAATCCTAAGTGGAAGCACTGCAGAATATCACATTTTGTTTGCTCACTTGTTCCTCTTTTTTCAGAAACAAGGATTTGTTGCAGTTTATTAACTTTATGAGTTATTTTTCTCAAAGCAAGTGCAAGCAAAGATTAAAGTAATATAAGTCAATTGAATGAGTAAAAACCATAAAACGATATATAGCTGTATTAAGAAAAATGTTCCTGATGTAGTCTTTTACACAAGTGAGTGGGGAGGAAAGTGGGTGTGTGATAGTTGCTTTGCTGTATCACCCCAGAAATGACCCAGGGACCCAGACAGAGAAAGGCAGTTTTCTATAGTCCAGATTGACAGTTTGTCTCCAATTTGGAGAGGCCACATAGTCATTTTGTCAGGTTTCCACCACTGGATAATAATTCCATATCTGGAAATACAGTACTTGCATGGAAGGAGAGTCGCTGGGAGCTGTCCAGTGAAGTATGACATAATACATATATTGTATCTGTTCATCTGCTTTTATCTGGATATTAATTTGATATCTCTGAGGACTAAAAACTTGATTATTTTAGACATGGAAGCTGCAATTCTAAGCAAGTAGATTTCTAAAACACAGAAAGGTATGTTATATCAAATGTAACTCTAGAAAATCTGGAATCTTTGCTCCTTCACAGCTTGTTGAACTTCAGCATCCCTAGACACCAGATAGCATGGTCGACGTAAGCTGTGGTTTTTTACTATCTAGAGATCTATGGATCCCTTCTCCTATCATTTGCTCTCTAGGTCTTCAGGGGCAGAGATCCCCCCCCCCCAAATTTACCTTTATAGAGTAAAACTTCCACAGGATTCCTTGCTGACTGGAGAATTGTATGTATTTTAGTCTCCCTAGTAAAAAAATACAAACTTATCTTTGTTTGATTTTTTGTCATCTTCCCAATAATTATAATACTAGAAACAGCACCCAACCAAGATGTCATTCTTCTACACCATTGTTTTCTGCATTATTTACATGATCCTGATCCATAATGATGATGATGATGATGATGATGATGTAAAGGTAAAGGTTTCCCCTGATATTAAGTCTAGTCATGTCTTACTCTGGAGAGTGGTGCTCATCTCCATTTCTAAGCCGAAGAGCCAGCGTTGTCCGTGGACACCTCCTAGGTCATGTGGCCAGCATGACTGCATGGAGTGTTGTTACCTTTGTTGGGCAAATGGGCTTATTAACGAAAGACCCTCCTCATAAATGTACAACAGAGCAACTCATTAGCAGCAGTGTGATCCAAAAGTAATAAAAAGAACAAAAACACACAGATCAACATTATATCTTCCATAGGAACAGTGAGAGTACGCTCGCATAGCTGCCCTAGCAAAGGGAAAACCACGCAGGCGCGGAGAAATAGGCAGAGAAAGAGGCGGAGAGAGAGGCGGAGTCTTCGACGTCATTGGTCGTGCTGGCACAGTTTGCTCTCCCAAGACGCTAGTTTGCGGCGGCTCTAACAGGCTTCAGCCTACTAACTCTCCTAGTGCCTGATTCACATTTTTGTAATAAAAAATACCTAGTTAATTTTTAATATTTCTGACAACTTTCCTGCAAAAGCAGTACCTATTGATCTACTCACATTTGCATGTTTTCGAACTGCTAGGTTTGCTCAAGCTGGGCCTAACTGCGGAAGCTCACCTTGCTCCCCAGATTCGAACCACCAACCTCTTGGTCAGCAAGTTCAGCAGCTCAGTGGTTTAACTCACTGCACCACTAGGGGACCCTCATAATAATAATAATAGCTGTCCGTATATTGGAAACATTTGCAATATATGGGCAACAACAACAACAACAACAATAACAATAATAATAATAGCTGCCCATATATAATATTATTTTAGTTCCTCCATTCCTCCAGTAAATCCATGGCTCCCCACATCATCATAAAAACCATATGTGGTTGGTCAACCTAGAGAGAAACTCATTGGTTCGGTAAGTGGCATGACAGTAATAATAATTATTATTATTAAGTAATAAAGAGTTACAGAGAACGAACACACCAAACTCCTCTGGGACTTTCAGATTCAGACAGACAGAGTTTTGGAGCATAATACTCCTGACCTCACCATTGTGTTAAAAAACAAAGTATGGATTGTCAATATCGCAATCCCAGGTGACAGCAGGATTTCAGAGAAACAACTGGAAAAGTTGACACGATATGAGGATTTAAAGATCGAACTGCAAAGACTCTGGCACAAGCCAGTCAAGGTGGTCCCAGTGGTGATCTGCACACTGGGTGCAGTGCCTAAAGACCTTGGCCTGCATTTAAGCACAATCGGCACTCACAAAATTACCATCTGTCAACTGCAGAAGGCCACCTTACTGGGATCGGCATGCATTATTCACTGATACATCACACAGTCCTAGACACTTGGGAAGTGTCCGATGTGGAACCAATTCAACAGCTAGCAGAGTGATCTTCTCTGTTGTGAACTCATCTTGTTGTGTTTCAAATAATAATAATATAATAATAATAATAATAATAATAATAATATAACTTTATTTTTATACCCCGCCTCCATCTCCCTGAGGGCACTTGGGATGGTTTTCATGGGAATTTGGAACTGGTTTTACAAATCTCCCATTAATTTTATAACCACTGCATCCTGTGCATTCTTTTTTATTTATTTCCCTTTTATAGACAGCTATCCATACTTGTAACCCCGAAAGCTTGTGACAGCGTGCTAGTCTGGGTAAATATTTGATCTGTGCTGAGGCTTCTCTTTAAAATTCCTCGTTTGGCCCACTGACAAATCCTCAAAATAGCTGACTCTGATTACCAGCTTTCGGGAGATGTGGGGGCTTCTTCAGCGCAGCGATTTTTCACAAGTAAATGGCATAGCAGAGTTGGTGAAGCAGAAACTTTTTAATAGTATGGTGTAGAATGTGGAAATGGATTTAAGTGACAACCAGGATTATTGTGTACATCATTCCAGACATGGTTGCTTTCCTCAGTGCATGTTTAAAGTCTTCCTATTAATGAAGGACCCTGTAACCAAGACATACTTTTTGATTGCGGAGGATGAAGCAACCAAATCTAAAAAGACTTTTTATTTCCCATCCTGTGCATTTAGTTCATTTTTGCATTCCTTTTCTATCAGGGCAGGAGTAAGCAACTCACAATTGGCTTTGTATTTCAGCAAATATTCCCAATCCCAGAGGTTATTTTGTATATGGTAGTGGGTTGGACTAGATGGACACTGAGGTTACTTCCACACCTATAGTTCTGCCAACCTAGCAGTTCAAAAACATGTAAATGTGGGTAGATCAATAGGTACCACTCTGGTGGGAAGGTAATGGTGCTCCATGCAGTCATGCCGGCCACATGACCTTGGAGGCATCTACGGACAATGCTGGCTCTTCAGCTTAGAAATGGAGATGCGTACCAGCCCCCAGAGTCGGACATTACTGAATGTCAGAGGAAACCCTTATCTTTACCTACCTCATTTGTATACCGCTTTTCTCACCCCAGCGAGGGACTCAAAGCGATTTCCAACACAATTATGGCAAAACGTAATGCCTCACATACAGAAACCTAATATAACGATAATAATACACAATTATCAATTAAATAATAAAACAAAACATCATTTAACATTAAAACATGGAATAAAAATATATCAATATAAACATTAAAATCACAAAATCCACACACTTCAACCACACAATCACTCATGTTTCTTCTGTTTCACTTTTGAGAACATCCAAAATAGCTTACAGCTGGTCTAAAGACAATTTTCTAAAACCGTGTTTGTGTACCTTGAGTTGATTTCAGAAACCATCGCTCCCCTGTTTTCCTCTTTCCAGACGAACTAATATTCTTAAGACCAATTGCTTACAGTTGGCACTAAGCACACCTTTAAAACAAAGCTACAATTACATTTTTGAAAAATCATCACAGGACAACAAGGTTATGAGATTATTTGCTGGGAATCGATGCTCTTGGTAATTGGAAACATTTGTGTCAGCGCCACATTCGTTGATGTGTTAATTGTGAATTTTACAGAAAATCTATTCATGTTACACTGTTAAGAAAATATTTATTTATTTATTTGGGGCATTTGTATCCGGCCCTTCTCGATCTCTGAAGAGGGACTCAGAGTAGCTACCAACACAGAATAAAGCATAGCATAAAATACAATTAGCACAAGTAAAACAGTTATAAATATATATTAAAACAATTCGCTGGTTCAGATTGTCATTCTAGTCAGTCCATTGTAGTCCATTAAAAGCGTTGCCTTTTCCAGCAAGTCAGTCTATTCTGCAAACGCTTGATATCACATCCAGGATATGAGTTTCTTCTTGAAGGTCAGGAGTGAGGGGTCAGATCTGATCTCATTAGGGAGGGAATTCCACTGCCCAGTGGCCACCATGGAGAAGGCCCTGTCTCTTGTCTCCACCAAACGTGACTGCAATGGATGGGCTGAGAACAGGGCCTCCCCAGACGATCTCAAGGTCCTTAGTGGTTCATAGAGGGAGATAGGTAAAATATATTTAATTTTATATATTTCGCTAAATGGTGAGGTCTTTAAATTACCTTTTTATAATTACTATTTTTAAAAATTAAATTACTGGAAGAAACCAGAGACATGTTAAAGTATCAAGGAACAGAAATCAGTATTCCATAATGATTTAACATTTGAAACAGTTCCCTCCAAAGCTGCTGTTGAACATGTTATCAAGTTAGGATTAATGAATCAATTTTTAACAAATATTTCCAAGTTCTGAATGCACTTGTTGTACTCTGGAACCCTTCAGGTGTGTTAGAGAGAAGCAGCTTGTGGAAAGGTAATCTAGATGCTGCAAAACCAGATGGAAGATTGTAGTTTATTCAAGGACGGTCTGTTCCATCAAGTATGTGCTATTGCAAACATTGAAATGCATAGTGTTTTCATGGATGAAGAGAGGTGTAAAATGCATGTGTTGAATCATAGAATCATAGAATCAAAGAGTTGGAAGAGACCTCATGGGCCATCCAGTCCAACCCCCTGCCAAGAAGCAGGAATATTGCATTTAAATCACCCCTGACAGATGACCATCCAGCCTCTGTTTAAAAGCTTCCAAAGAAGGAGCCTCCACCACATTCCACTGTGAACAGCTCTCACAGTCAGGAAGTTCTTCCTAATGTTCAGATGGAATCTCCCTTCTTGTAGATGGAAGCCATTGCTCTGCGTCCTAGTCTCCAGGGCAGCAGAAAACAACCTTGCTCGCTCCTCCCTATGACTTCCTCTCACATATTTATACATGGCTATCATGTCTCCTCTCAGCCTTCTCTTCTTCAGGGTAAACATGCCCAGCTCTTTAAGCCACTCCTCATAGGGCTTGTTCTCCAGACCCTTGATCATTTTAGTCATCCTCCTCTGGACATATTCCAGCTTGTCAATATCTCTCTTCAATTGTGGTGCCCAGAATTGGACACAATATTCCAGGTGTGGTCTAACCAAGGCAGAATAGAGGGGTAGCATGACTTCCGTGGACACTATATGCCTATTGATGCAGGCCAAAATCCCATTGGCTTTTTTTGTCGCCCCATGACATTGTTGGCTCATGTTTATCTTGTTGTCCACGAGGACCCCAAGATCTTTTTCACACATACTGCTCTTGATCCCCATGGCTGGCTAACAGATTCCTTAGGGTGTGATGCACCCTCCCAAAAGGTACGCTTGCTCTCAAGTTTTATATAGCACACAAGGAAAGAGAATCGAAATGTGAGGACCTGACACACCAAAGAGGGAAACCTGCCCAGTTTGAGTTCATGAATGGAGACATAGTTTGTCCAATGATACAATGCTGGCCCAGATGTCAGAAAAATATCTGAGCAATTTGTCCCTTGAGCAAGCACACACATCATCTAGAGCAATTTTGGAAAATCTACTTAGCAACAAAATACAGCACCATATAGCAAATCATAGCAAGATTTTGGAAATATATTAGCCAGTAATTAAGCCTTAACGGAAAATTACTAAGCTAGCACCAAGTAAAAACTGTTCAAACTTAATCTTTTATGTACATCTCAGGTTGCTATTCTTGCTTAGACATGGCGCCAGTTAGTCAACAGTAGGGTCATAATGTTCTGATAATGCATCAACCTGTTTTTATTTGAGGTTCTAAGAGTATAAATAACTCTGCAAATTCTACATTTTCCCCTTGATTATACTTTCCCTTTAGTTCTAAGCTTGCTTTGGCCTTGCGGTCAACCTCTGGCTTTTACCTTCTCGTCCCAATAGCCCTGGGAACAGCACAAGCAGCTTGGCAACAGAAAAGTTTATTTCCCAGCTCTGTCCTCATCCACCTATCTCTTTCCAGCCTTGATTTGCCAAACTGATGTGAAGCTGTCTAGCAGGGACTGCTAAATTCAAATTAATCATTTCTATGTCTCTAGACAGCTTTTAGCCTTTGGCCATGATGCTGACAAGGATTCTAGAAGTTATGGGGTTGCAGAGGCCTTTCACATTAGAGGCACAGACCACGCAGAAACCTTGAATCATCTTCTGTAGGGATTCCTTGACTGGAAGTTCTCCAGAAAGAGGAAACTGTTGTTCCAGTAAAAGCCTTCCAGGAACAGAGTATTTAAGAAGGGTGGTCGGATTAGATATTTCTGAACCTTTATACTCCTTAAATAGCCTTTTCTGGAGAAAGCATGAATGGGTGTCAGAGATTCTCCTTGGCGTTGGGGTGATTGGTGCCATACCAAACTCAAAAAGGTCTTGGGGTGCTGTGCCTCTACATATCAAGTTGTGATCTTTTTTACTATTTGTACCCGCCATGCATTGCTGTGGCCAACTTTCCTCTTCCTCTCTCTCTCTCTCTCTCTCTCTCTCTCTCCTTCCTTCCTTCCCTCCCCTCCTCCTTCCTCCCTTCCCTTTTTTCTTTCCTTCTCTCTTTCCTTCCTTCCTTCCTTCTCTCCCTCATCCCTTCCTTCCCTCTTTTCTTTCCCTTCCCCTTTCTCCCCTTTCTTCCTTATCTACCTATTCTTTGACTGCAACTCCCAGCAGTCCTCCAGATCGATCGACCTACCTACCTATCTCCATCTAATCTATCTATCTGGAGGATTGCTGGGAGTTGCAGTCCAGGAATAGGAAATTGGAAATATGCAGGAATTGGGATGCTCTCAAAGAAATCCAAGTAGAAGAAAGCTTGCATCTTTGAAGCAGTGCATTTGGATCCTCCTCCTCTCCTCAAGGGCCTGGTCTAGGGGATGCTGGGAGCTGTACTCTGGAACAGAGTGTGGATATGCTATTGTGTCGTTTGTTTGCCGGGCGAAGTTGTTTTTGCACACGTGCTGTAGTATCTTTTTCGGCCTTTTAAGTCCCTTCCACTGTGGTTTTCAGTGTTTTTATTAGTGATGGTCACTCATTGGCCTGATAGGTATATTGTGTCCAAATTTGGTGTCAATTCGTCCAATGGTTTTTGAGTTATGTTAATCCCACAAACGAACATTACATTTTTATTTATATAGATTTCTTCCCAAACCTTCAACGTGAGGAGGGTTTTCTGCAGCCCTGCTTCCCTGGACTATTTTGTATTGAAAGCACTGCACAGGATAGAAATGATGTGCCACACAGTTGTCAGAAACGCTACCATTTGATTTTTGAGATCATGTTTTTTTGAGTGACAGTTCAGAGAACAGCATAACATTTCACAAGGGAACAGTAGGAGTCTTATTCCAAGCCTGAGTTTTTTTTTTCAAATCAAACAGTAACCTGGAATAGCATTGCTTTCATTTTGATGTGGCTGCCTTAGCAAAGATACAGGCGACTGCAGTAATTGGGCACACCATTTAAGTGTGGCCCCTGGGCCTCGGAGAACCTGGCCTTAGAGGCCTTTGTCATCTCTCGTCTGATGTGGCTGAGAGATAATCAGAAGGGATGGTTTCCTGGACTTTCTGTGAATGTATTCTGCCTTCCTGAATTAGTCTCCTCCAGAAGAATGCGTAGGTTGGTGCAGCGCTTGCTTGCTTTGACATGTGGTACATAAGTGAAGACCTTTCTCAAGTTATTTGGCATTCCCCCTTCATTAACGCTAGACCCGCTCACCTCCTTGCACCCCCTTTTTATTTTATTATTCTGAATTCTCCCTCAGGCAAACCAGGATGCTGTAATTAGCCGGGCTCCTGACCAGAAGGATGATCGAGCCGTCAGTCTCCGGGATGCATCAGCAGTTTACGACCTTCTAAGTATCACGTTGGGCAGAAGAGGGCAGTATGTCATGCTTTCTGAGGTATCTGGTCCTCCTAGTTTGTCCTATTTCTTAACCAAGGCAGTGCTCTCAATTTCTCTTGTATGATGCATTGCTTTGCAGCTTGAAAACATGATTTTTGGTGCTAAATCACCCAGATTCTCCCACTCAGCATGGCTATGTTGTCTGGGGGATTTGGAGGGTTGTTGCCCCCACCCCAATAACCTTTTGTAGTTATGAGCTAGTTCATAACATGGAAATGCAGACTCTATGCTTGCTACATCTAGTTTATTTTTGAATAGTCAGGTGCAAATTGGTGATACAAGTGGGTAGAGATGTGGGCAGCTTGACAAGGTTCTACCTATCACTTTGCTGCCTCCAAGTGTTTGGATTGTCTCTCATCCCAAATGAGAGGGCTTCCCCTTATCCCCACCTAGAACCATAGAATCATAGAGTTGGAAGACACCTCATGGGCCATCCAGCCCAACCCCCTGCCAAGAAGAGGGAAAATCACATTCAGAGCACCTCCGACAGATGGCCATCCAGAGAAGTGGCCTCCAAAGAAGGAGCCTCCATCATACTCCGGGCAGAGAGTTACACTGCTGAACAGCTCTCAGTCAGGAAGTTCTTCCTAATTTTCAGATGGAATCTCCTTTCTTGTAGTTTGAAGCCATTGTTCTGCATCCTAGTCTCGAGAGCAGTAGAAAATAAGTTTGCTCCCTCCTCCCTATGACTTTCCCTCACATATTTATACATGGCTATCATGTCTCCTCTCAGCCTTCTCTTCTGCAGGCTAAACATGCCCAGCTCTTTAAGCTGCTCCTCGTAGGGCTTGTCCTTTGGACCCTTGATCATTTTAGTTGCCCTTCTTTGGACACATTCCAGCTTATCAACTTCTCCCTTCAATTGTGGTGCCTCCTCTCTTCCATGTGAGGACCTTCTCCTGTCCCACTGCTCTATAGTCACCAACTCTGAGGGGTGTAGTAGAGTCTTCTTCTCTGGAGGTTTTTAAGCAGAGGCTGGATGGTCAACTGTCAGGGTGCTTTGATTGTGTCTTCCACATGGCAGGTGGTTGGACTGGATGGCCCTTGTGGTCTCTTCCGACTCTGTAATTCTATGAGAATTTCTATGAGTATCTCCTTGATACCTTTCTAGTTCTTGTATGAAAATTGTAAAAAATATTTTATGCCCACTGGCCCATCACCACTCTCTATGAACTACTGCCACTACAGACATCATATCAGAATTCAACTGTCCAGTACAAATATTCTGTTTATTGAACAGAATTTGAACATCACATTACAAAACCATTATTTAATACATGTAAATCACATCCCTGTCTTTCATATCCTAACAAACTCTGACTTTAATTCTCCTGTATGTCTGATCAAATTCTTTTCTGTCTCTGACCTTGACTCCATCTCTCCCAGCAACTCAGTCTCTTAAATCCTCACTCCATAACACCTAATCCTGACAAACTATTCTGACACTCCTAACCAACTGTCATATATCCGCTTTTTCAAAATCCCTTTAGAAAGACTATCAATCACTGCTCTCTCCCATTATTCCATTTTCTCACGCACTCCCTACAGTTCCTTATCTTACAACATGTAACTATAGCTACAAAGTGCAGTTATAACTATTTTACAGGTTGAGTATCCATTATCTGGAATACATGGGACCAGAAGTGTTATTGAGTTAAGATATTTTTTCCAGATTTTGGATTATTTTTGTATACATAATGAAATATCTTGGAGATGGGACCCAAGTCTAAACATTAAATTCATTTGTGTTTCATATACATGTTATACTCATAGCCTGAAGGTAATTTTATACACAACTAGCATACATACCTTGCATGTATACCACTGCCTGCCCATTTTTTCCATCCCACCCTATTACTAATTTATTTTCAATTCTCTCTAGCCCCAAACATTCACTTTTCCAGCTACCTGGAAATTGGAATAATAAATTCTGTTGAACTTATTGCTTTGTATGTATGTGTTCAGAAACTCTTGTTGTTGTGGTGACTCCTTCTTTGGAGGCTTTCAAACAGAGGCTGGATGGCCATCTGTCAGGGGTGCTTTGACTGTGATTTTCCTGCTTCTTGGCTGGGGTTGGACTCAATGGCCTACAAGGTCTCTTCCAACTCTATGATTCTGTGTTACTTATGTGTATATTTCCATCTCTTCCCAACACAACAGTGCCTGGAGCGAGCAATGAAACTTGCTTTTGGTGAATTTCATCTGTGGTACCAGTTGGCCCTTTCCATGGCAGCTTGTGGCAAGGTAAGTCTTAAATCAAAAAATCAAAAGAAAATTGAAATAAAAACCATGTCATATACTTGTGGTTCCTTCCATTTTATATACTCATGTCTCTAAAGCAAAAGTAAAGAACGGGTGAGTATTCCTTACCTAAGAAACTCCTATGAGATTCATAGGGTTATCATCAGCTGATAGGTGACTTGAAGGTAAAAAGACAATAATATATACATGGGTTGTTGTAGGTTTTTTCGGGCTATATGGCCATGTTCTATAGGCATTCTCTCCTGATGTTTCGCCTGTATCTATGGCAAGTCAGGAGAGAATGCCTCTAGTGGTTCTCAACCTGGGGTCCCCAGATGTTTTTGGCCTACAACTTCCAGGAACCCCAGCCAGTTAACCAGCTGTTGGGATTTCTGGGAGTTGAAGGCCAAAAACATCTGGGGACCCCAGGTTGAGAACCACTGCTCTAGAACATGGCCATATAGCCCGAAAAAACCCTACAACAACCCAGTGATTCCGGCCATGAAAGCTCTCAACAATATATACATGATTTAAAGCCACAATAGCAACCTCTCCTAGCTCTGAATGGTTAGCCAATTAATTTTGAAGTAAAACCAGATTGCCCAAAAGTATAACTTTGACATATATAGAGGATGCTGTAGCAGTGCCAGAATAGCCAAAAATGCAAATAAGAAGACTCTGACAGAGTCTTGCCTGATATGAGTCAACTCTTTGTATTACAAAGTCAAAAATACACAGACATCAGGACTTCTAGATCTAATCTGATTTTTAATTGAACTTCAAGATCCAGCTTCTACAGCCTAACCAAAAGATGGAGAATTAAATAACAGCATGCCTCTGAACACATTATGAACCCAGGAATTTATTTTGAACACCACAAGTGAGTTGAGGTCACAGCCCTTTTCCTCCAGGTTATCTTTTCCATTTCAACAACCTGATTTAGCTAGAGAAGGACATTTTCGTATTGCTCTTATTAGATGTGAAGATCAGAAACTCTTGTTTCATTCAGAGGTCTAAGAGTTGAACAGATAAAGGGAACCAAATTCTTTTGTGGGAGTTTGTTGACTGGCTGCTGCAGTTTGAAACTAGCTTCAAGGCAGCTGGAATCTAGCTTCAAACTGAATTAAACAATCAGTATAGATGGGACCCATGCTGGGGTAGGGGGCCTTGTACCCCAGCTGCAGCTGTTCATAAGCCAATTGCTGTTAGGAAACCAGGGTTCTAATGTAACCCTGGTTGATGCACCAGGTGAAGCTGTCTTCACGCCTTCATTTCATTCTCCACTGGAAAAAGGGGAATCCGCTATTAGCTTGGCTCCCAACCAAACCTCATAGAATCATAGAATTTATTTATATTGTGTCAAGAGCATTGCATACATAAGTATAAAACTAATAAAAACAGAAGGAGCACAAGCAGCTAAATAATTTTTGGCCAAAACCGGGCAACAGCGACTGTAGCTTTAAACAATTCTTCCTCTGTGCATGAGGCAGGGCATTGTGGACAAGTATACAGGTGTAAAGTTGTTTGTTCTGCTCCACAATCGCACAGGGTGAAAGATTCTTTTAGATAGTTCCATTTAGCCAGGGTGTCTTTTGATCTGTCCACTCCACTTCTGAGTCTGTTCAGGGACTTCCAAGTTGACCATTCTTGGTCAATTGAAACAGTCACACCTACCTCAAACAGGCAAGAGTTCTTTCTCCCACCCTGGACATTCCACAGAAAGATAAACCCTATTTTCCTAGTTTCCAATAGACCTCACAACCTCTGAAGATTCAAGCCATAGATGCTGGTGAAACGTCAGGAGAGAACGCTTCTGGAACATGGCTATATAGCCCGGAAAACTCACAACAACCCAGTGACCATTCTTGGTTTGCTCCTGGAAGCAGACCCTCATGGGGGACCATGCATTTGGGATTTCCTAGTTTAGTTGTCCAGAGGGATAATCTTGATGTTGTTGGGGGAACCTTAAGAGAAGTGGTGGTTCTCATAAAGCTTTTCCTTGATTTGAGTCTACTGGGAGGAAGCTGATAGCCATGCAGTGGATGGTTTTCACAGTGATCAACCTTTTTCTCCCACAGTTAGCAGTGACTTCCCATTGCACATCAAGAGGGCAATGCTAGCTAACTTGTAGAATCATGGAGTTGGAAGAGACCACAAGGGCCATCCTGTCCAACCCCTTGCCTTACAATCAAAGCACTCCCAACAGATGACCACCCAGCCCCTGCTTTAAAACCTTCAGAGGAGACTCACCAGTGGAACCCTCGAGTGTGGTGGAAGCACCTTCTTTAGAGGCTTTTACACAGAGGCCATCTGTCAAGAGTGCTTTGAATTCGATTTTCCTGCTTCTTGGCAAGGGGTTGGACTGGGTGGCCCACGAGGTCTCTTCCAACTCTATGATTCCATGATTTTATGAAATGAAATTTCCCTTCAGTTTCTAAAAGTTTAGCATTTACTTAAAACTTCAATTGAACATATCAAAATACAGTTCGGTTTTCTGGTTTGTTCCCACTGTATGATCAGAGACAACTAGGAGATTTTCTACTATAGAGGGAGAGGGCTTGGGGTTCCATTTGCGTGTGTGTGTGTGTGTGTGGGGAGGACGGACACTACACCCCAGGCAAACTAAATTACACCCCCCCCCCCCGAAAAAAATCATGATATATCTCATGTCCCATGGTGTTCTGGATGGCTACCTTGTTTGGCATCCTGCAAGTTCAGTGGCACAGCTATTTGAGAATTGATACAAGATCTGTAAATGCGCTGGAGCTTATGCTATGAGCAGGAGCAATTTCCTTCTCCATCTGTGCAGTATTTCAACCCTGCTCCTAAAGCTTTCCCAAGGGATTCGTGCTATATCCTCTGCAATGCTGTCATTTCGCTAATGGGGTGGGCCCGCAGACCAGAGGTTTTTTTTATCACACTCCGCAGCTTGGTGGCAGAAAAAGGAGAGATGGGTGTGGAGGGATGAGGAGGAGGAGGAGACACAATGATATCTCTCCAGAGCACTGAAGGCATTTGAGGTTTTCGAGGCAAAAGGTCTCTTTCCACCTCTGGGCTGCAGTCAAATCCCTGATCTCATTAGTAACAAGATCCCACATCCTGGCTTTCACTAGCAAAGATCCCTATTCCAGAGTGGGATTCATGAAAAACTATACAGTGTAAACCCAGTTTGACAAGTACTTGTGCCCCATAAATCTTCATATATTTCATTTTACAACATATGAGGATAGATAAAGAATGAAAGAGAAAGAAGTGAAAAGAAAGGAAGGGGAGAAAAAGGGGATTGTGGGAGGGAAGAAAGGAAAAAGAAGGGAAGGGAAAAGAAGGAAGAGAAAGAAAAGAAGGGAGTGGGGAAGAAAAGAAAGAAAAATAGCAAAAGAAGGAAAATGAAGGGAGAGAGGAGAAAGAAAAAGTATTGGAGGAAGGGTAAGATTTGAGGGTAGTGAAAGAAAGAAAGAAAAACAAAGGAAGGGGAGAAAGAAGGGAAGAAGGGAAGAAAGAAAGAAAAAGAAGGGAAGGGGAAGGAAGGAAGAAAAGGAAAGAAGGGAGGGAGGGTGGGAGAGGAGAAAGAAAGAAAAGAAATAGAAGCAAAAGAAAGAAAGGGAAAATGAAGGAAGGGAGGAAGGAGAAAGAAAAAATATAGAAGGGAGGGAAACATATGAGGGTAGGGAAAGAAAGAAAGAGGAGGAAGCAAAAAGAAAGGAAGGGGGAAAAGGGATTATGGGAGGGAAGAAAGAAAAAGAAGAGAAGGGAAAAGACAGAAGAGAAGAATGGAGGGAGGGAAGAAAAGAAATAGCAAAAGAAACAAAGGGAAAATAAAGGGAGAAAGGAGAAAGAAAAAGTATTGAAGGGAGGGAGGAAAAATATGTGGGTAGGGAAAGAAAGAGGAAGATAGAAAACAGAAAGGGGAGAAAGGAGGTAAGAAAGGAGGGAAGAAAGAAAAAAGAAGTAAACTTAAAGGAGGGAAGGAAGAGAAAGGAAAGAAGGGAGAAAGGGAGGGAGGAAAAGAAAGAAAGAAAGAAAGTGTATAAGGAAAAGCAAGGGAAGAAGGAAAGAGATGGAGAAAAGAGAGAGGGAGGTGTATGAGGGAAATGGAGGAAAGAAAGAAAGAACCACAAAGGGAGTCTACTCAAAAAGATTTGGCAGAGTTGACATTGAGACATTGTGAGGTAGGCCTTATCAGAGCTGGATAGAATCATAGAATCATAGAATCGAAGAGTTGGAAGAGACCTTTGTACATTTCAGGATTTCTTTTTGTGTCAGGAACGACTTGAGAAACTTAAGTGGCTGAGGGGGAAAAGGAAAGGGCCCGAGGCTGTTAGGAATTGTGGGAATTGAAATCCAAAACACCTGGAGGGTCAAAGTTTGCCCATGCCTGCTTTAGAAACAATGAAGTAGATGTGTGCTTGTGTGTGCATACTAATACGCTTGTGCTCTGATTGTGTCTTGCCCTTCTCTTCACAGCACTGCATTCTGCAATGCTCAGCTTGCATTTAATGAAACACTGACTTTTCAAAGACAAAGGCGCTTAAAGGACACTTTAAGAGACATTTAAAAACAGAACACTACACTGATTTCTCTCTTGCAGGTCAACACTATGGTGAAGTACAAACAAAGCTCCCTGTTATCATTTGTTCAAAAGTCTCTTGAAGTAACACTTTATCTCACTCCCTGCCTGTGCTTTGGATTAAGCTGGAAGGCTCCCTCTTTGGTCCTGTGCTAATATAGCTTTAGCAAAAAACTAATATTTGTGGGCATTGGATCTTTTCATCTGAGGCTAACCATTGTACCATGCAGGTGAAAGAAGAGGGAGAACCGTGGAAAGATGCAAAGGGGATGAAAGAGTTCTGGAAAGAACAAAAAGGGACAAAAGAGGTTGCCACAGTTTGTTTTGGCCATGCTCAGTACTGTCATTTTGTCCCAAAAGGCTACACGTGGACCTAAGGCCGTGAGAGGTTCTGCACTGCTTCATGCTGTTCCCATTAGGCAGAGCCATTGGCATCCTGAAATGTATAGAGCAGTGGTGACGCAATGGGTTAAACCCTTGAGCTGGCTGAACTGCTGACCTGAAGGTTGGTGGTTTGGATCTGCAAGACAGGGTGAGCTCCCAGCTGTCAGCTCCAGCTTCCCATGCAGGGACATCAGAGAATCCTCTCACAGGATGGTAAAACATCCAGGCGTCCCCTGAGCAACGTCGTTGCAGACGTCCAATTCTGTCACACTGGAAGCGAGTTGCAGTTTCTTAAGTCATTCTTGACATGAAAAGAAATCCTGAAATGTACAAAGTATAATTTACTAATAAGCGAAACTATTCATAATTATAATATTTAGTAGCATATATACCTGGTGTTGCCTGGGCGTTGGAGGGGATACTGCCCTCCTGCTTTCTCCCTTCTCCGGCTCTGATAAGGCCTACCTCAAAATGTCTCCATGGCATCACTCTGGCAAGTCTCTTTGAGCAGGCTCTCTTTGTGGCGCTTTCTTTTCCCCCTCCATTTCCCTCATATACCTTCTCTCTCTCTCTTTTCTCCATTTCTTCCCTCCTTCCCTTGCTTTCCCTTATACCAGTGTTTCTCAACCTTCCTAATGCCGTGACCCCTTAATACAGTTCCTCATTTTGTGGTGACGCCCAACTGCAAAATTATTTTAATTGCTACTTCATAACTGTAATTTTGCTACTGTTACGAATCGTAATGTGAATATCTGATATGCAGGATGTGTTTTCATTAACTTAACCACATTTGGCACAAATACCCGATACGCCCAAATTTGAATACTGGTGCAGTTGGGGGGAGGGGATTGATTTTGTCATTTGGGAGTTGTAGTTGATGGGATTTATAGTTAACCCACAATTAAAGAGCATTCTGAACTCCACCAACAATGGAATTGAACCAAATTTGGCACACAGAACTCCCATGACCAACAGACTATACTGGAAGGATTTGGTGGTTTTGGAGTTGAGTTTTGGAGTTGTTCACCTACAGCTAGAGAGCACTATGGACTCAAACAATGATGGATATGGACCAAACTTGGCATGAATACTCAATATCCCCAAGTGTGAACACTGGTGGAGTTTGGGGAAAATAGACCTTGACATTTGGGAGTTGTAGTTGCTGGGATTTATAGTTCACCTACAATCAAAGAGCATTCAGAACCCCACCAATGATAGAATTGGGCCAAACCTCCCACACAGAACCCCAATGCCTTGAAGGGATTTGCTGGCGCAAGCATCCCTCCAGCCTCACATGCTCTCCCTTGCCTGCACATGTGCAGCACGCTGTCATGGGTCAAGCCTCCCTGCTCTCCCCTCCCCACTTGGAGTCTCAGAAACAGCCATGGCTGAGAGGCTAGCCAACCACAGCAGAGGAGGGCTTTTGGTGGGAGGATTCGCGTGTGTTTCCAAAAAGGAAGAGAACGACAGGTGGAGAGATCCTCAGCCTTCTCTCCCAAAGGGGTTCCCAAGACCATCAGAAATATATGGGGAAAAGGAAGGGACCCAAGGCTGTTAGGAATTGTGGGAGTTGAAGTCCAAAACACCTGGAGGGCACAACTTTGCCCGTGCCTGGTCTACAGGTTGTTGGGAAACATGTTCGGGAAGTTATTCAAGGATAATTTGTTTAGTTACTGTAGAAAGGTGAATGCTGGACTACGGAGGGATTTGGTTGCATCAGGCTAGACAATTTGTTGTTATGGACCTTCAAGTTGTTTCCTACCTACAGTGAATCGATAAGGGGATTGTCTGGGACTGGAAATGTGTGACACGCCCAAGGTCACCAATGGTTTTCCAGAGCTGAGCAGCGAATTGAACCCTGGTCTGCAGAGTCATATAGTCCAGCACTTAAACCACAACCCTACGCTGGTTTGTGACTACTTAACCTGAATTAGTTTAGGTGACAACATGGGTTCTGATCTGTTATAAGGTGTCCTTATTTCGATTCTTTTGAGCTGCAGGCGAAGGCAGGCCGTGGGCGGAGGAGACGGCAGCTCTGCCTCCCTTAACAGGCTCTTGAAATATTTCCTGGGCAATGCAGAGAGCGAGAAGGGGAGGCTTTGCAAATAGATGCTGTGCTCTTGCCGACACCTTGGTTACTCTGAGCCTTTGCGTGGGCGAGAGAATCAAACAGCTCCCAGCTGATGCTCGCTGTGCCGCTGCAATTTTGGCAGAGAACATTGGGCAGAGAAAGTACAGTGTGAGGCTTCCCCGCAATCTTTTGCCACCATTGCGTTTAGCTTTCAGCACCTTGATTTTTCTTTTTCCTTTCCTTTCCCTTTTAAAAGCCAGCACTGCGCAGTCTGAAGGTCTCTCCTTTTTAATTCAGGGTGTGTCCAGGTGCATGGTTATTTTTAAAGTCTACAACAAGGTTATTGCAAAACCAGCAAAGAGCCACACAGTGCTGTGAACACTTAAATAATATACATGACGGAAAAGGTTTCTTATGGCCTGAAGTCTGCATCATCAGGTACAGGAAGCATTACCTTCTTTAGCCATAATAATAATAATGATAATAACAACAACAACACTTTATTTATATTCCACCCTTCTCTCCGGATTACAGTGTAAACCAGGCATGTGCAAACTTTCCTACTTACGGGCCGCATGGCAGGCCGGAGATGGATGGGTGAGCCAGGAGGGAGTCGGTTCTCCCCAAGTCCCCTTCCTGCCCTTTCCTTCCCTTCCCTTCCTCTTCTCTTTCGGAGGCAGAAAGTGAAGGAGAAGTTTGGATCCCAAAAGGGTTAGCCTTGCTCAGGAGGAGATGGTGGATTAGAAAGAAAAAGTGCATCCATTAGACCCGTATTGCCTACTTCTGATATAAAATTCTAGAATTCAAGCACTGGAAGAGACCCCCAGGGGCCATCCAGTCCCACCCCCTGCTATGCAAGAAGGAACAACCAACACACTCCCGATAGACAGCCTCTGTGGAAAAGCCTCCAGAGAAGGAGACTCCACCACACTCCCAGGCAGACCTATGCCACTCTCCAACAGCCCTTACTCTCAGGGAGTTCTTCCTAATCTTTTCAGTCGAATCTCTTTCCCAGCCATTTGGAACCATTGCCTCTTGTGCCCTGGTCTCTAGAGCAGCAGAAAGCCACCCCCCCCCCCCCGTCCCCTCAATGGGACACACTTTTAAATCTTGAAATGTGGTTCTCATGTTCCCTCGCTACCTTTTATTCTCCCAGTTAAACATCCCTCAGGACATTCCACAGATATACAAACCTCACTTTCCAACAGATGTCACAATCTCTGAGGATGCTTGCCATAGATGTGGATGAAACATCAGGAGAGAATGCTTCTGGAACATGGCCATACAGCCTGGAAAAGTCACAACAACCCAGTGATTCTGGCCATGAAAGCCTTTGGCAACGCACATTAATGCTTGTATCATGAAACACGAACACACATCAGTGCAACTCATTTGATGGCAAGTTTGAAAGTTTTTTCCTGGCAGCTTGCCATGTTGGCACAAAACCTTCGAAGAAAGTTGTGGGTGTGTGTGGAATAGTATAAATATATCTGCGACGTAATTCTGCTGCAGCAGTGTGGAGGGTGGGCCTGATTTGGGATGCTCCTTCTGTTGTCTTCTTTTGCAAAAGCTTAGTCCGGTTGCTAAGGAACACACTTTTAAAAAAGAAGGCAGGCACATTTGTCTTTGCATTGCAGTCAGGAGCCTTGGGAAAAAGCGAGGGCCTTAGATGACTCCTTAAATAGCAAGAGCGGGTTTGGGGGGGAGAGGAGGAAGCTGAAAGATGGTACATCCATCAGTTCAAGATTTGGTTACAAAGGTCATCCAGCTAGAGGAAACCGTGGGCTGGTGATTTTCTTCTTCAAGGAGGCACAAAAGGTGCTGTTGGAGAGGGAGAGAGAAAATTGTGTCTTTAGGTCTGTGCTGCACATGGAAATTTCCAAAGATGCCTAGAAAATTCAGCACAAGCACACTGAGCTGGCTAAAACTAGCGCCGTTGCGCTTGGATAATAGCCAATGGCTTGGAACAGAGAATGCGGTGAGCTGTGTTTGATGTTAGATCATAAAAATCCCTCTAATCGCAGGGAGTCTTTTTTTTTCTTTTTTAATGATGGGCATTAGCACCCAACTGACTGGCAGATTCTTACATCCCTGCCGCGACTCCAGCCAGCTAGATATGGCATTAAGGTTATGGCAATAGGTTATAGTCAGTGAAATGCACAGAAAGAGAGAGACACTGACTCTGATATTGTGGTGATCAGCATATATGCATAAATCACAGAATCACAGAGTTGGAAGAGGCCGCAAGAGACAGTCAGGCATGCAGGAACACATAATCAAAGTACTCCCGGCAGATGTCCATCTAGCCCAGGTTTCTCAACCTGGGGGTCAGGACCCTTGTGGGGGTCACAAGGGGGGCTTTAGAGGGGTCGCCAAAGACCATCAGAAAACACATATTTCTGATGGTCTTCGGAACCTTTTTGCCAGATAATGCTGAAGATCTTTTCTCTTCCTTTAATGTCATTCAAGCCACTAAATCTGAATTTATTTAGGTTGTGTTTCAGAGGACTCTGGCTTCTTTGTGTAGTCTGACAATCCTGAATTTTTCCAAAATGGTTTTGATGCCTGGGTTAAATGATGGCACTGTTGTCATGGTCGCTATGTTGAATGGTAGTTTTGTGTAGAGGGCAGTTCAGGCTATGATGTGTAGCAACCTCTGCTGTTATATGTTCATTTATAATGTTTTTATGATGCAGGAGGCAAAACCTTTTGACCCCCCCCCCATACATTATATTTACATTATGATTCATAACAGTAGCAAAATTAGTCATGGAGTAGCTACAAAATAATTTTATGGCTGAGGGTCATCACAACATGAGGAACTATTTTAAAGGGTTGAGGCATTAGGAAGGTTGAGAATCACTGATCTATCCTCTACTTAAAAACTCCCAGAGAAAGAGACTCCACTTCACTCCAAGGCAGCCTATTCCACTACCTATTCCACAGCTCTTACCATCTGCATTTTGGATCCATTGCTTCGTGTCCTAGTCTCCAAAACAACAGAAAATAAGCTTGCCCCCTCTTCAATATGGCATCCTTTCAGATATTTTAAAAAGGGTATCATGTCCTCTCACAGCCTTCTTTTCTCTTAGCTAAACATACCTAGATCCTTAAGCCGTTCCTCATAGGGCTTGGTTTCCAAACCATTGAATAAGACCTTCCTTGACTTGTTGTCCCCCAGATATATTGGACTGTATTTCGCAGGAGCTCCAACCAGCAAAATATCTGGGGCTGGTGTGGGCTTTGGTTTGAGATATCTGCAGGACTCCAGTTTGGAGCAAGTAGGTTTAATGTTCATTTGTTTGAACATGGAAAGTAGATGTATCTCCTATTTAAGGTCGATGCAATTGAATGCTATAGAGAATCATGTTTAGATTTGGAAAAGAGAATCTTTGACCTCTGAGGCCCCAAAAATGCATTTTTTGGGTTGTTGTGAGTTTTCCAGGCCTTCTGGCCATGTTCCAGAAGCATTCTTTCCTGATGTTTCACCTGCATCTATGGTAGGCATCCTCAGAGGTTGTACACCCAAACACGAATCAAGGAACGTGAAAGGCACTGCAGACCACTTCAACCAGAGAAGTCAACCATAGGTGAACCAACAGAATATTATTTGTGAACACGGAAATACTGGACTATCTCACAACTACCATATCAGACTATACAGAGAAGCCATTGAAATCCAATTGGACAATTTCAACAAAAAGGAAGAAACCATGAAAATGAACAAAATTTGGTTACCAGTATTAAAAAAAACCTCTAAAATCATAACAGTAAATAAAGAACAACACTCAAAAACAGGGGAATTCCAGACAAGAAACAATCAGGGCCAGCTAATCACCTCCCAACAAAGGATTTCCCCGGCAGTAAAAACCCAGACCCTGAAACTGCAGGGCCATTAAATGCTATTTAAGGTGGCCAATTAAAATATTCACACCTATCTCAAACAGTCAAGAGTTTTTTCTCCCACCCTGGACATTCCACAGATATATAAACCCAATTTTCCTAGTTTCCAACAGATCTCACAACCTATGAGGATGCCTGTCACAGATGCAGGTGAAACGTCAGGAGAGAATGCTACTGGAACATGGCCATACAGCCCTGAAAACTCACAACAATCTAATGATTCCAGCTATGAAAGCTTTTGGTGGGAACTGGAGAGTTTTCCCAATATGCTGTCCTTGTGGACTTTGCAGAGATATCCAGTTGGAAGCTGTAAGGAATATGATGCTGGAACAGTTATGCCAGGGTTGGAGAATCACAGACTGTGAGGCTGAACGTAGCCCTACTGGAATCTCAGTATATTCCCCTGGGACCCTTTTCCATGATGTGTTTTGGTGCAATTTCCTCCTTCTTCTAAAAGGTTAAGATTCTCTCCGAAGGTTAGATACCAGCAGAAATAACTTCAAGTTGAAACATACTGGTATTTTTAGTCCCAGTTATTTGCCTGCATTCCTGCCCACCATTGGAATGCAGCCCACAACAATCTTAACTGAAATTGACTTTGGCCCTTATGCTGAAAGAGATTTCCCACCCTTGAGACAGGCTTTTGGTCTGATCCAAGGGAGCTTTACTTGTGTTCCTAAAACCCTTGCCACACAGAGAGAAAACAAGACCTTCCTGCATGAAGATTTACAGTGCAGTCCTTTGTCTGGCGTGGCAATGGATGAATGACAAAAACCCGATTGCACATGCTTTATGTGTACCTGGCATCATGATACAATCACACAGACTATATAGGAGCCCTTGGTGGTGCAATGAGTTAATCCCTTGTGATGGCAGGACTGAAGACTGACAGATTTGAGGTTCGAATCTGGGGAGAGAACAGATGAGCCCCCTCTGTCAGCTCCAGCTTCCCATGCAGGGACATTAAAGAAGCCTCCCCCCACCCCAAATGTGGGCCTGTTTTCTTTTTAGAGGGATCCATGTTGAGGAGGAAAGGGTTCATATGTGATACATGAAGGCAAAACAGCAGGAATTGCAATTGGAAGCCAGAAGATGTCTTTGACTTCATATCTGCCCTGGAAGATGCCATCGTTGCATCAATTGGAGGCATCCAAGTGCAGAATTTGTACCCAGATGTAGACCTTGGATTGAAGTTCTTCCCTTGCTTAAAAAGCACTCCACTAATAAGTCTTAATTATTACTATCTCGCAGGAAACCTTGCAAACAATGTACTTTCCACCCACAGCCTGACTGAGAAATGCCAACAATTTAATTACCTGATTATTTAGACCCTTCACAGATAGTGTGGGAGCCATTATTATTCTAATATGGTTGCTGCATGATCACTCATTGTCTATTTGTCTCACTCACTGACTTACTATGCAAGCTTGTATTTCGTTATATTTATTTACTGTATTTGGAGCATACTTCACCATTCTGGGAGCATTTTAGTCTCAAAAACCAAAAGGGTTGTGGAGCATTAAATTAAATTAAATTAAATTAAATTAAAGGATGCACTTTTTCTATTCCTAGTACCTTTTCAGGACCCCCTGGTGGCTCGGTGGGTTAAACCGCTGACCAAAAGATCAAAGGTTTGAATCAATGGAGCAGGGTGAGCTCCCCGCTGTTAGCCCCAGCTTCTGCCAACCTAGCGGTTCGAAAACATACAAATGTCAGTAGATCAATAGGTATTGCTTTGGCAGGAAGGTAATGGCACTCCATGCATTCATGCTGGCCACATGACCTTGGAGGTGTCTGTGGTCAACACCAGCTCTTTGGCTTAGAAATGGAGATGAGCACCAACCCCCCAGAGTCGGACTAACTACACTTAATGTCCAGGGAAATCATTTACCTTTTTAGTATCTTTTCACACTGCTAAGGTTGCCAAGTGTCCCTTTTGGGGGGGGGGATCAGAACCTTGTCCCTTATGGGGCTGGCAGGTATCCCTTATTATAAGGGATGCCCCTTAT
The DNA here is from genome assembly GCF_037176765.1 of Anolis sagrei. Lineage (NCBI taxonomy): Eukaryota > Metazoa > Chordata > Lepidosauria > Squamata > Anolidae > Anolis > Anolis sagrei. Next base: position 26,265,823 of record NC_090021.1, on the reverse strand, counting down.
TTGGGAGCCAGAAAGCTTGTCCCTTATGCCAAGTGTTGTAGGCTCTATTTCAGAGGAAGGAAATGGCAAAACCACCTTTGAGTATTTCTTGCTGAAGAAAGGCCTGTGAAAACATACACACAGCAAGATAAGATGAGAAGTAAGAAGAGTTAGAAGGCATGATCATCAAGTTTGCAGATGACACCAAATTGGGAGGGATAGCTAAAACCCCAGAAGACAGGAGCAGAATTCAAAACGATCTTAATAGATTAGAGAGACCAACTAAAACTAACAAAATGAAGTTCAAAAGTAAAAAGCAGAAAAAATGAAATTCCACTAAAGCAGAAAAAATGAAATGCAAAGATTAAGAATGGGGGACACGTGGCTTGAGAGCTGTACGTGTGAAAAAGATCTTGGAGTTCTCGTGGACAAAAAGTTAAACATGAGCCAACAATGTCATGTGGTGGCAAAAAAGCCAGTGGGATTTTGGCCTACATAAATAGGAGTATAGTGCCTAGATCCAGGGAAGTCATGCTACCCCTCTATTCTTCCTTGGTCAGATCACACTTGGAATACTGTGTCCAATTCTGGCACTGCTACTTAAGGGAGATTTTGACAAGAAGGAATGTGTCCAGAGAAGAGAGACAGGGGTCTGGAGAACAGGCCCTATGAGGAGCGGCTTATAGAGCTGGGCATGTTTAGCCTGCAGAAGAGAAGGTTGAGAGGAGACATGATGAGGGCCATGGATAAAGATGTGAGGGGAAGTCATAGGGAGGAGGGAGCAGGCTTGTTTTCTGCTGACCTGGAGACTAGGACATGGAACAATGGCTTAAAACTACAGGAAAGAAAATTCCTCCTGAACATGAGGAAGAGCTTCCTAACTGCGAGAAGGGCTGTTCAGCAGTGGAACTCTCTGCCCCTGAGTGTGGTGGAGGCTTCTTCTTTGGTGGCTTTTAAACAGAGGCTGGATGGCCATCTGTCGGGGGTGCTTTGAATGTGATTTTTCCTTTTTCTTGACAGGGGGTTGGACTGGATGGCCCATGAGGTCTCTTCCAACTCTGATTCTATGATAATGTTTGGTAAAGTTGAAGGCAGTAGGAAAAGAGATGAGAACATGATACAATGGATTGATAGATTATTTCTATATTTCTTTTGTGTATGTGAATTAAGTTTTATACTATTACTGTTCCATAGCACTGTTCTGTAGGTCTCAAAAATCAAAATTACTTGATTGTTTCTGCATCTAAACCTCTACAAGCCATTATGAATTCGATAAAAGAAGGGAAAATACCTGAAACATGGAAAGATGCATATATAACATTAATACCAAAGGAAGATAGAGACCCTCTTCAACCATAATGGCAGATGCAAACCTTAGGGTTGCATCTGCATGAGACATGTTGTTGTGCTTTGAAATAGGTACGCTGTCAGTGAAGTGCAGTGGTTTGAATAGTGAACATGGATACCAGGAACCCAGTGTTTGAATCCCTGCTTATTCATAGGATCTGCTGATTGACCTTGAGCAAGTCAGACTTTGAATAAATCTTGCCAAGAAAATCCTATGATGAGGTTGCCGTAGAATAGATAGAGTAAGTACACAAAAACAACAAAAGCCCAACATTGATAGATTTCCAAAGTGGGCGTTTCTGACACTTTCTGGTTGCTCTGAATTTCAAGGGCTCTTGTTTTGAAAGTTGCACAATGCAGAACACTGGAGCGGCTTTCCATTTGGCAGCTGGCTCTCCTCACTGCGTAATCTTTTTACCATAACGTTTGCTGTTTAATCTTTACTGTACTTCACTGTCAAGGGATTAAAGATTGCCTTGTTGATTAACTCTGCTGTTTTTCAATTACGAATCCATCATTTCATCAATTGATGGATCATTGCTTGCACATCCACTTGTACAAATTGAAGTGGATTTCTTTCTTGCAGCCCTGCTTGGCCCCACTGTGTGACCTTGGATACGCTTAAGTCTCAGAAAACCTTAGGGTTGCCATAAATTGTGATGACCTGAAGGTACACAACAACAGCAAACTCTGCCCTTCTCATCTCCAAAACATTTCTTGCAGGGGGAAAGGCATGGCCTTTTCCTAGAAATGTGCATAACCCTAGCCTCAAGGGATTTCATTAGAATTAGCATAGCTGTTGCTTTGCATCCTTTAACTTTCTCAGATTTTTTTTCTGAAGCAGGAACCTTCAAATTCATCTCACAGTTTTCACTTGAAGTGGCATTTTTTGGTAACACTCCAGTAATATCCCTTCAGGGACTCCTTCCTCCACACACACACACACACACACACACACACATTTAGCTAATTGCAAAAGTTATTTGCTGAATTTTTCATCTTTTGCAAATCTAAATGCATGCGTGCACTTAAAAAACAGTATTTATTAGGTTCTTGTGGGTTTTTTTCGGGCTATAGGAGAAATGCCTCTAGAACATGGCCCTATAGCCCGAAAAAACCCACAAGAACCTAGTGATTCCAGCCATGAAAGCCTTCGACAATAAACAGTATTTATTTATCGTGTCAGAAGCACATTGAGGGTACAGTTGTAATGTATTTAAAAAACACAAAGTTTAAAAAACTTGGCATTATACAAAATGTCCTTTGACTAGTAGCTGGACACTTGGAGTGCCTCTGGTGTTGCTATAAGAAGGTCCTCCATTGTGCATGTGGCAGGGCTCAGACTGCATTGCAGTAGGTGGTCTGTGGTGTGCTCTTCTCCACACTCGCATGTCATGGACTCCACTTTGTGGCCCCATTTCTTAAGGTTGGCTCTGCATCTCGTGGTGCCAGGGCGCAGTCTGTTTAGTGCCTTCCAAGTCACCCACTCTTCATGTGCCCAGGGGGAAGTCTCTCATTTTATATCAACCATGGCTTGAGGTTCTGGGTTTTAGCCTGCCACTTTTGGACTCTCACTTGCTGAGGTGTTCCAGCGAGTATCTCTGTAGATCTTAGAAAACTATTTCTTGATATAAGGCATTGGCATGCTGGGGATGTATTTAAACAGATTGTTTAAATACATCCCTGTGGGTTTAGCTTTCAGTGGAAGGAGCTGCACATCAGACTAAGTGTGATGGATTCTGCACCTATAGAGTCAGGCATCCATGGCTTGAAAATATATAATTTTTGAAAATTCCAAAAGTAAACCTTGATTTTGTCATTTTGTGTAAGTGACACCTTTTTACTCTGCCGCTGTACATAATGGGACTTTAGCAGTCATGAATCTTGGTATCTACAGGAGGGGAGATCCTAGAAGCCAACCGCAATGGACACCAAGGGCTCAATGCATTCTCCTCTGTCTCCAGGTGTATCTGCAGTTTGACACTACTAACTGCTATGTTTCAATACTATGGAATTTGGGGAATTGTAGCTTTGTAAGGCCTTTAGTCTTCTCTGTCAAAGAGTGCAGGTGCCTCACCAAACTACACATCCAAGAATACCATAGCATTGAGTCATAGCAGTTAAAAGCAGTATCAAACTGTATTAATTCTACAATATAGATGCACCCAAGTTTTCCTGGATCAATGACAACAAAATTGAATTTTATATCACATTTTGGCTCCCAAGGTCTGAATTTGATATCTCAATTGAGTGAGAGGTTACACATATGCAGGTCTAAGGGAGGATGCAGTGGTGCAATGAGTTAAACTGCTGAGTTGCTTAATTTGCTGATCGGAAGGACAGTGGTTCGAATCCATGGGACGGGGTGAGCTCCCGCTGTTAGCCCCATCTTCTGCCAACCTAGCAGTTTGAAAACATGCAAATGAGAGTACATCAATAGGTACCGCCCCAGTGGGAAAGTAACGGTGCTCTATGCAGTCATGCTGGCCACATGACCTAGGAGGCATCTATGGACAACGTTGGCTCTTTGGCTTAGAAATGGAGATGAGCACCCCCCCCCCCCCCCAGAGTCAGACACGACTAGACTTAATGTCAAGGGGAAACCTTTATCTTTACTATGCCTGCACAAACATGCATAAAGCGCTCCTCCAAAGAGGAGGAGGGTTTCCAGATTCACATCAGGGTTTCCAGATTCACATCTTCCTTTTCAGCCAACTAACATCTCAGGAACACTGGAGAATTGAATGGGGGGCTGCCCTGTGAGATTGCTATTTCCACTATTAGTGATAAGAAATAACAGTTCTGTAGGCAAAACTATAATCAACCTTCTATAATTATTGGGGTTATAGGGCCACAGGATCCCTGGAAAGAGAAAAACCACAAATTAAAAATGGCTTTTCTTCAACCTGAAAAAATATCTTCATAAGAATCTCTAAATCAGAGCTTTCCAAACATTTAATGTGTGTGTGTGTGTCAGGAGCGACTTGAAAAACTGCAAGTCACTTCCGGTGTGAGACACACCTTTTGCATATGCGTCATTTCGCAATACAGTAATTCAGTTTTACCAACAAACTGGCAGTTAAAACAAAACTTTATAAAGAGATACACATAGATTGAGTATAATAACAAAATGTATGGATGCATAACATAACTCATGAAAACTTTTCATTTATATATTTTTACAAATATGATTTATTGCTTATTTCACATAGACTCAGGTTTCTCATTACGTTTCCTGAAAATACCTCCAAACTGCAGCTGATTAATGTATTGAGACATATAGTTTGGAAAACTCTGCTTTGGGTTCTCTAGAGGCTCTAGAGATGCCTAGAGAGTAGATGTAATCAAATCTGTGAATAATCAAATCTGCAAAAGTCAAAGCTGTGAATGTGGAGGACCATACTGTGGATGGAGAGAGGTCAAAGCACCTGACTTCTACTGAGATGCTGTGATACCATTATTCCTCTACTACAAAAAGTGGCAGGGAAATACTGAACCCAGATCGTTTAGGAAATAGGAGGGTGTAGACTTTCCTTTCCAGTGACACCAAGCGTTTTCACATCACCATTAGCAGTGTGATATACAGTCATCATGTTTAGCAGCCATTAATCCCCTGATCCTCCATGAATTTCTTTAATCCCCCTTTAAGCTCTTCAAGGTGGTGGCCAGCACTAGAGTTTGTTGTAGGAAATTGCTCCGTGTAACTGTGCTGCGTGATGAAATCCTTCCTTTTATCTGCCCTGAATCTTCCAGTACTCAAGGATGAATTGTGGTTCTGGTATCTTTGCATACATACATACATACTTACATATTTGTATATAGATAAAGGTAAAGGTTTTTCCCGACATTAAGTCCAGTTGTGTCCAACTCTGGGGTGTGGTTCTCATCTCCATTTCTAAGCCAAAGAGCTAGTGTTCTCTGTAGACACCTCCAAGGTCATGCGGCCAACATGACTGCATGGAGCGCTGTTACCTTCCCACCGGAGTGGTACCTATTGATCTACTCACATTTGCATGTTTTCGAACTGCTAGGTTGACAGAAGCTGGGGCTGACAGCAGAAGCTCACGCTGCTCCCAGGATTTGAACCTGCAACCTTTCGGTCAACAAGCTTAGCAGCTCAGTTGTTTTACCCGCTGTGCCACTGGGGATTCCATATTTGTATTTACCTACGCAATATTTCCCCCCTCATTCATGTCAGTCTTCCAAAATTAAATCCATATTACCTTTCCCTAAGTATGTAATCTATTTGCTTTTTTTCATGTCAGGAGTGACTTGAGAAACTGCAAGTTGCTTCTGGTGTGAGAGAATTGGCAGTCTGAAAGGACGTTGCTCAGAGGACGCCCAGATGTTTTTTTTATGTTTTACCATCCTTGTGGGAGGCTTCTCTCATGTTCCCACATGGGGAGCTGGAGATGACAGAGGGAGCTCATCCACACTGTTCCCAGATTCGATCCTCCGACCTGTCGGTCTTCAGTCCTGCCAGCACAAGGGTTTAACCCATTGCTCCACTGGGGGTTCATCTACAGGCTGGAAAGGGAGTTCACAATTTAACAAAGTGTATCATTTGTAAACTGTACCTTTGTGAAACTCAGAGAGGCCTTGTTTACATTAAAAAGGTGTTCTGTTTACTTTCTCCACGACAGAAGGCAAGGCCATTCCAGAATATGTAAGGTCAGTAGAAAAGAGCAGCATCATTATTACCAAGCACAGTATCTTTCAGTAACATCTCATTAGCAATGAAGATGTTTTTGTAAGAACATCGAGAAGAAAACGTTTATTTGGCATTGGCTTTTATAGGCAGCTGCCCCTTTCACCAGAGGCATCTCATGACATCAGCTGCTCTCCACAAAAGGTTAAGCCTTATGAAATGTGTGTGTATTTTAAGGAGCCCTAAGAATCTTCATTGGGTTTTTTTTGCTGCAGTAGAGTAAGGCTGCATCTGCACTGCAGAATTAATGCAGTTTGACACTACATGAACTGCCATGGAATTCTGGGATATGTAGTTTTGTGTCAAAAAGCTCTGGTGCCATAAGTAAAGGTAAAGGTTTCCCCTTGGCATTAAGGCTAATCATGTCTGACTTTGGGGGATAGTGCTCATCTCCATTCTAAGCCAAAGAGTCGGCGTTGTCTGTAGACCTCTCCAAGGTCATGTGGCCAGCATGACTGCATGAAGCGCTGTTACCTTCCCGCCGGAGTGGTACCTATTGATCTACTCACATTTGCATGTTTTTGAACTGCTAGGTTGGCAGAAACTGGGCCTAACAGCAGGAGCTCATCCTGCTCCACAGATTTGAACTGCTGACCTGTCAGTCAGCAAGTTCAGCAGCTCGATGGTTTAACCCTTTGCACCACCGGGGGCTCTACAAACTACAAATTTCAGGATTCCATAGGATGGAAGTATGAGAATTAAAGTGGTATCAAATTGCTATAATTCTGTAGTGTGGACAGTCTGGAAGATCACTGCTCCCTTGGAGAGAACACACTAACTTTCCTACTAATTTTCCTTTCTCCATACTGCATTAAGGATAGTTCATGGTAGGGTTTTCATTTTGCATTCAGCCTTATTTCAATACGGTACAACTGATTTCTTTCCTTTGTAATGCTCTAATGTTTCCCCACCATTTTTTTTATTTTGAATTCACCTCCTTTAACTTTAACATTTCCACTGTAGAATTAATGTAGTTTGACACCTCTTTAGCTGTTGTGACTCAGTGTTATCGGATCCCGGTAGTTGTAGTGTTTCAAGGTCTTTAGCCTTTTCAACCAATGAGTGCTGGTGCTTCACCAAACTACAAATCCCCTTATTGCATAGCATTGAGCCCTGGCAGTTATAGTGTGTCAATCTGCATTCATTTTTCAGTGCAGATTCACCCCAAGAAAGACACTTAGTGGTCCACAAAAAACATTCCTTGCCCATCGAATCTAAAATACACAAGGTGCCAAAAATGGGGTTGATTGGCAGATTGAAGTGCACAGAGATTGAAGTGTACAGGATTAAATGCATTCTTGTATCATAATTGCCGATGTCTTCAAACTGGATAGATGCCATAGGCTTGGCATAGATAGATGGATAGATGCCATACACCTGAATAAAAGGCTTGCTTTGTCATTTGAAATGGAGAAACCAAATGGCTTCTGTTTTATTGTCTTTGTTCCCACTCAGGTTACGGCCGTGGGAGGGTCACTTTTTGTTTACATAGACTTCCTATGAGATCTAAAGCAAAATGCAGGTGCCCCTGGGATCATAACACTGTCATTTTATTTCCTTTGTATTCTCTGCTAGAGCCAGTTTTGTGCTAAAGCTCTGGAAAGCAGGGTTTTAAATTCCTTCTCGACCATGGAAACTCATGGCTGAGTCATACTCTCTTAGCCTTCAATGAAGGCAGTGGAAAGCCTCCTTTTCATAAATCTTTCCAAGAAAACCCCAGGATAGTCAGAATTGACTTGAAGGCACAGATCAACAACAAATGCTATTTTGCCATGGATTAATATAGCTTTTCTGAATGCAATTTGTGTTCAAGTTTACGCTGAATCCATTCCTCTTAGGGGGTCCTTTCCTTCTTTATTACTTTCTTTCTCCTCCTCCTCTGTTTCTTCCTGTTTTCTCCTTTGCTTTCGGATTATCATTTTTCCTTTCCGGGTTGAGAGCAGTACGTGTGAAAAAGATCTTGGAGTCCTCGTGGACAACAAGTTAATCATGAGCCAACAATGTGATGTGGCGGCAAAAAAAGCCAATGGGATTTTGGCCTGCATCAGTAGGAGCATAGTGTCTAGGTCCAGGGAAGTAATGCTACCCCTCTATTCTGCTTTGGTTAGACCACACCTGGAATATTGTGTCTAATTCTGGGCACCACAATTGAAGAGAGATATTGACAAGCTGGAATGTGTCCAGAGGAGGGTGACTAAAATGATCAAGGGTCTGGAGAACAAGCCCTATGAAGAGTGGCTTAAAGAGCTGGGCATGTTTAGCCTGAAGGAGAGAAGGCTGAGAGGAGACATGATAGCGATGTATAAATATGTGAGAGGAAGTCATAGGGAGGAGGGAGCAAGGTTGTTTTCTGCTGCCTTGGAGACTAGGATGCAGAACAATGGCTTCAAACTGCAAGAAAGGAGGTTCCATCTGAACATGAGGAAGAACTTCCTCACTGTGAGAGCTGTTCAGCAGTGGAACTCTCTGCCTCGGAGTGTGGTGGAGGCTCCTTCTTTGGAAGCTTTTAACAGAGGCTGGATAGCCATCTGTCGGGGGAGCTTTGAATGCAGTTTTCCTGCTTCTTGGCAGGGGGTTGGACTGGATGGCCCATGAGGTCTCTTCCAACTCTATGATTCTATGATTCACGACAGATTGGTGCCCCAAAAAGTATTTATGGGAGGGAACAATTGCAACTATTTTCTTTTTAGTAGCTGACCACCAAGTTGGAATTGCTGCACAGCACTTTGGAGACAATGAAGAAGAAACAGGTGGCTGAAGGCAGAAGTAAACTTGAGGAGATGTCATTGTCTCTGGGAATTTGATGTGGAGAAGCAACTGCTTGATAGATGTGCTTCTAGGATGAAGTACTGGCATGAAATGTTTTGCGGTATAGTGCTAAGTGTATGGAGGCTCCATAGAAAGAAGGAAGCCCAAGATGAACTAGACCTTTGTTCCCTGGGGAGATGGTAGCGGGGTATAAATAAAGTGTTATTATTATTTGCTCCTGTAGGAGTTTCCTTTGGGAATTGTTGCATGGATAGTAGATGCATCTACAATGTTAAATGCAGTTTGCCCCACTTCAAATTACTTGACTCAATGCTGTGGCATCCTAGGAGATGGAGTTTAGTGAGACACCACCGCTATAAGGCTGAGAAAGCTAAAAGATCTTGCAAAATTACCATGATTCCCCAGCATTGATCCATTACAGTTAAAGTGATGACAAACTTTAAATCCCATGGCTCAATACTATGGAATACTTGGATTTGTCATTTTGCAAGGTCTTGAGCCTTCTCTGCCAAAGAGTGCTTGTACCTCACCAAACTACAACTCCCAGGATTCCATAGCATTGAGCCATGGCAATTAAAGTGGGGTCAAACTGCATTAAATCTACAATATAGACACATCCAACCTAGCAGTTCTAGATTAGGTTAACTTAGACTAGGGCCCCTTCTACACAGCTGAAGAAAACCCCACATTATCTGCTTTGAACTGGAATATATGCTGGCCACATAACCTAGGAGGTGTCTATGGACAACGTTGACTCTTCGGCTTAGAAGTGGAGATGAGCACCACCCCCAGAGCCAGAGATGAAGGGGAAGCCTTTACCTTTATCTGTGTATCCGTGTTTCATTGTTTCGAGGCATTGAATGTTTGCCTTGTGTCTGTATATGTTGGAATTGGCCCTGAGTCTCCTCGGGGAGATAGAGCAGAATACAAATAAAGTGCTGTTGTTGTTGTTTTGCATCTATAAGAGCCAGTGTGGTGCAGTGATTTGAGCATTAGCTATGATTCTGGAGACTAAGATTCGAATCGCTGCTCAGACATGAAAACCCACTGACTGACCATGGGGAAGTCACACTCTCTCAGTTCAGAGGAAGGCATAGGCAAACCCCGCTTTGAGCAAACTTTGTACAAAAGCAATCCATGATAGGTTCGTTTTAGGAGTTACCATAAGTTGGAAATGCTTTAAACAGTGGGTAGAAAGAGATGATTTCACGTTGAAGCATCTTATGTGTACATATGTGTGTGTGTGTGTGTGTGTGTGTGTGTATGTGTATGCATGTATATAGAAATATATGAAGGAGGAAGGATTTTATTAAAATATGAATTGTCTTTTTAGGGTAATGCTTGCTTCAGCAGACATAAATTAAGGAGTGCTTTGATTGTGTGTTCCTGAATGGCAGGGGGTTGAACTGGGTGGCCCTTATGGTCTCTTCCAACTCTATGATTCTATGAGACCAGGGTTTGAATCCTCACTTGGCCATGGAAACATACTGGTGCAAGTCACAATGTCTCAGCCCCAGTGGAAGGCTCAGGTAAACTCTCTCTGAACAGGTTTTGTCCAGAAAACACCACAATATCATCACCATTTGTCCAGAAAAATCCCATGATGGCATTACTATAAATTAGAAATAATTTGAAGGCACAACAACAACAGATTCCACATCAGGAAGGCAACATTTGGGATAAGTCGGCCACAGCTGCACTGCCTAACCGTCTTTTCCCTCTTCTGCTTTTTCTCTCTCCTCTTCCCAGTCTGCACACGCTGTCTCGGTGCTCAGAGAATGTGCAAAGCTGCGTCCTGCGGATCCCACCGTCCCCCTCCTGGCTGCCAAGGTCTGCATTGGCCGTCTGCACTGGGTAAGCGAGCTGGCGCAGTGCTTCTTACATAAGGCATTAGGTGCCGCATTGACAGCAGCCGCACTTGAGTGCAGCTTCAAGAGAGCAGAGACGAGAGCAGAGTGGGGGAAGAAATCCTGAACAGCTGCACCGAGATGCTGCAACCAGTTCTCCCACTCCAAAAATGCTATTCTCGGTGGGGAAGGAGCCTTACTTCAGACCTGTCATAAAGCTGCCTGTTCAAACTGATTTCCCTGAAAAGAATCAAAATAATTGGGTCTTTTGCCTCTTAATGACTGTGTAGCATGGTGCAAACTGTGCCCTGTGTGTGTGTTGATTGGGAAGGGAGCCCTACGGAGCACAGGGTGGCTTAGTCCCCTACTACGTTGTGCATGGGATTGCTTTGGAGTTTGTCTACCCCATGTTAAGCTTGATGGGCTTTTGTTTCTGGCTCTGATTGGTAACTGAGTTTTTTTCCTTCTTGTTCTTAGCACCAGAATAGCAGCCTGCTTTTTGTGGATTTTGCTTTTGTTTTATGTTTTTACATTTTGGTCTTGTTAATAGGTACCTTCTGGTCACATCACGAGGACGGGTGGGAGAGACTTTGGCTTTTGCAAAATGATGATAATCTTCACCAGCAGAAGCAGCTGCTGGTTTTTAGCAGGTCCCCATTTAGCAAATTCTTTGAGCGAGATCTTGCGCCTCTTTTCAAAGCCTTCTCCACCAGGTGGCCCTGCAGACAACGCCGGCTGCAATATTATTATTCCGAGCCAACGCAGGAGAGAAGCAAACTGCAGAGAAGGAAAATAGAGGTTTGGCCAAGTGCTTGGGGTTGATGAATTGCCTCGCTTTTAATTGATTTGACTGAATAATTAACAGGTTGAAATAAGTCTTGAGGAATCACAATAACAGGTGACAAAACCATCAGGATACTTAATGCACAGCTCACCTCCTGTTGATAGCTGGACCAGCAAATAATTATTTCCTAGGATTTTTTTTTAAAAAAATGTTAGTATTTTAGAGTTGCATGGCCCTAAAGTGCAAAATGCAAAATGTAGTCTCTCTCTCTCTATGTATTATATACACAGACACACACAGACACACACATACACGCAGAGGGGGGGGGGCACTACATTTTTGTTGCACAGCCAGCAGATTCTAGTCAGCGCCCCAAGTCCAAATGCACAAGACTCAAAGACAAGAAGAAAAATGAACAGATTTTTTTTTACTCTTAATAGCAGAGATGGAACATAAACTTGCAATGTTGCATATAAAAAAACAAACAGTGCAAGAAACTTACATAGTCTTTGAAAGTAACACAAAATAAGGTATCTTCATCTTAAGTCAAATATTTTATTTATTTATCGTGTCATCAGCAACCACTGTTTTACAATTCTAACAGAGCAAAACAAACACAGAGATTAAAATGAAAAAGAAAAAAAAGAAAAAAAACCACACTGATTTTGTAAATTTGGTATTTGGTTAAATGTCCTTTGACCAGTATCTGGCCACTTGGAGTGCCTCTGGGGTTGCCGCAAGAAGGTCCTCCATCGTGCATGTGGCAGGGCTCAGGGTGCATTGCAGCAGGTGGTCAGTGGTTTGTTCTTCTCCGCACTCGCATGCCGAGGATTCCACCCTGTAGCCCCATTTCTTAAGATTGGCTCTGCATCTCGTGGTGCCAGAGCGCAATCTGTTCAGCGCCTTCCAAGTCGCCCAGTCTTCTGAGTGCCCAGGGGGGAGTCTCTCATCTGGTATCACCCATGAATTGAGGTGCTGGGTTTGGGCCTGCCACTTTTGGACTCTCGCTTGCTGGGGTGTTCCAGCGAGTGTCTCTGTAGTTCTAAGAAAACTATGTCTTGATTTAAGTCGTTGACGTGCTGGCTGATACCCAAACAGGGGATGAGCTGGAGATGTCTCTGCCTTGGTCCTTTCACTATTGGCTGCTACTTCCCGGCGGATGTCAGGTGGTGCAATACCGGCTAAGCAGTGTAATTTCTCCAGTGGTGTGGGTCGCAGACACCCCGTGATAATGCGGCATGTCTCATTAAGAGCCACATCCACTGTTTTAGTGTGATGAGATGTGTTCCACACTGGGCATGCATACTCAGCAGCAGAGTAGCATAGCGCAAGGGCAGATGTCTTCACTGTGTCTGGTTGTGATCCCCAGGTTGTGCCAGTCAGCTTTCGTATGATGTTGTTTCTAGCGCCCACTTTTTGTTTGATGTTCAGGCAGTGCTTCTTGTAGGTCAGAGCACAGTCCAAAGTGACTCCCAGGTATTTGGGTGCGCTGCAATGCTCCAGTGGGATTCCTTCCCAGGTAATCCTCAGAGCTCGGGATGCTTGTCTGTTCTTAAGGTGAAAGGCGCATGTCTGTGTTTTAGATGGATTAGGGATCAGATGGTTTTCCCTGTAATAGGCAGTAAGAGCACCTAGAGCTTCGGAGAGCTTCTGTTCTACCATCTCAAAGCTCCCTGCTTGAGCAGTAATGGCACGATCGTCAGCATAGATGAAACTCTCTGTCCCTTCTGGCAGTGGCTGGTCATTTGTGTAGATGTTGAACATGGATGGAGCAAGCACGCTCCCCTGAGGCAGGCCGTTCTTCTGTTTCTGCCATCTGCTTCTCTGGCCCTGGAACTCAACAAAAAAGCTCCTGTTTTTAAGTCAAATGAGAGAGCAAAAACATAAACCTTGAGTAAACAGCTCTTCAACCATAGCCTCCTTTAGAGCAGCCTAACAGCTTCTCTCCAACCTGCTCCCAGAGCACAGTCTTTGAGCATAGATCTCAGAGAAACAGCTCTCCTCCACCACCCCACTGTATTCTAAAAACCCATAGTTATACCCCATCGGGTGTGGCTCAAGCTTGCTGGTTGACCTATGTTACCAGCTGCACATAATAATTGCCATCATAAGGTTTTTCTTCAACACACACAATTGGTCCTGTTACAATTTACTGTAACAGTTTTGCATTAAGCAATGCACTTAAGAGCAATGCAACATTCTAAAACATAGATATAGTTATAGGTATAGATATAGTCAAACCACCTCTGGATGATTTTAGAAGGTAAATAAAGAACAGCACTCAAAAACAGTGGAACGCCTGAGAGCAAACAATAAAATTGCCAGTTAACACCTCACAAACAGAGGATGCCTCAGGCAACAACAGCCAGGCTACCTCCATGCAAATACCCTTACTGATTGACTTTGCTGCTTCATGGCTACTCAATGCTATTCAAACTTGCTAATTGCAACATTCACATTTGCTTTTCACAGACAAGGTTTCTTTCTCCCACCCTGGGAGAAATATATATATACACTCCACTTGTTTCACTTCCAACAGACCTCTAAGGATGCCAGACACAGGTGCAGGTGAAACATCAGGAGAGAATGCTACTGGAATACAGCCCAAAAACTTGCATTAACCCAGAGGCCAGATTGCTTTGATTATATCTTCCTGCATGACAGAAGATTGGACTGGAAGGCCCTTGTGGTCTCTTCCAACTCTCTTTTTAATCCTTCCTTCCTTCCTCCATCTCTCGCTTTCTGTATGTAATTCAGTTAGGCACTGAATTACATACACAAAAAGAGAGAAAGATTGTGTCTTCAGTTCAGTAATTCAGTTAGGCACTGATAACATACAGAAACAGAGATGGAGAAAGAAAGAAAGCAACCTAAAATCGGAAGAGAACAAAACTTCCTTTGGTATTGCTTTTGTAGCACATTTTAGGTATTATAGAAACAAAACTAAAAAGAATGATTGTTCATCTTTCAGTCTATGTTTTGAGATGCATTTGTCAAGTCCCAGCCTCTGATTTGGAATTTATAACCTAGAGATGAATACTTTGGATGACTGGGTTGCTGTGAGTTTTCCAGGCTGTATGGCCATGTTCCAGAAGCATTCTCTCCTGATGTTTCACCCACATCTATGGTAGAGGTCTCACAACCTCTGAGGATGCCTGCTATAGATGCAGGTGAAACATCAGGAGAGGATACTGCTGGAACATGGCCATACAGCTGGGAAAACTCACAGCAACCCAGTGATTCTGGCCATGAAAGCCTTCAACAAAGCTTTGGATTACTCTTTTTGGTTTTTAGTTTTGCCTTTGATGTTGTGGTCCTATCTCCATGCCCAGTGTAGTACAGTCAGCCCTTTGTGCCCATGGTTTCAACTACACAGTTTGAAAATATATTCTTTTAATTCCAAAAGCCAAATATTAATGTTTCCATTTTATATATGGATACCACCTTACTGTTCCAGTGTAAATAATGTGACTTGAGCATCAATGGATTTTGGTATCCAGGGTGGGTCCTAGAATCAAACTCTAATGGATCTCAAAGGCCCACTATGTTATATTTACAAGAGCTGTTTCAAAAACTGTTCTTGTTCCCCAAATCAAAGTCTTCTCCAACAGGACTTAGTTAATTAAAAAAATAATCTGGCCATGCTAGCTAAGAGATACATAGAGTCATGGAATTGGAAGAGACCAAGGCTGTATGGCCATGTTCCAGAAGCATTCTTGCCTGACATTTCACCCACATCTATGGTAGAGGTCTCACAACCTCTGAGGATGCCTGCCATAGATGCAAGTGAAACATCAGGAGAGAATGCTGCTGGAACAAGGCCATATAGCTGGGAAAACTCACAGCAACCCAGTGATTCTGGCCATGAAAGCCTTCAACAAAGCTTTGGATGGCAATCCAGCCCAACCCACAAAAGCCAAAACTGCAAATGTGGAGGGGCAGCTTCAAAGTGCTCACCAATATTTTCCAACCTGGCCCTCCACAAAGTTAGTTTACAGCTTGCGCTAACCATTCCCTACGTTGACTGGGAATTAGGGAAGATGTAGTGGGTTGCTGTGAGTTTTTGGTGCTGTATGGCCATGTTCCAGAAACAATCTCTCCAATTTCACCCACATCTATGGCAGGCATCCTCAGAGGTTGAGGGGGTCCTCTGAGGATGCCTGCCATAGATGTGGGTGAAACGTCAGGAGATAATGCTTCTGGAATATGGCCATACAGCCTGGAAAACACATCAAGCCAGTGATTCTGGCCATGAAAGCCTTTGACAACACGGGGAAGATGTAGTCCAACATATCTGAAGGGCAGATTGAAGGAGACTGAGATATGTTAGAATTACCTATACAAAAATAATAACATATTTTTAAAATTAAGCTAATATGATTCCCATCATTCATCCACAGCAAACCCTAATGCTCTTGCCTTGGGAATGCTTCATCCCTAAATATAATTATTACAGTAATTTTGTGCACTCAGAGTGTACAGTAATAATACTGGAATGAGATCATTGTAAGAGGAAGTCCAGCAAGATAGTCCCCCCACCCGCACAGTAGTATGTATTATGTAAAAAGCTGGGTGTGACCAAGTATCTGATCTAACCCTCTAACAGAAAGTGAAGAACTGTTTGGCTATGAAAATATCAAGCCTCTTCATTTTTCAAGAAGCTCAGTTATGTGACTTATTCTGTGTATTTTCAGAAAGCTATAAATATATTGTTAGTTTTGGAATAAATTTAGAAATGTAATTGCCAGTTAGCTACAAGACTTGAGATAGGGAGGAAGCAGGGAGAAGGAAAGAGCCAGAACATCACATCTAAGTGAACAGACTCACTAGATGTGCTCTTTCCCTCCATCTGATTGGATAGCTGAGCTCCCTCGTTGTATTTGTTTTATTTTTTAAAAAGCAACTTTGCTTAACACGTTTTTTAAATCCTCATCGTTTTATTAATTACAGCACATTTGGAAAAGTGGAAAGCAGATTTTCATACTAGTTAATCAAGCTGCCATTTAATGTACCTTCCTGCCTTTTGCGTGTGGAATGGTGGAGTTCGTTAGCAGGTGGAATGAATATTAATTGGGCAAAGCAAAGAGATGCAGAGGAGAAACTCAACCCCTGGTGAATCTAGTGAAATATATTCTTAGATGAAGTCATTACAGTTAGAATTAAAAAGAATCCCAAGAACTATGGGCATTTGACTTTAAAAGGGGCAACATGGTTAAAGGTATATAAAACGTCAGAGAATTACGGTATTATGGACCATGGAAACCAAGGCTGTCCCTCTGCCACTCTACGCAGAGAAGGGGAGCATACTCATATTGACCTGTGGATAAATCAACCCACAGGTCAACATGAGTATAAGGTTGACTTTTTGCCTACAATTTCTAGGAGTAATATGGTATTCTTGCTACAACTTCTAATTGTGTCGGATTATGGATGGGGAGGTGGCTTGAAATGGGTACTGTGATTTACAGTCCATTGAAAGGGGTGCCATGCAAAGAGGTAGTGTTGAGAGTTATAAGTAGATATCGAGGGGTATAACCTCTTTCACAGAAACCGAACAAAGGGGAGAGGAGGCGGAGTAGCCTTATATGTCAAAAACTCTTATGCTGCAGAAGAAATTCAAGACAGCAATCTGGGAAACCAGCTTAAAATCATCTGGATAAGAATCAAAGGAACTGGGACTCAAAAAGATGTCGTTGTAGGCGTCTACTACAGACCCCCAAGCCAGGAGGAAGATCTTGATGAAGTCTTCTGCCAACAGTTGACCAAACAGGCACAGAAAAGAGATGTAGTAGTCATGGGCGATTTCAACTATCCCGATATTTGCTGGAAAACAAACTCGGCCAAGAGTACAAGGTCCAACAAATTCCTCGCTTGCCTTGCAGACAATTTCATGGTCCAGAAGGTAGAAGAGGCAACAAGGGGATTGGCTACTCTTGATCTCATCCTAACAAATGCTGAGGACCTGATCGATGCGGTCGAAGTGGTAGGATCCTTAGGGGCAAGTGACCATGTGCTCCTGCAATTTGAGGTACAAAGGAAGGCCGAAACTAAGACAAGTCAAACCCGCATTTTGGACTTTAGGAGAGCTGATTTCCAAAAAATGAAGGAAACGCTGAGCAGCATTCCATGGACACAGATACTAAAAGACAAGGGAGCTACGGATGGATGGGAATTTCTCAAGAGTGAAATACTCAAGGCGCAATTGCAAACCGTGCCAACAAAGAGAAAAAATAGGACAAGTGCAAAGAAGCCAGAATGGATGTCCAAAGAACTTCTAACTGTGCTAAGACACAAAAGAGACATGCACAAGAAGTGGAAAAAGGGAGAAATCACCAAAGAAGAATTCAAACAAATAGCCAACGCCTGTAGGGAAAAGGTCCGCAAAGCTAAAGCAAAAAACGAGCTCAGACTTGCCAGGGACATTAAAAACAATAAAAAGGGCTACTATTCTTATGTCAGTAGAAAAAGGAAAAACAAGGAGGCGATAGGACCTCTTCGAGGAGAAGATGGGGCAATGCTGACAGGGGATAGGGAAAAGGCAGAACTACTTAATGCCTTCTTTGCCTCGGTCTTCTCACAAAAAGAGAGTCTTCAACCTCAGCAAGATGGAGTGGATGAGGGATTGGAGGACATCCAACCCCAAATTGGGAAAGAAGTCGTCCAGGAATACCTGGCCGCTCTTAATGAGTTCAAGTCCCCAGGGCCAGATCAACTACACCCAAGAGTATTGAAGGAACTAGCGGAAGTCATTTCGGAACCATTGGCAACCATCTTTGAGAGTTCTTGGAGAACGGGAGAAGTTCCAGCAGATTGGAGGAGGGCCAATGTGGTCCCAATCTTCAAGAAGGGAAAAAAGGACGACCCAAACAACTACCGTCCGGTCAGCCTCACGTCGATACCGGGCAAGATTCTGGAAAAGATTGTTAAGGAAGCGGTCTGCAAACACTTAGAAACAAATGCAGTCATCGCTAATAGTCAACATGGATTTATCAAAAACAAGTCATGCCAGACTAATCTGATCTCTTTCTTCGATAGAGCTACAAGCTGGGTAGATGCGGGGAATGCCGTGGATGTAGCGTACCTGGATTTCAGCAAGGCCTTCGACAAGGTCCCCCATGACCTTCTGGCAAGGAAACTAGTCCAATGTGGGCTAGGCAAAACTACGGTGAGGTGGATCTGTAATTGGTTAAGTGGACGAACACAGAGAGTGCTCACTAATGCTTCCTCTTCATCTTGGAAAGAAGTGACGAGCGGAGTGCCGCAGGGTTCCGTCCTGGGCCCGGTCCTGTTCAACATCTTTATTAATGACTTAGATGAAGGGCTAGAAGGCATGATCATCAAGTTTGCAGACGACACCAAATTGGGAGGGATAGCCAATAGTCCAGAGGACAGAAGCAGGATTCAAAACGATCTTGACAGATTAGAGAGATGGGCCAAAACTAACAAAATGAAGTTCAACAGTGACAAATGCAAGATACTCTACTTTGGCAGAAAAAATGAAATGCAAAGATACAGAATGGGTGACGCCTGGCTCGAGAGCAGTACGTGTGAAAAAGATCTTGGAGTCCTCGTGGACAACAAGTTAAACATGAGCCAACAATGTGATGTGGCAGCAAAAAAAGCCAATGGGATTTTGGCCTGCATCAATAGGAGCATAGTGTCTAGATCTAAGGAAGTAATGCTACCCCTCTATTCTGCTTTGGTTAGACCACATCTGGAATACTGTGTCCAATTCTGGGCACCACAATTCAAGAGAGATATTGACAAGCTGGAATGTGTCCAGAGGAGGGCGACTAAAATGATCAAGGGTCTGGAGAACAAGCCCTATGAGGAGCGGCTTAGGGAACTGGGCATGTTTAGCCTGAAGAAGAGAAGGCTGAGAGGAGATATGATAGCCATGTATAAATATGTGAGAGGAAGCCACAGGGAGGAGGGAGCAAGCTTGTTTTCTGCTTTCTTGGAGACTAGGACGCGGAACAATGGCTTCAAACTACAAGAGAGGAGATTCCATCTGAACATTAGGAAGAACTTCCTGACTGTGAGAGCCGTTCAGCAGTGGAACTCTCTGCCCCGGAGTGTGGTGGAGGCTCCTTCTTTGGAAGCTTTTAAGCAGAGGCTGGATGGCCATTTGTCAGGGGTGATTTGAATGCAATATTCCTGCTTCTTGGCAGGGGGTTGGACTGGATGGCCCATGAGGTCTCTTCCAACTCTTTGATTCTATGATTCTATGATTCTAAGTAAATTCTGAATCACCTTTGGATATGGATCTAATTTATAACAGGGATTCCTGTCTGTTCACTCCAGGCCTTGACAAACTACTGTTCCCAAGGATATTGTCACCCTCCCCCACATAACCTAGTTTAAAGTCCAACTGATCAGGATTGTCAGTCTCTGAGCAGAAACATTCCTTCCTACTTCTGTGACGTGTATCCCATCCAGTGCCAGTAGGCCATTTTGGAAGAGCAGATCATGGTCCAGGAAGCCAAATTGTTCTTCCTGACAACATCTGTGGAACCAGTTATTCACCTCTACTATATTTCTCACTCTTCTTGGACCATGTCATGTAACAGGGAGGAGAGATGAAAGGACCACCTGTACATTTAGATCTTCTAGCTTTCTTCCAAGAGCTTCAAAATCTTTTCTGATCTTTTGAAGACTATGCTTTGCAGTATTGTTGGCTCCTACATGATGAAACTTGAAAGGGGGAGGGTCAGTGGGCTTGATAAGCCTTGCCAGTCGTTATGTGGTGGATTTTAGCCCCGGGGACAGCATATTTTTCTAGATATCTTATCAGTTTTGCAAATCACCACTTCTGTTCCTCTCAGGAGGGAATTGTCTATGACCAACACCTGTTTCCTTTGAGGATTGACAGGGTTCCTTTCCTGTAAGGCGTTTCTCCTGAAATTGGACCCTGTTGCTGAACTGGATTGTGTAACTCTAAACTGGCGGTCTCCTCAGAGACACCCTCCCCCCTGCATTCTTCAAGGGTAATCCGTTCCGAAATGTCCAAGACCCCTTCATTCACAGAATCTTAGAATCAAAGAGTTGGAAGAGACCTCGAGGGCTATTCAGTCCAACCTCCTGCCAAGAAGCAGGAAAATTGCATTTATAACATGTCTTAGTTTGAATCAGAGGAAAATTGGGGAAGGGTGGCTTTTTTCTTTTTTGTTCAGTCTTCTTAATTGTAATAAAAGATCACCTCTTAACAAAAGTTTGCTCTAGGCACTGTCAGGCCTTGATATGCTAATCAAGGTGGTCAGTTGAAACATTCACACCTAGCTCCAGCAGACAAGAGTCCTTTGTCTCACCCTGGTCATTCCACAGATATATAAACCCTTTTTCCTAGTTCCAACAGACCTCATTACCTCTGAGGATGCTTGTGAGATGCAGGTGAAACGTCAGGAGAGAATGCCTCTATACCATGGCCATATAGCCCGAAAAAAACCTACAACAACCCAGTGATTCCGGCCATGAAAGCCTTTGACAATACATTGTAATAAAAAACTTTAATATCTTTTTTAAAAATCCAAAAGCTTGAAAATTTTAATGATGGGGACAAACTTTTGCTTACCAAAGAGTGAAAATCATAGAATCATAGAATCATAGAATCAAAGAGTTGGAAGAGACCTCATGGGCCATCCAGTCCAACCCCCTGCCAAGAAGCAGGAATATTGCATTCAAATCACGCCTGACAGATGGCCATCCAGCCTCTGTTTAAAATCTTCCAAAGAAGGAGCCTCCACCACACTCCGGGGCAGAGAGTTCCACTGCTGAACGGCTCTCACAGTCAGGAAGTTCTTCCTCGTGTTCAGATGGAATCTCCTCTCTTGTAGTTTGAAGCCATTGTTCCGCGTCCTAGTCTCCAGGGAAGCAGAAAACAAGCTTGCTCCCTCCTCCCTGTGGCTTCCTCTCACATATTTATACAGGGCTATCATATCCCCTCTCAGCCTTCTCTTCTTCAGGCTAAACATGCCCAGCTCCTTAAGCTGCTCCTCATAGGGCTTGTTCTCCAGACCTTTTATCATTTTAGTCGCTCTCCTCTGGACACATTCCAGCTTGTCAATATCTCTCTTGAATTGTGGTGCCCAGAATTGGACACAATATTCCAGGTGCGGTCTAACCAAAGCAGAATAGAGGGGTAGCATGACTTCCCTAGATCTAGACACTATGCTCCTATTGATGCAGGCCAAAATCCCATTGGCTTTTTTTGCTGCCACATCACATTGTTGGCTCATGTTTAACTTGTTGTCCACAAGGACTCCAAGATCTTTTTCGCACGTACTGCTCTCGAGCCAGGCATTGTCCCCCATTCTGTATCTTTGCATTTCGTTTTTCCTGCCAAAGTGGAGTACTTGCATTTGTCACTGTTGAACTTCATTTTGTTAGTTTTAGCCCATCTCTCTAATCTGTCAAGATCATTTGAATCCTGCTTCTGTCCTCTGGAGTATTGGCTATCCCTCCCAATTTGGTGTCGTCTGCAAACTTGATGATCCTGCCTTCTAACCCTTCATCTAAGTCATTAATAAAGATGTTGAACAGGACCGGGCCCAGGACGGAACCCTGCGGCACGCTGCTCGTCACTTCTTTCCAGGATGAAGAGGAATCATTGGTGAGCACCCTCTGGGTTTGTCCATTTAACCAATTACAGATCCACCTCACCGTAGTTTTGCCTAGCCCACATTGGACTAGTTTCCTTGCCAGAAGGTCATGGGGGACCTTGTCGAAGGCCTTACTGAAATCCAGGTACGCTACATCCACGGCATTCCCCGCATCTACCCAGCTTGTAACTCTATCAAAAAAAGAGATCAGATTAGAAGAAAATGTTCTTAACATGTATATAAAGAGTAAGAAGAAGGAATAAATGTCAGAAAACACAAGCTGCAAAATATGTGTTTGCCCAAGAGCAAGATTTTTCTGCCTTCTCAATGGCAAAGTTGATTTTGCTATTTCATGATGTGTGATGTGTTCTGTATACAATCCTGATGCACTACTTACATAAATGGTAGACTCGATTAGGGATTCTCAGTCTCTGGATCTCAAGATGTTTTGGACTTCAGCTTCCAGAATCCCTGATCATTGACTGTTCTGTCTCAGTCTTCTGAGAAGTGAAGTCCCAAATGTGTGGAAAATTAAAGTTTGGAAACCATGGACTAGATGGACATTTCTACCCATCATTAATCTTGTACCTTGGTGAATCTCCTTTAGCTCTGGAGCTTAGTTTTACCACCCCTTTTTACTTTTCCTTCTGATTTCTTTAGTTCTGAGAACCATTTGGAGGTCTTTAAAAAATCCCAATGCTTTCTTGCCTCCCTAGTTGTTCCATGCCATCAGTGTAGTTGCCCGCAGTGATGCTAAATTACAGTTGGTGAACACTCTTGGTTTTTGTTGTTGTTGTTGTCTTAAATGTAGAGTGTATAATTTAACAAGTGTGGCTTTAGTTTCTGGAAGGAGATGGAGAGAGGGCGGAAAACAAAGAGAAGCAGCATGCCAGGATGTGCCCATTGAATACCAGCTGGGCGGCTGCTTGCCAGGGGACAGCTGCACCTGCTGTTCTGTACTCCCTTGTCAGCATGCCCCTGGGCTTGGATCAAACATGCATTCCAAAACCTGCTGTAAAATAACATGGTAAGCTAGAAAAGGCCTCCCTCTGTCTCAGGGGAAGCAGCTCT
Source organism: Anolis sagrei (assembly GCF_037176765.1). Taxonomy (NCBI): domain Eukaryota; kingdom Metazoa; phylum Chordata; class Lepidosauria; order Squamata; family Anolidae; genus Anolis; species Anolis sagrei. The sequence goes on along the minus strand of NC_090021.1, from coordinate 26,242,720 downwards.
CGAGGGTTTCAACTGTGAACAAAATGCACCGTTTTCTCCGACGATGATGGCAGTGGAGAGAGAGGAAGAGCACAGATTATTATATTTTGCGGTGGCTGAACACAGCTTGTTGGCACTTCTTGCTGAGTGTTATACAACTTCCCCTCATTCTTTCTGACAGCTAAGGAGTCCTTGTACTCAGCAATCTTTTAAGGTAGCCCGAGGCTTCTTTGTCTCTGGAAATTTCCTCTGGTGCAATGTTCTAGAACCTAGCTAACACCTTGTGTGCCAGTCACCCTGTTTGGTTAAATGTCAGCATTGGTGGGGCGGGGAGCAGAAAAGAGGGAAGCCGGGCTAAATGAATGCTTAGCAACTTCTTGCTTGCTTTTGGTCTCCCACCTCTCATTTCTACCATCATATCCCCATTCCTATGCCACGTCTCCCTTTTTATGTTCAGGGAGGCTGGTTAGTTTGTGTCAAGCAGGCAGCAGTTGCTAGGTTGTAGCAATGGCAGCCTTAGAGCTGTCCATCCTGGGTCACCTTGTTGCCCTCAAGCCAACTTGAGAAGGTTTGTATCCATTGTGTGCCCAATATACCCAATTGAGTTCAGAAGGAAAGGAAAGTGTATCAGACAAATTTGTGGAATTTTAGGTCTGTTGATGGGTATTAGTTGCAGCAATTCCACGCAAGAGCATTAATCATATAAGGCAGTTTGCTACTGACATAGCTTGGAGTCATTGCCTTTGGGAGTTATGAAACGTAATCGAAAGAATGCTGGAAGATTGTAATTCTAGATATTATCCCCAAAGTAATTCTCCTAAAGTGAGTGCTGTATCCCAATTACAATGGAGCAAAATAGCAGCGAATACTTTCCTTGTGGGCTTTTCAAGAGTGTCTGGTTGGTCATAGTGGAAAGGAGCATTCTGGAGTAAATGGAAACTTAACTAGAGCTCAGTGAACTTTCATCCTCTTCTACTATTGATGAGGAACCCATGACTATCAATGTTATTGAACATCATATAAACCAGACATTGTATTTGTGAGTGACAGTATTGTGTAGCAATGCACTTAATCAGTGGGACCACCAATATTTATTTATTTATTTATTTCAAAGTTTTATATACCGACCTAATCACCTCTTTTGAGGGACTCAGACCGGTTTCCAACCATAAAAACACATACAATCGGTAAAACATCATAGTTCATATTACAATGACACATTAAAACAACAAATATATTCAAAACTACAGTGGTCAGTCGTCATACTAAAATCAATTATCAATTATACCAAATACACAGCATCGGCTGACAATATGTCAAATGTTTCTAAGTATAAGAGCCCAGGAAGTTCAATTTAAACAAATATTCAACTTCAGAAAGGTAGATAGGTCAAAATTCTCATATATGCTAGATGACAAAATTATACCGGTCATCTCAATCACTGAGGACCACAAGTGCTTTATTGAAATAGTAAAAACCTGCTTTATTGAAATAGTAAAAACCTGCTTTATTGAAATAGTAAAAAGAATTACCACCTCACTCACTTCATAGGTAATCTGCTACAAAACAGAAGCTTTTTTGTTGAGTTCCAGGGTCAGAGAAGTAAACGGCGAAAACAGAAGAACAGCCTGCCTCAGGGGAGCATGCTTGCTTCATCAATGTTTAACATTTACACAAATGATCAGCCACTGCCAGAAGGTGCAAAGCGTTTTATTTATGCTGACGATCGTGCCATCACCGCTCAAGCAGGGAGCTTTGAAATGATTGAACAGAAGCTCTCCAAAGCTTTAGGTGCTCTTACTGCCTATTACAGGGAAAACCAGCTGATTCCTAATCCAGCTAAAACACAGACATGTGCTTTTCATCTTAAGAACCAACAAGGATCTCAAGCTCTGAGGATTACCTGGAGCATTGCAGCACACCAAAATACCTGGATGTTACTCTGGATGACTGTGCTCTGACTTACAAGAAGCGCTGCTTGATTATCAAGCAAAAAGTGGGTGCTAGAAACAATATCATACAAAAGCTGACGGCACAACCTGGGGATCACAACCAGATACAGTGAAGACACCTGCCTTTGCACTTTGCTACTCTGGTGCTGGATACGCGTGCCCAATGTGGAATATATCTCACCATGTTAAAACAGTGGATGTGACTCTTATTGAGACATGCTGCATTATCACAATATGCCCATGCCATACATCACTTGAGATATTCTACTGTTTAGCCACCTGAAATCTGCTGGGGAAGTAGCAGCCAGTAATAAAAGGACCAAGGCATTGACATATTTGGCCCATCCTCCTTTTGGATATGAGCCAGCATGCCAAGGCCTTAAATCAAGAAATAGCTCCCTAAGATCTACAGAGATACTTGCAGGAACACCTCAGCAAACAAGAGTCCAATAGTGGCAGGTTAAAATCCAGAACCTCAATTAGTGGCTGATACTGGATGAGAGACTCCCTCCTGAGCACATAGAAGACTGGGTGAACAGACAGCGCTCTGGTACCCCGAGATGCAGAGCCTATCTTAATAAATGGGTTTGCAAAGTAGAGTCCATGACACGTGAGTGTGGAGAAGAGCAAACCACAGACCACTTACTACAATGCATTCTGAGTCCTGCCACATACACAATGCAGGACCTTCTTACAGCAGCACCAGAAGCACAAGCTCCTGGTCAAAGGAAATTTAGTATAATACCAGGTTTTAACTTTGGTTGTGGTTTTTTATACATTATAACCGTGTTCTCAATTCTTTTCTGACACAACAAATAAATAAATTTATTTATAGCACCATGATTCTATTTAAATTGCTCTTGGAAAATCCTTTGGAGTCTAGAGATTTGTTGTTCACGGAAAGCTCTTAGCTAGAGAGATCTAATGCCTCACCAAACTCGGAATTCAGTAGGCTGTAGCAATTACAACAGATGGGGAATCATCATCAGACTAAAACAGAGTAGTGCAAAAGTAGACTGGCTAGATGATGGTTAAGGATGTGGGTGTTGTCATTCAAGAGCATTTGGATGACTGTGGTTTCCTTAAGCCTTCTCTATATGCCTCCATCCAGTGCTTTTCATTATTATTGCTGGTGAACTTTTATGAACAATTTCCAGAAGTAGTTTATTATTATTCACTAGCCGTCCCCTTCCACGCATTGCTCTGGCCCAGTCTGTGTATATATGCATTTTGTGTGTATATATATTTGTGTATATATGTGTGTTTGCATATATATATGTGGCTTTCTGCATGTGTTGTAACATATTGTTTTTATTTTTTTGGCTTTTTAAGTCTCTTCTGCTGTATCTTTCAGTGTTTTTATGAGTGATGGTAACTTGTTGGCCTGATAGGTGTATTGTGTCCAAATTTGGTGTCAATTCATCCAGTGGTTTTTGAGTTATGTTAATCCCATAAACGAACATTACATTTTTATTTATATAGATTTCATTTCACCCCACGCTTCTTTGATGGAGTTCAAGGTCCATCTTATGACTTCATATTTTACCTGACAATAGCCCTGTGAGATCACTGGTATGCATCTCCACATCTAAAATCTGCCGATTTCCAACCATTGTGTCACATTAGTGTATAGCTCATTAATTTTATCTATAGCTAGCCTGAGTCACTAGGAGCTCTTCTAATGTTGTTGCACTACAGTTGCTATTGTCCTTTATCGTTGATAGTTCTATGGCTATGCAAGGAGCCCTTTTAATGTTATCCATACTGCACTTGCCATCACCCTTCACTATTGATTGTTCTGGCCATATCAGTTGGAATTTGTGGTGCTATAAAATCCAAAAGTACTTAAGTTGCCCACCTCTGCATTACAGAATTAGTGAGCAATTTTAAATGTGACCACACTAAAAATGGGCTAAATTGTAGACAAACCCTTTGTTCATAACCATAATGCAAAACAAGCTCTGTGGAAGTTTTTTTAATTAGTTGGCTAGAACGTTTCTGGCAGCCGAAATTGTTTTTAACCTTTACAGTGTGAAGGAGATAACCAAACTGCTGAGTTATTGAAAAGACTGGGCACCAAGAATGCCTTTTCATCAGGTCCTTAAATATTTGTGTCCAACCTGGTTCGGTTCCAAGTTAGAAACCATTAAAGATAACTTGAGCCTCTCATCAAAGCCTTCAAGATGCAGGAACTTTCCAATAATTCTAAGCTTTGCTGCCTGGCTCATAACCCAGAGCTGACACTGCTGATTATTGCTGACGAAACCTGCCACCTTCCCTGAGAGCTAATGAGGCAGACACCGCAAGACTTTCAAGTATGTCCTGCATTTCCTGTCTGCAGTGGCTCTTCTGACTTTAGGAGATAGGTAAGAAAGAAAGGTTGTTGCAGCCGAAGACAGAGGTAGGCAGACCAGAGCTCACAGAATCATAGATTTGCTCAGCCGAAAGGCTGATGGGGTTACACTCCCCCTGAAGACGCAGGTTCGCAGCTTGGGAGTGATCCTGGATTCATTACTGAGTCTGGAACCCCAGGTCTCAGTGGTGGCCAGGAGAGCTTTTGCACTATTAAAACTTGTGCACCAGACTTGGGAAGTCTGATCTGGCCACGGTGGTCCATGATCTTGTTACATCCCAAATAGATTACTGAAGTGTGCTCTACGTGGGGTTGCCTTTGAAGACTGTTTGGAAACTTCAACTAGTCCAATGGGTGGCAGCTAGATTGGATCATCATACAGGGAGCATACCACCCTCCTGTTGTGTCAGCTCCACTGGCTTCCAGTCCAGTTCTGAGTACAATTCAAAGTGCTGGTCTTGACCTATAAAGCCCTATACGGTTCTGGCCTAGCCTACTTGTCCGAACGTATCTCCTTCTATGTCCTGCCTTGGAGCTTAAAATCTTCTGGGGAGGCCCTGCTCTCGATCCCACCTCTGTCGCAAATGCACTTGGTGGGGACGAGAGATAGGGCCTTCTCGGCGGTGGCCCCCTGCCTATGGAACTCGCTTCCCAGCAAAATAAGGTCAACTGTATCCCTCCTTTCCTTCAGGAAGAAGTTGAAAACATGGTTGTGGGACCAGGCATTTGGGTAGCAGACTGACAATGATGACAATTTTATGGAGAACAGACTATGGACAGGCCTTGGACTGAGTTGTTGGTTGCAGAATTATGGATTTATATATGGCTAACAGTTAATACTATTTTAAATGGATTTGAATTTAATTTTAAACGGATGTTGTTACTTATTATTTAATTGTTGTGTTTTACTATGTTTTGGATGTGGGGGCACCAAATTTCTGCCGGCTGTAAGCCACCCTGAGCTCCCCTCCGGGGGTTGGGAAAGGCAGGTTACAAATGTTTGAAATAAATAAATAAATAAATTGGAGGAGATCACAAAGGCCATCCAGTCCAACTCCTTAGTACACAGGAATTCACAATGTGAGCTCTCCTGACAAATGATCATGTAGCCTCCAAAGAAGGAGACTCCATAGCACCCTATGGAGTAGGGTGCTATGAAAGGTCTTCCTAATGTCTGAAAGGTCTTCCTAATGTTTAGGTGGAATCTCCGTTCTTTTGCCTCCTATTCTAGTCTCTGGAGTCTCAGGGCTCAATTAGGACTTAACCTCAAATCTTGTTTACAGTGCTCACATTTAGTCTTTCCTCACATATTGGCAAGGTGTTGGTGATGTCTTTCAAAGCCCTAAAACTTTTGAAATCTTGATACAATACTTGAAAAAAATATCTCTCCGTATACATATGCCAGCTCAAAGAGTGAAGTCTGTAGAAGGAACTCCCTTCTGTGTCCCACAAGTGGGAGCAATCCAATATGGGAGCACATGGAAAAGGGTATTCTCATCTACTGCAGCCTAGTTATGTTATGGTGGCCCCTTAAAGTTCCGATTGGTGCCAATGTTGGTCTCTTTCTGGTGCCAAGGCATACCTTTTTATTAGAACTCTTTGGGGCTTAATTTACTTGAAATGGGCATGTAAATAGCTTGTAATTGTTGCAAATTTTTACAGAATGTTGACTTCTCATGTTGAATATTTTTTTTATCTTCATCTTGTTTTCCCCTGGTTTTCAGGGCTATTTCTGAGTATAGAATCATGACTTCAAAAAGCAAGGCATAACTTGTTTTGTACTGAGAAACATGTGAACCAGTAAGAATTTTGATTATTCTCTTATTCTCATTGTTAGGAATTGTGGGAGTTGAAGTCCAAAGCACCTGGAGGGCCCAAGTTTGCCCATGCCTGATATAGGCCATATTCATACAATATAATAAAGCAAAGTCGTTTGGGAACAATACTTGATCCCTTGGCCTAATCGTGCCTACTTACAACAGGAGAGTTAAAATAATTTGCAAATCTTCAGAACTAGAATGGACCATGAGTTGACTGAGAGGGGATATGATAGCCATGTATAAATATGTGAGAGGAAGCCACAGGGAGGAGGGAGCAAGCTTGTTTTCTGCTTCCCTGGAGACTAGGACGTGGAACAATGGCTTCAAACTACAAGAAAGGAGATTTCATCTGAACATGAGGAAGAACTTCCTGACTGTGAGAGCCATTCAGCAGTGGAACTCTCTGCCCCGGAGTGTGGTGGAGGCTCCTTCTTTGGAATCTTTTAAACAGAGGCTGGATGGCCATCTGTCAGGGGTGATTTGAATGCAATATTCCTGCTTCTTGGCAGGGGGTTGGACTGGATGGCCCATGAGGTCTCTTCCAACTCTTTGATTCTATGATTCTATGACCTGTGGATTGTAACTCAGCACTTGTAAACTACTGTTTTGGATCTCAACTTCCAGAATGCCTCAGCGATGCACATGCAAAATTTGGGGAGTTGTATTTAAGCAACAACATTGTTGCAACACCAGGGGGTTCCTGTGACAAAGTGCTGGGTCTTAAGTGCAAAACAATAGTACATGTTGTGAATTTTTAAAACAGATGACATTTTGGTCAGAACTGTTCAAGTTGAGGACTATTTGAATGTGATTTTCCTTCTTCTTGGCAGGGGGTTGGACTGGATGGCCCACGAGGTCTCTTCCAATTCTATGGTTCTATGATTGTTTGAGGACAGGAGAATTTACAAATATTCTTAACACTTTACCCAGTGGTCATTTTAATCTCTATGGCGATCATGGTTGTACACTAGCTGGGATTCATGTCTGAATAGAGGACAAAAGGTCAACAGCCTCTGGATTAATTTCTTCCTCCTCTTTTTCATTGCTGCCACCTGCTTGGTAGCTCCTGTGCCCTTTTGTTCTAGCTCAAATGGGTCCAGTAAGAGAAAAGAAATGTGAAGGAGCTGCCACGAATTTGCTGCCTAGTTTTCAATGTGGCAACTGAGCAGGTGATTCCAACAGTGACCCATAGTAGCAATCGGTGGCAATTATAGAGAAGAGTCACCCCACCGAAGGGTTTTTTTTTTGGCCAAACATCTTCTATCCTTCTTAGCTAAAACCAAGAACCTTGAAGCATACACAATGCATCTGTTTATTACATATGGACTATTGATGGTCAGGCTTTCCAGGCAAGTTGGAGTCACAGCACTTTTTGATAAAATTGAAATATCAAATGCTCATTTCCACTTTGCAACCTAGAGCTTGGAAATGCTACATTTAAGACTATAGCTCGCAAACAACTTCAGCTAGCATGGTTCTGGGACCTTTATTCCATAAAAAAGTAACTTTCCTAATCTCTGATTCTTTACTTCCTACAGAGAAGTCAATACCCCATTGTGAGTTTCAAGGAGAAAGAGTCTATTTGTCTAGTGTCTTTCCAGTAATGTTTCTCTTTCTCATTGATTTGTGTCTACAGCTGGAGGAAGCAGAGCATTTTGCCAAGATGGTGATTGACCTCGGAGAAGAAGCTGGGGAGTTCCTAGCCAAGGGTTATTTGGCCTTGGGCCTGACATACAGCCTTCAAGCCACTGATGGTAATAACTTCTTTTTAATTGATCCTATATAGCTGATATTATAAAGTCCTTGGATAGCAACATTTTCCAAACGATATAAGGCCTAGAGTTTGACAATGATACTCTTTTGAAATAAAACTCTCAGCCAGTATGGTGAGCATACATAGTTGCTGAAAGTTTCCAAAAAAGTACCTTTGCCAAGCTGTGCTAAGAGCCAATTGGCATACTGTTTATCATTTCACAGATGAATACTGGGATACATATGGTGCAATGTAGTCAAGATGACAAAATGTAAGAACATACAAGCAAGGAGGGACAGCAGTGGTAGTTTGCTTTTGCCTGAGTTATTTGCCTCCTAACTGAGTTAACTGAGTGCAAACTACTTTTGCACTTTGAAATAAGTCCCCAGCAGTGATTCTATGTCATTTTTTGGACTTTAGCTCCCAGAATCTGACCATCAGCCAAAGTGTCTGAGATTTCCGGGGCTTGAAGTCCAAAAACACTAGAGTTTGGAAATCGTTGGTCTGTAGAAATGAAAATAAGCTGACGCCAAAAGGAAAAACTGAGACTCTTTGAATTTGGGACATTGTATAGTGTGACCCAAAGTTCTGCTGTCAACATCAGTTCCATCAGGATTTATTCATTTGTTGTGTATGGCAATCGCTGTATTTCACAGTAGCCTCTCAGAGTTTTTAAAAAGTAAACAACAACAACAGCAATATTCTGCCCTATCTCCCCGAGGGAACTCAGAGTGGATTCCAGCATATATATAGACACAGGCAAACATTCAATGCCTTTGAAACACATTGGAACACAAATAAACAAAGGCAAAGGCTTCCCCTTTCATGTCTAGCCCTGGAGCTGGTGCTTATCTCTTGCTCTGGGGTAGATGTTCATCTTCATTTCCAAGCTGAAAAGCCTGCATCGTCCATAGACACCGCCTGTTCACATAGCCGGCATGACTGCAGGAGCTGGGGCTGGCAGTGGAAGCTCACCCTGTCTCGTAGATTTGAACTGCCAACCTTCAGGTCAGCAAGTTTAGCAGCTCAGTGGTTTAATCTGTTACACCACTGTGGCTCTGTTGCGCCTTCACAGTATCAGAAACACAAACGTGTGGACCAGAGTGATCAAGTTGGCATTGTCTCCCTGTAGCTGCAAAAGACTTTTGATACAGTTTCACACCAAAGATGATGGAGCAAGCTTTGTAGGGTTGAGAGAAGAAGTCATCTTAAGGATAAAAAGGTGTTTGAAGAGAGGAAATGGAGAAAAGGCATAAATGATCAGTTTTCACAATGGAGGGATGAGCAGTGGGATTAGACCTGTGCTTTTTAACTTGTTCATAAATGACTTGCGGTTAGGCTTGACTAGTGAGGTGGTAATTATACATAATCTCTCTCAATTATTTCTTACTGACTTGCAGAGATTTGATTTGAAAAATATGAATAATATCCCACCTTTCCTAGGTAGCTAACAGCAAAATGAAAAGATTAATATGGGATACAGAGAAAAGATTAAAAGTCAATATGGGAAAAAAAATAAAGGTACAGATAAAAAAAACCATAAGAAATTATAATGTGACTATGCATTATAATATCAAATCAAAGTTTTATTGAAAATAGTCTTGAAATAAACCATTTGGGAAGTATAGCATCAACACATTAAAAATGAGGCTTTGAATAAAATGGCTTTTGCCTGCTAGTACAAACAAAATATTAAAATACTGCAATAATAAATCAAAACATTAACAATTTGCTGCCCTTTCGTGGAATTCAGAATTTATTTTGCCTAATTGCATGGCTGGCTCTGACTGGATATCAAAACTGGAATGGGTTTTCATTGTTTACAAAATGTTATTTTTCCCTCAGTTTAAATGTAAAATGATTTTTTAAAATATAAAATATTTTTTGTGCTGGTTATTGACCTTAATTATATATCTATATCTATATGTATAGCTATATCTATAACTATATCTGTCAGTGGTGCCCAACCTTGGGGACCACACCAGTGGTCCCCAAGAACAAAAAAATGTTCCACAGCCTCACCATTACTACATTGTTGCCTGGAAACCACGAGGCAACAAGAGCAATTGGTCTCGCGAAACCCTCTTATACTGCCGAGGCAACCGGGATGTTGGGAGGGGAGAGGCTGATTACCTACAAAGATTACTACTACATCAGCTTGATTATTAAATATGGTTTTCTGTGGGCAAGCAAATGGTGACTACTGGATGGCATATGTTTTGTATCAGAAACTGGAGCTGATGTGGTCTATCCAATGCAATTTTCTGAATCAGCACCCCAAATAACCAAACTGAATCTAAAGTTGACCAAAAGTGATTTGTAACCTTTTTGGTACTAATGTTGGAGAGTGGTCCCTGGTCAAAATGGTGCCTGGTCAAATGGTCCCTAGTCAAGTGGTCCCTAGTCAAAAAAAGATTGGGAACCACTGATCTATATAATATAACTGATCAGACCTTGTTGCCTGAAAGTTATACAGTTGGAAGAGATTAGCGAAGAATGCATGAAAATCCATGCTGACTTTTGGCATATTTGATTCTGTTCCAGGTTTATTTTGTTTTGTTTTGTTTTTGGTGGGTGGGTGGGGAAAGTAATTCATACCATTGGTTTAATCATTAGCTATTTTGTTTCTTAGAAGGCTTTAATGACACGGTTAGGATCTTTGTACAGGGACCATTAGGGGCTGATATAGAATGTAATGTTAGCTGCTAAATTTTCTATTATAAGTTATGTAAGGGAATGCCCCAACATTAAAACGTCAGCTCTGTGATATAAAATAGGAAAATCTCTGATGAGGTGTAATGAGGCATGGGAAGTATAAGAAAACTTTCCATACCTGCCATTTATAGCAGGAGAAGGAGTGTAAGCTGAATTGTTAGACTGCCCTTCCCATCTTCTTTTTTCCTCAGTCAGGAGGGATAATGGTGACACGCTTTTGTTGTTTATTCGTTCAGTCACTTCTGACTCTTTGTGGTCTCATTGACCAGCCTATGCCAGAGCTCCCTGTCGGCCGTCATCACCCCCAGCTCCTTCAAAGTCAAGCCAGTCACTTCAAGGATACTATCCATCCATCTAGCCCTTGCTCGGCCCCTCTTCCTTTTTCCTTCCACTTTCCCCAGCATCAGTGTCTTTGGCTATCTTCTGACCTGGGAGTCCCATCTTCCAATGGCATACTGACATATCTCTGGTTGTACTGTAAATATACTGATCCATTTAGTTTTCACGGCAAGAATACTGGGGTGGGTTGCCATTACCTTCCCCAGGGATCTCTCTGCCATGACCTTCCTGTCTTCGTTGTCCTTTCATGGTTTTGCTCGTGGCATCATTGAGGTGCTCAAGCTCCAGCACCACAGCAAGGCAATGATCCTTTGCTGGAGGGTGACTCACTAGAAAAGACAATAATGAACTGTGAAGTGGAATATAATAGGAAAAGAAGGCGACTGCATTACATATGGATAGTATTCATCAAGGGAATCACAGCCCTGACTTTGCAAGATCTGGGCAGGGAGGTTGAGATGAAATATTCTTGGAGATCTCTCATTCAAGTAGATGCTGACTTGACAGCAACTAGCAACTCCTATCAAATAAATCTACATAAACTACATTACATGGGATTTGTGTTATAATTGGCTTAGAAAAGACAGGCAGGTGTTTGTTTAAGAAAGACACTAAGTGGATTGCTGTGAGTTTTCCAGGCTATATGGCCATGTTTCAGAAGCATTCTCTCCTGACGTTTCACCCACCTCTATGGCAGGCATCCTCAGAGATTGTGAGGTCTGTTGGAAATTAGGCAAGTGAGGTTTATATATCTGTGGAATGTCCAGAGTGGGAGAAAGAACTCTTGTCTGTTCGAGGCAGGTGTGAATGTTGCAGTTGGTCACCTTGATTAGCATTGAATGACCTTGCAGCTTCAAAGCTTGTCTGCTTCTTGTCTGGGGGAATCCTTTTTTGGGAGATGTTAGCTGGCCCTGATTGTCTCTTGCCTGGAATTCTCCTGTTTTCTGAGTGTGGTTCTTTGAAGCTGCAAGGCTATTCAATGTTAATCAAGTTGACCAATTGTAACATTCACACTTGCTTCCAACAGACAAGAGTTCGTTCTCCCAACCTGGATATTCCACAGATATATAAAATCCCATTTTCATAGTCTCCAACAGGCCTCACAACCTCTTAGGATGCCTGCCAATAGATGTGGACGAAACGTCAGGAGGGAATGCTTCTAGAACATGGCCATACAGCCTGGAAAACTCACAGCAACCCAGTGATTCCAGCCATGGAAGCCTTCGACAACACAAAGACAATAAGGAACAAAAATCAATGCTGGGAACTGATTGAATCTAAACCATGCATTTGAGGATTGCATCCCTTATTTTTCTTGTGTACCAATAACACATACATTTTCTAATGTGTATAAATCATGTTACATGTGCTGGCAAAAAAAGGAAAGTTGGAAGAGACCCCAAGAGCCATCCAGTCCAATATCATTCTGCCATCAAAGCATTCCCAATAGATGGCCATTCAGCCTCTATTTCAAAACCTCCAAAGAAGGGGACTCCACCACACTCCAAGGCAGTATATTCCACTGTTGAAGGAATCTGCTTTCCTGCTGTTTGAATCCATAGGCTTGGGCTTTCCTGCTATGTACACATAGTTTCAAATGCATATGGAGTGGCATTGCAAAACAGACCTCCTGTCAAGACATCAAATGCTCAACCTTTCATCTCACGGAAGAGCACAGAGCATATATTCCACAAAAGATGCTTTGCTATTAGTTCTTTTTTCTTTTCTCAAGCCAAAATCTTTTGTTGACAGAACATGGATTATGTTGTCTTTTGTTCCCACCGAACTGTTCTTAAAGCTCCTTTTGCAATATCTACTACTCTGTTGCTAAATCTGGTAGCAATCCAGCTTCTCATATCTCATGCAGAATTCATAAAAGGCAAGAGAGGACAAGAAACCTTGCCTTCTGTCTCTCCATTCCCAGCATCAGATTAACCTCGCAGTGCAGGGTGGAAAATGGACGAGTTTTATTACATCTTGGATTTTCCTGTTACTTTTTGAATTTTTTCAACAATACATCTTATTTTTACCTATTTATCTCATTTATGCCTTAGTCCTCTGTTATCACAATTGCCTTTCCAAGGCAGCTTGCATTATAAAAGTGCAAAATTATATATCCTCTAACATTTCACAGATGAAAACTAAAATTTGTTTGGCCAAGAGCATCAAATGGAGGTCAAGATAAGGAAAATTATTAACGAGGAAGAAAACACAAGCTTGGAGAGGCAGCAACAGTTTGCTTTTGTCTGTCGCTGCCTCCTCTTCCCATGACTTTGCTGAGTTAAATGGGTATGGATTACTTTTGCACTTTCCAATCAGTTGATGTAAGCTTAAGGCAGTGGTTCTCAACCTTCCTAATGCTGCGATCCCTTAATACAGTTCCTCATGTTGTGGTGATTCCCAACCATAACATTATTTTTGTTGCTACTTCACAACTGTAATTTTGCTCCTGTTACAAATCGTAATTTAAGTATCTGATATGCAGGATGTGTTTTCATTCACTGGACCAAATTGGACACAAACACCCAATATGCCCAAATTTGAATATTGGTGGGGTGGGGTGGGGGATTGATTTTGTCATTTGGGAGTTGTAGTTGGTGGGATTGATAGTTAATCTACAATCAAAGAACATTCTGAACTCCACCAAAAATGGAATTGAACCAGTCATGGCACACAGAACTCCCGAGATCAACAGAAAATACTAGAAGGGTTTGGTGGGCATTGACATTGAGTTTTGGAGTTGTAGTTTACCTACATCCAGAGAGCACTGTGGACTCAAACAGTGATGGATCTGGACCAAATCTGGCACAAATACTCAGTATGCCCAAAAGTGAACATTAGTGGAGTTTGGGGGGGGGGGGGATAGACATTTGGGAGGTGTAGTTGCTGGAATTTATAGTTCATCTATAATCCAACAGCTCCTTGAACCCCACCAATGATAGAATTGGGCCAAACTTTCCTCATAGAACCCCCATGACCAACAGAAAATACTATGATTTCTAATGGTCTTTGGCGTCCCCTCTGACACCCCCCTTGTGACCCCTCCAGGGTCCCGAACCCCAGGTTGAAACACACTGGCTTAAGGGAAATGTGGAAGAGAAACTGGGACAAGTGAAAAGCAGTTAAAACATAAGAGTGTTGCAATTCATTTGCACAGCCTCTGTAAAATATGAATTTGATAACACTTTAATTATATGACTTGATACTGTGAAATCATGGGAATTGTATTTTGGTGAGGCAACAGCCCTTTTGGGCAGAGAAGACTTAAAGAACTTGTAAATATCCAACTCTTGTGAATCTATAGCACGAAGCCATTGCAATTGCACTGGGGTGGAAAGAGGAGTAATGGCTTGCAGCTCCATTTGGCACTTTTGTGTCAAGGACTATGGAGCTTCCATAGTTCCTTTCTCAGAATGCGTCTGCACTGTGAACTTAATGCAGTTTAACACCACTTTGCTGCTGTGGCTCAATGCTATGGCTTCATGGGAGTTGTAGATTTACATGATGTGAGATACCCCACTAAGGCAGAAAAAAAAATGAAATGCAAAGATACAGAGTGGGGGACGCCTGGCTCGAGAGCAGTACGTGTGAAAAAGATCTTGGCATTCTTGTGAATAACATTTTAAACATGAGCCAACAATGTCATGCAGCGGCAAAAAAAGCCAGTGGGATTTTGGCCTGCATCAATAGGAGTATAGTGTCTAGATCCAAGGAAGTCATGCTTCCCCTCTATTCTGCCTTGGTCAGACCACCCCTGGAATATTGTGTCCAATTCTGGGCACTGCAGTTGAAGGGAGATGTTGACAAGCTGTAATGTGTCCAGAGCAAGCAACTAAAATGATCAAGGGTCTGGACAACAAGCCCTGTGAGGAGCGGCTTAAAGAGCTAGGCATGTTTAGCCTGCAGAAGAGAAGGCTGAGAGAAGACTTGATGGCTATGTACAAATATGTGAGAGGAAGTAATAGGGAGGAGGGAGCAAGCTTCAAACTGCAGGAAAGGAGATTCCCCCTGAACATGAAAAAGAACTTCCTAATCATGAGAACTGTTCAGCAGTGGAACTCTCTGCCCCAGAGAGTGGTGGAGGCTTCTTCTTTGAAGGCTTTTAAACAGAGGCTGGATGGCCATCTGTCGGGGATGCTTTGAATGTGATTTCCTTGCTTCTTGGCAGGGGGTTGGATTGGATGGTCCCCAGGTCTCTTCGAATTCTATGATTCTATGATCTTTAGTCTTCTCTGCCAAAGAGTGCTGGTGCTTCACCAAACTACAAATCCCCAGGATTCCATAGCACAGAATGGTGCAGTTAAAGGGAGACCGCTGATATAATTCTATAGTGAAGATACAGCCCTGTCTTTTCAGCATAGGTTGATTGATTGATTGGGCAGAGGGGTGATGGTGGAAATGATTCGATTAACTGTGAGTGCAGAACAGTTAGAGAAGCATCCTCGAGAGAAGCTTCAGCTCAGCCAACATCTGTCATTGCTCATTTATGCTCTGGCGGGAAGCCAGCCTCTCCCAGAAGGGTTTCTGCCATCCCCTGAGGACATTTGCACCGGCTGAGCCTTTGGCAAGGTTTTGTCCCTTCCTTCGGCTCCTGACACGTCTTGAACATCGCGGGGACAGCAGGTGCGAGCCCTCAGCTTTCACTTTCAGGGCCGCTGTCCAACCGCTTTGCACAGATGACCCCGCAGGACTGCCGGAGCTCAGCAAATGGCTCTTTAAAATCCTTTTCTGGAAAACCATCGACATCTGAGTTGGTACAGCTAGGTAAATGCTTCCGGAATGCAAAGTGAGCCTGCATGGATCCAATGGTAAACAATGGGAATTAAGCAACCTCACTGCAATCCATGGTATTCAAGAAAGGCAGACCCACCGAACCTTGCATTGCAAAGCCTGAGTATGATGTATTCAAGCTAAAATGTTTTCAGATTTTAAAATCTAGAGGTTTATTCAGCTATACCATTTGCAATCTCGCATTATTGCCTGAAGGGAGCCTAATGGCAACTTGCTTCGGTTAAAATAAATTCAGAGTACATCTATGCTATAGAACAAACACACTTCAACACAATTTTAACTTTCAGGGTTCAATGCTATTGAATCCTGGGAGTTGTCATTCTAGATGTTCGTTAGCCTTCTCTGCCAAAGAGACCTGGTGGCTCACCAACTACAAATTCCAGGATGCCATAGCATTGAGCCGTGGGGTTTAAAGCGGTGTCAGACTGCATTAATTTTACAGTGTTGCTGCACTCCAAGAAAGGAGGTACAAGTTCAAATTCCCAATCATATTATTAAGGGACTGCGGTGGCACTATAGGTTAGCTGAGCTGCTGAACTTGCTAACCAGAAAGTTGGTGGTTTGAATCTACAGGACAGGGTGAGCTCTCACTGTTAGCCCCAGCTTCTACAGTTTGAAAACATGCAAATGTGAGTAGATCAATTGGTACTGCCTCAGTGGGAAGGTAAACAGCGTTCAATACAGTCATGCTGGCCACATTACCTAGAAGAGGTCTATGGGCAATGCAGACTCTTCGTAGAAATGGAGCCAGAGGTGAGCACTACCTCTCAGAGCTAGAAGGGGAAGCCTTTACCTTTATCTGTGTTTTGTTGTTTTGAGGCATTGAACGTTTGCCTTGGTGTTTGTGTATGCTGGAATCCGCCCTGAGTCCCCTTGGGGAGATAGGGCGGAATAGAAATAAAGTATCATGACTACGCTCACTCTGAGACTTTTTGGCCAATGTATATATTTCTGTCCAAACCACTTCATAGCATTGTTGTTGGGATAAAATGAATGGGTGGGAGGAAATATAAATGATTCTGAGCTTTCAGGAAGAAAGACAACAGGAAAAAAGACCAATAAACAAAATTTCAAAATCCAGGAAGGATTCAAATAGGACAGGGATGGGAAAACTTCGGCCCTCCAGGAGTTTTGGACTTCTGGCTGTTAGGAAT
Organism: Anolis sagrei; assembly: GCF_037176765.1. Taxonomy (NCBI): domain Eukaryota; kingdom Metazoa; phylum Chordata; class Lepidosauria; order Squamata; family Anolidae; genus Anolis; species Anolis sagrei. The sequence continues at coordinate 26,225,864 of NC_090021.1, read as the reverse complement.
TGTGGGAGCTGGAAGTCCAAAACACCTGGAGGGCTGAAGTTTGCCCATGCCTAAAATAGGAGGAGGCATTGTGTGACTTACCAGAGTATTTTATTTCTGTCCTATTAGCTAGATGTCTCAAAAAGAAAGAAATACAGATCCCTGGCTTTGCTAGACTAATCAGTTTCTATGACCATTTGAAATATGACAGCAAATGCTTTTTCAGCAACATCCAGCGAAGAGGGGACAGCTTTTCCGATGTGTCTTAAAATCCTCAGAGAAATGCTTCATGCTAAGAACTAAACAAATTGTGTTTTTCCCATATTTTGAAAACAAAAATAGAAGACAAGAAAATATGCAGTTTCCCAAAAGTACTGCTTATTAAATGTTTACAAAACTACTATGTGTATTTTATTTATTTTATTGCAGCCACCTTGAAAAGCACCCAAGATGACTTGTACCGGAAAGCACTCAAGATGCTAGAAAGGTAAGAAGAAGGGAGGAAATGGACTTTATTGAGATATTTTTGTGGCTGCTGGTGTGGGTTCGTTTGTACATATCAGGCCCCATCTACAATGCCATATAATTCAATTTCTGACTGCAGATTAATGCATTGAATTGGATTATATGTCAATGTAGACGCAAATAAACCAGTTCAAAGTAGTTAATCTTTTTTCTGAAACTGGATTATATGGCAGTGTAGATCTAGACTCAGTCTCAAATTCTTCCATGCAGTAATTGCCAAGCTTTTGGGAATTTCCCAATCCAAGTTTTGGTGCTTATGAGGAATAACTATGTTTCAAAGTTGGGAAAGTGTCTCCTTTTGGAATCAATCAATGTTGCTACTTCTCTGTGTGCCAATCTGGAGTATATGAAGGTGTCGTTTTGACATAGTTCCTTGTTGGAAGGGGATTTGGCTATAAGTGACACACATTCCTAGACTCAGATGTAATATCTCCATTACAGTGCTATTTAGATGTAATTGCTGTCCTGTATTACTCTTAAACTATATTTATTTTTAGCCCTTTGACCTTTCCACGTTGGCCATGGCTCGTTTCCTTGAGATCTCAAGTCTAGCTTGAAATCTGATGGATTGCTAACCAAGCATCCATTAGCCAGCAGAGGGCATTGTGATAGCTTGGCTAGATCTTTGTATCCTGAACATTTAATGTCTCCCAGATACAGGATAGTCTGATAGCATTGAAGCAGTACCTTGTTTGGAGACTGGCAGTAGACTTGGCTTTCTGTGTATACTCAAGTATAAATCGACCTCTTGTATAAATCAAGGGCAGGTTTTGGGGCTAACATTATCGATTTTATCAACCTTGGATAAGTCGAAGGTCATTCCATGAAAAGAGGAAAGCCATCTTGAGTCCAACACTGCTGCCATTTCCTCATGCAAGCCTTCAAAAAGGCCAAAAGTGGCACCGCAATGGAGTGTATAATTGCCCAGTGTTTTTTCTTATGTTTTTCTGGCATGGACTAAGTTTTTGCCTTTCAGTACTGAGAGAATGTGATTGTTTTTATGGTGACAACATTTATATGATAGATTTTGTTTTTTATTTTAATTTAGATGTTAAGTTATAATTTATTTGTTGGGTTATTATTTTTGCTATTATGTGTGTATTGGTTGTCGAACTTAGGCATTGAATGTTTGGCTTTTTGTGATTGGAATCCACCCTGAGTCGCTGCGGGGAGATAGGGCAGAATACAAAAAAAGATTATTATTATTATTATTATTATTATTAGTTCATTTTTTATATAAGAGTTAAGTTACAGTACTAACACTGATCCATGAATAAGTAAATCCAGGTTTTTTTTTGGGGGGGGGGGGGATTACAGAATTAGAACTATAGATTTGTTAGAGATCACAAGAACTATCCAGTCCAATCCTCTGCCATGTAGGGATACAGAATCAAATCATTCATTGACAGAAGACCATTCAGTCTCTGCTTTAAAAACTCCAGAGAAGGCAACTCCACCTCAAACTCTAGGCAGACTATAAGTACACACAGCAGACACAGAAATTCATTCCAACAGGAAAGCTTTATCTTCAATTGCACCAATGCGGCTATATGCAGATGTATACACACACTTTCCAGTGATCCTCCAATTCTCCAACAGCCATCATCCATCATCTATTGCATTGTGGCTGGCTGCTAATATACCCTCCCATGATGCAATCCTTCAATCATGTTTTCATCAGCCACTTGCCTAGTCACTATAATGAGCACTTTACCACATGGACATGCCTATATGACTTGGCATTTAACCATCTAAATATGCCAGTATATTATAAAACTCTGACATCCCTTCTATATTTAGTGATAAATGCGCCTGCCATATATCTTTACAACACACTGTTCATAAATGTTTAGTTATACAGTCACTGAGGACATTTACATTTGTTTCTTCACCAAAATCCTTACAGCATATTTAGTTACATTCATTTAACACTTAAGGCATCATCATTTCTCTGCATACCCTTTGCAGATTTTGATAAACAAATTTAATTCTTTTTCTGCCTCTGACCAAATTGAAAACAATTTCTGGGGAGTTTAAGAATGCTTTTACACTTTGCATCCCAGCCTTGTCTTTGACTTCTAGTTTAGGAATAGCTCCCCTTCTTTAGTTTTAACTGATTCACTTTCTAAATCTTGTCTGAGCCTTCATGACAAGCCTTTATGAGTTTTACTGACTCATAAAACCACTTTGGTTTTTTCCTCTTGATCATAACACTTAAACAACCATAAAAGTGAATCCGTCTTCCCCTTCACTTCAGGAATATACTACTGTTAGTAATTCCTTGATCTTTGCTTGAGATTCAGATTCCTGTGCCTTAGTGACTCTGAGCAATGGGTGCAACTTTGTTTTCATAGTTTTCAATTTTTTTTGCTCAAAACCCTGTGCAAAGCTTTGTGTCACCACTCCTGCTCCGTGTTTACAAGTCCCATTTTAATGTATTGTTGAAGGCTTTCATGGCCGGAATCACTGGGTTGTTGCAGGTTTTTCGGGCTGTATGGCCATGTTCTAGAAGCATTCTCTCCTGACGATTCTCCTGCATCTGTGGCAAGCATCCTCACAACCTCTGAGGATGCTTGCCACAGATGCAGATGAAACTTCAGGAAAGAATGCTTCTAGCCCATACAATAGGTGTACCTTGAATAGTCATCAGCAATTAGAAACATGTATTTTGACCCCCCCCCCCCTTCATAGGTTTGAAATGGGAAGCATATTACCACTGCCAAACAGCTCTTACTGTTAGGAAGTTGATAGCTATTACCATCAGGAAGTTTTTTTTTTTACTAAAATCTCTCAATTTATAGATGAATGTATAGTTTAGTTGTTAGTGTGAAAGAGATATTAATGGTTATGATGTGTAATATTAAAGCTACCTTATAGAAGCTCAGCTATGTCACTGTTTTTTTCCCTTTCTATGTATGGTCATAAAATATGGACAGTGACCAAAGCTGATAGGAAGGAAATCAACTCATTTGAAATGTGCTAGAGAAGAGTTCTAGGGGTACTATGGATTGCTACAAAGATCAATAAATGGGTTCTAGAGCAAATTGAATCTGAACTCTCCTTAGAAACCAAAATTTAGTTTGTTGTACTGTGCTATAGCCATATCATGAGAAGCATTATTGTCTAGTAGTAATGCATAGTAAGGTTTCTACCAAAAGAAAAAGAGGAGAACCATATTCCAGATTCCAATCAAGAAAACCACAGCCCTTAGTCTGGAAGACCTGTGAAGAACGGTTGATGATAGAGTGACTTGGAGATCTCTCACTCATGGGTTAAAGTTAATTCGATATCAGTTAACAACAACACATTTGCCCATCTGGTTTATTTGGTTGTTACAGGCTCTTTAGCATTTTCTGCCAAAATGTGCTGGTGCTTTGCCAAACTACAAATCCCAAGATTCTATGGCAGTTAAAGTGTTGTCAAGCTGCATTAATTCTACAGTATAAACACACCCTTAGGAACAGTATCAGAGACCGTTTTCTGAATACCATTCATAAGAAGTGTTAGACTGTCAGGCTCTAAGAATAGAGTGTCGTTAGCAGCGGCTTCATGCCTTTAAGAACTTCCTGCAGCAATATATGACCTTATAATTTATTTACTTACCTACTTAATTTTTCTCCTGCCTTTCTCCCGATATAGGGACTCAATGCATTGTTTAACAGCAGAAGTCTGAAGACTGCTTCATTCTGAATTTGGAACTTGAAAAGTAGCTTTAACTGGTGTCTTTTAAAATGCTTTTTCAGTAGCAGCAGCTGTATTTTCATGTTTGCTAATACTGTAGGAGAAAGGTTGTTAAAAGTCTTTAAAATGAATGATAGAGAGACCAGGAACTAAATTTATGGGTGTACAAAACCACTGGATCATGTTCTCTCCTTGAAGGTCAGTATTGCTTTTAAAATAGTTTTGTGAATGTGCAAGAGGTAGTTTGGTGAGGCACCATCACTCATAGGCAAAGAAGACTAAGTACCTTTTAAAACTACAATTCCCAAGATTCCACAGCATTGAGCTATGGCAGTTAAAGTAGTATCAAACTGTGTTAATCCTACAATGTAGATGTACCCTATGTGACTCAAATGTTGGAGTGCTACCGTTAGCCATAGAATCATAGAAACATAGAGTTGGAAGAGACCTCATGGGCCATCCAGTCCAACTCTGAAACAGCAGGAAAATCGTATTCAAGGCACCCCTGACAGATGACCATCCAGCCTCTGATTAAAAGCCTCCAAAGAAGGAGCCTTAAACACACTCCAGGGCACTGCTGAACAGCTCTCACAGTCAGGAAGTTCTTCCTAAAGTCCAGATGGAATCTCCTTTCTTGTAGTTTGAAGCCATTGTTTCCCGTCCTAGTCTCCAGAGCAGCAGAAAACAAGCTTGCTTCCTCCTCCCTATGACTTCTTCTCACATATTTATGCATGGCTATCATGACTTCTCTCAGCCTTCTCTTCTTCAGGCTAAACATGCCCAGCTCTTTAAGCTGCTCCTCATAGGGCTTGTTCTCTAGACCCTTGATCATTTTAGTCGCTCTCCTCTGGACACATTCCAGTCTAAGTGAGTGATCCTCAACCTGTGGGTACCAAGGTGTTTTTGGCCTTCAACATCCAAAAATCCTAACAGCTGGTAAACTGGCTGGGATTTCTGGGAGTTGTAGGCCAAAACATCTGGTTGAGAACCACTGATCTAAGTAGATGATGCTGAATTAGTCAGAGTACCATGTATGCCCACAATGATCTTGACATCCTTTTTGTATGGGAGAGGATATCCTGTTTGAGTGTCCCAGCTTTTCAATCACTTAGGCAGAGTTTGAAAAAAATTAATTTTTGCACTATATTTCCCAAAAATCTTTTAAAAGTGACATTTTCAAGCTCTGTTCCTGTTCTGTGGCTCAAGGGAGTGAGCTGAATTCATAGGTTTGCATGTCCTAATTGAAAATGACTACAAGTAATGTCAAAAAGAGGCTGAGTACCGCATGGCCTCATTTGGACATCACAACAAGCTGGAATTCAGGAGAATTCTTGCTTGTTTAGGATGCACTGCTGTGCTAGTTCATGCTGATAAATTGCTCCCATATGCAGTGGGACTAGATAAACAAACTCTGGACATTTGGTCTGTGTTTTGTTTGTTGCATCATGCAAATCCAGCAGGCATGGGCTCTCTGGCTCTACCTTCCTTTAAGGAGAAAACGAAATAATCCATGATTTATATTAGGATTAAATATCTGACTTCTCTAGAGAGGAGAAAGGAACAGAGAGCTGGCTCCTTACAAGGAAAGACCTCTTATACTCAATCCAGACATACTAGAATGAAGAGTCTTTATGGACAAATTATAAGGATGTAGATAAAGAGAACTGAAAATGCCAATCAAGCTTATATACAAAAGAGCTATCGAGGTAGAATATTCCAAAGAAATACACAAAACATGATAATTTTAGAAGATTTCTTTGACTGACAAGACAAAAGACTTCCAAGAACAGAACGGTGTACAGCTTACCATTCAATAATAGTAATATATCTTCAAATGGTATTTCTTTTTCAGCTTTTAATTTTGGTATTTGATTAAAGTGTGCATGGCTGGATCTACACTGTCATATAATCCAAATTATCAAAGCAGATAATCCAGATGATCGGCTTTGAACTGAATTATATGAGCCATATAATCCAGTTCAAAGCAGATAACCTGGATTTTATATGGCAGTGTAGAGGGGACCTATGTGTCTTCAAGTGCCTGTCAATTCATGGCAGCCCTATACACTTCATTGGGTTTTCCTAGACCCAGGAGTAGTTAGAGGTGGGTTGTTGAAGGCTTTCACGGCCAGAATCACTGGGTTGCTGTGAGTTTTCCGGGCTGTATAGCCATGTTCCAGAAGCATTCTCTCCTGGTGTTTCACCCACATCTATGGCAGGCATCCTCAGAGGTTGTGAGATCGGTTGGAAAATAGACAAGTGAGGTTTATATATCTGTGGAATGTCCAGGGTGGGATAAAGAACTGTCTGTTGGAGGCAAGTGTGAATGTTGCAATTGGCCACCTTAATTAGCATATAATGCCCTTGTAGCTTCAAAAGCTGACTGGTTGCTGCCTGGGGGAATCTGGTTTTGCCAGTTCCTTCCTCTGAAATACAGCCTACCTGGTGTTTGTTGAAGATTTGGCAGTGGTGTTCCATTTTCCTAAGCTTTGCTTCTTATAATAACTAAATAGGAACTCCATATTAAAAATACAATACAGTTGGACCTCAGTGTCCATGGCTCTTCGGTTTGAAAATATTCCAACGAAATACTCCAAAAAGCAAACCTTGATTTTTCCCATTTTGTATAAGGGGTGTCATTTTTCTGTGCCATTGTGTATATTGGGACTTGAGCATGCATATATTTTGATATCCACACTAGAATCCTACAGCCAAATCACAGGAGATATCAAGAGTCCACACAGAAGAGCAGTTGCTGAAAGGATAACATCCACAAAAGAGGCCTTGATTATATCCCAGTTGTGAACCTCTCCTGAAACATCTGGATGATCTCTGTGTAAAACAGGGTAGTGGACAGAACGGACCTTCAGATGGATCCATTTTGTGCTGGTTGACAAACTGAGCTCTAAAGTTGATCAGGCATCCAAATCCAGAAGCCCTTTCATGTTACATAGTTATAGCACTATGATTCCGCTTTAACTGTTATGATTGCATCTTAAGGAATCCTTTGGTGTGCAGTTTAGTGAGGTACTAGATCTCTCTGGCTGACAGATTTAAATACCTCTCTTTAAACTGCAAATCCCATGGTCCCACAGAATGGAACAATGGTGTAAGCATGGAATGACAGTGCTGTAATTGTGTTGTTTCCATGGTGCTCCAACACCTAAGTTATGGCAGTAACCTCTTCTGTTTGCTAAGCCTGGTATGCTGTGGTTGCTCATAAAATATGACTTTTATTACTATCAAGGTGATTTCCTCATAACAAGGCTTACTGTATAGCAACCTTTGTGTTTTACAGAGCGCACGACTTGGCACCTGAAGACCACCAAATTATCCTCTATGTCTCACTGCAGCTGGCACTTGTGCGGCAGGTAGGTACAAAGGCCAGTGACTCTGTAACAACAGAAATATATGCTCATGCGTAAGCCGACCTTATGTATAAGTCTAGAGTAGGTTTGGGGGCCAAAATTACAGATTTTTACATGAGAGTCATTCCATGGAGAGGGGAAAGCATCATTGCCATCTCAGCAGCCCAGCCACCCAGCTGCCATTTCCCTTGTTGAGGCATCAGAAATGCTACATTGGAGAGAGAGAAGTGCTTCCTTTAGGTTGATGCTTCTTTTAGGTTCTCTGTCACATTGCCAGGTCTCTGCCGGTACACAGGCAGAGGTGAACCAAAACAAACACCCAGCTTGTGTAAATTTTTTAATTAAAACAGCACTTACTGTCTGTTTTCATAGTCCAAAATAAAAAACATAAAGATAGCACTTAGCAACAGAATATAAAACAAAGACTGACAGCAAACACTGATGCAGGTTTGAGAGAACACCATGGTCAAAAATATCCAGTCCAGTAGTCAAATGACGAGAGTTCAATGAGTAAAGTCCAAGGATCAAGAGTCTATACCGTAGTCAATAGCTAGTCCAGATATTCAAGCTTCAGGTTTCCAGTAGTTCAGGAGACAGGTCAGGATACCAAAAATCCACAAACCTGGGGGAAAACCAGCAGCATCTATCACCAAAATAGGACAAATACTTTTCTCCCGAGATCAGCCTCTAGGCTAACTCCTTATCACCAGTAAAACCCAGCTGCAATCTACGTCTTGCATGCCTCCACCCTTAATTGCTTTCACCCCTAAACTCTTACTTACAGATTACAACAACAACATTTTATTATGGTCCAAAGACCCTTATTGCACTGTGGGCATACAAAGTATGCAGGTAATGAATTGGATTAAGAACATCCAGTTGATTGAACATACAAATAGATAAAATTTACAACAGTAAAAACTGGTTTAAAAACATGTTGGCAAAAAGTAGGTAAAAGATTACAAGATTACATATACTCAGCCCTTCAGATCTAAGACTTATATTAACCCCTTCCATCACCAACTGCTAAGCCTTCCTCCATCAACCACCATCAACTGCGGAACATGATACATGAGATTCTCTCAAAACAGACTAAACCAGGCATGGGCAAATTTTGGCCCTCCAGGTGTTTTGGACATCAACTCCCATAATTCCTAACAGCTGGTAGGAGTTGAAGTCCAAAACACCTGGAGGGCCAACATTTGCCCATGCCTGGAGTAAACTCTTCATTTTACCACTTTACTCAGAGAATGGGACATCTTAGCTCACACTGACCTGTGGATAATTTGACTCAGGTTTTTGCTGTTGATATTTTTTTTACCAACATTTCTATTTATAGATGGTTTTCTGGGGTACAACCATCTTCGATTAGACTTTTTCTTTGGGGATATATTTTGTCACCTTCGATCTTCAAGTTGTTTTTATCTATATTGACTTGTGCATCAGAAGCTAAGAACTTTCAGTACCTTTAAGGACCCATAAATAAAAAGCTGGGCAGAAGCTTCTTAAGGACAATTCTCTATTTGGAAATTCAGTATGTTCAACATTTGCAAGTCTGGTTCATTGTTACACCAGTTCCGTCGGAAACTAGATTTCCCAGCAGACAGGGATATGCTGGGAACGTCTCAAAGGCTGCGTAGGCTCAGTTTCAGGTATGAAGAATGAGAATCATACTTACCTGTGCATGAGCTGCTATCTGTCTTTGAAAATACATACTAAAAAGAAAACTCTACATGTCACTCAAAGACAAATGAATACAGAATACAGTTCCAGGTCAGATTCTATGAGCAATATTCTGGTGCCGATTGGTGTGAACTGGACTCTCCGATGGCTGCCCTATTTCCCTCCATTTAACAGGATATAAATCTTTAAAGCATGCTTGGAGTGTGTTGCTGATACCCGAGACATATTTATTTTTAGGCCTCTAATATATCCTCCTCTGCTTTTGCCAATGTGGCTCATGATAAACATTTTCGTAATGCATTTTTAATATCCTTAATAATTTAAACTATCTAATGTATTCTCTTTCTGATTAACTGAAGGCTAAATGATACTACTAATGTACCTGGCAGATTATATTTACCAGGGAGCAGCAAGATTAAGGCTTTCAGCAGTCAATTTGGTGGCTACTGACGTTGGAGACAGTGTTCTAGAAGGACCTGAAAACTGGTCTAACCCTGGCAAATGGTGTGACGGTTTGGTCAAATCCGTTTGTGAATCTGAACCCCAGTGAACCCTTTAAAGATTGTTTCTCAGATCTATTTATTGCCAAGCTGTTACTGGTCAGCAATGAAGCTTAGAAGGCACATTATGATAAACAGATACTGGATACGATATAACTGTGTTTCTCAACCTGGAAGTCAGGACCCCGGGGGAGGGGGTCGTGGGGGAGGTCACAAAAGACCATCAGAAAACACATATTTCTGATGGTCTTAGAAACTCTTTTGGCAGAGAAGGAAGAAGATCTCTTCACCTGCCCTTGTCTTCCTTCCTTTACAACTCCCAGAATTCAAAAACATCCCTCGCCAACCCCATCAGTATTCAATTTTGGCCATGTAGGTAGTGTGCCAAGTTTAGTGAAGATCCATTGGGAGCTGGGTTCATAGTGCTCTTTGATTGTAGGTTAACTATAAATCCCAGCAACTACAACTCCCAAATGTCAAAGTCTGTGTTGCCCAAATTCCACCAGTGTTCACATTTGGGTGTATTGAGTGTTCGTGCCAAGTCTGGTCTAGATCCATCATTGTTTGAGTCCACAGTTCTCTCTAGAGGTAGGTGAACTACAATTCCAAAACTCAAGGTCAATGCCCACCAGACCCTTCCAGGATTTTCTGTTGATCTTGGGAGTTCTGTGTGCCATGACTGGTTCAATTCCATCTTTGGTGGAGTTCAGAACGCTCTTTGATTGTAGGTGAACTATAAATCCCATCACGTACAACTCCCAAATGACAAGATCAGCCCCCCCCCCCCCCCCACGCCACCAGTATTCAAATTTGGGCATATTGTGTATTTGTGCCAAATTTGGTGCAGTGAATGCTGCATAGCAGATATTTACATTACGATTCCTAACAGTAGCAAAATGACAGTTATGAAGTAGCAATGAAAATAATGTTATGGTTGGGGGTCATCACAACATGAGGAACTGTATTAAGGGGTCGCAGCATCAAGACGGTTGAGAAACACTGCTATATAAGATTCTCACATTCAGAAAAGTGAAAACACAGAATCTTTATGGAAGACACTTCCTTTTATTTGTTTGCTTGTTTGTTTTATCAAATCATAGATTTGGAAGAGACCACAAAGGCCATCCAGTTCAACCCCCTGCCATGCAGGATTGCATAAGACACTCTTGACAGATGACCATCCAGCCTCTGCTTTAAAACCTTGAGATGCGACTCCTTCAGGGCACCATATTTCAATGTCCGACAGCTCTTACTGTCAGGAAGTTCTTCCTAATGTATAAGCAAAATCTCTCTTCCTGTGGTTTGAATCTGCTGCTTTGTGTCTGAGTATCTGGAGCAGCAGAAACCAAGCTTGCTCCCTTATCAATGTGACAGCTTTTCAAATATTTAAGCATAGCTATCATGTCCCTTCTTAACCTTCTCTTCATAACCCAGATCCCAAAGCTGCTCCTTGTAGGGCTTGGCTTCTGGAGCATTTACTTTTGTATTTCTTTTTGCTACATTTATCTCTGTACAGCAGTGTTTCTCAACCTGGGAGTCGGGACCCACCAGTTCTGATTTTGGGATATTGAGTATTCGTGCCAAGTTTGGTCCAGATCCATCATTGATTGAGTCCACAGTGCTTTCTGGATGTAGGCGAACTGCAATTCCAAAACTCACCTAACCCTTCCAGTATTTTCTGTTGATCATGGGAGTTCTGTGTGCCAAGTCTGGTGGAGTTCGGAATGCTCTTTGCTTGTAGGATAACTATAAATCCCAGCAACTACAACTCCCAAATGACAAAATCAATCCCCCCCAACCCCACCAGTATTCAAATTTGGGCATATTGGATATTTGTGCCATGACAGTACTTTGGAGGTTGAACTGAATTGGAAATGGTTATATGGCTTGATAATAATGTCTTAAATTGTTTAAACTTCCTGTTTTATTTATCATTTTAAATCATTGTTATATTTGCTGTATTTGTTTGTTCATTTGGCTTCGAATTGTTGCCAGTGTAAGCCGCTCTGAGTCCCCCCCCCCCCCCCCTCGGAGGTTGAGAAGGGCAGGGTCAAAATGTTGGAAATAAATAAATGAATGAATAAATAAATAATAAAACTGCTCGGAAATTTCAAATGGTCCAATAGGCAGCAGCCAAATTGCTCACTGGAGTAGTATACAGGGAGCATACAACTCCCCTTTTGTGTCAGCTCCACTGGCTGTCATTCTGCTACCGAACACAATTCAAAGTGCTGGCTTTAGCCTATAAAGCCCTAAACGGTTCCAGCCCAGCTTACCTGTATCTCCCTCTATGGTTCACCTTGGAGGCTCAGATCGGCGGTGGAGGCCTCCTCTCGGTCCCACCCCCCTCGCAAGCATAACTGGTGGGGACGAGATACAGGGCCTTCTCAGTGGTGGCACCTCGTCTACAGAACTCCCTTCCCAGTGAGGTTAGACCAGCCTCCTGGCCTTCGGGAAAAAAACTGAAAATATGGCTCTGGAATCAGACTTTTGGTCAATAATGGGAGCAGTGCAATAAGAAACTATAAATTAACTTAATGACAACTTGGACTGACTCTGGAATATGACCTGGATTATGTGATTTAAATCGTGGTTTTAATGTTATGTTTTAATTGGTTGGGTTTAATGTTTGTTTATTCATTGATGTATGTGTACATGAGGCATTGCATTGTTGCCTTTGTAAGGCTGCCTTGAGTTCCCTTCGGGGTTGAGAAAGGCGGGATACAAGTACGGTAAATATAAAAATAAATAAATAAGGTATAAAGTACTCATCTGCAATGATGATAGCTTTTGTATCCCTGCTTTTCCAGTGAGTTGCCTCCATTTCTTGCTAAAGGCTGAGTATCCGTTATCAAAAATGCTTGGTGCCAAAAGTGTTTGGGATTTTGGATTTTTTCCATTTTGAAATACCTGTATTTGAGATATATATGAACATAAGATCTTGGAGATGGGACCCAAATCTAAACACAAAATCCATGTGTGCTTCACATTCACATTATGTACATGATCTGAAAGTAACATTATACAACATTTGGAATAATATTGTGCATGGAACAACGTTTGTCTATATTAAATGATCATAAAGCAAAAGTATCACTATCTCAGCCACCCATGTTGACAGTTTTGGATTTTGGATATTTTTAGATTTTAAAATTACAGGTAAGGGATGTTCAGCCTATATTGGATATTATTGACTCTGTCTTAACTGTTAATTTGGCTTAGGGTTTTAGTTTTGCCTTGTTTTGCTATCCTCAAAGGCCAGACCTGATGCATCTGCACAAAAGTGAATGCCAGACTTAAGTGAGAGAAATCTTTCATTTTTACTTTCCAGATTTGTGATGCAATAGAACACCTCCAGGAAGCACTGAAACTATGCAAGGATGACATGAATTCTCTCCACCTGCTGGCACTCCTTTTTTCGGCACAAAAACACTATCAGCATGCCTTAGATGTCGTCAACATGGCCCTTGTAGAATATCCAGACTCTTTTAGGTAAGCAGCAATGAGGATACTTCCTATTTTCAACACTATTACAAATTCTCAATCATTTAAGCATATATCAGACAGAGACAAGGAAACTGTGGCTCTGGGATGTTGTTGGATTTTGGCTCCCATCAGCTCCAACATGACTAATGAGCAGGAATGCTGGGGGTTGTAGCAACACTAGGAGAGCTGCAGGCTCTCCATGTCTGATCTAAGAAAATGACAGCTCTTTCACTATTGAGAATCAATAGGGAAGTTCAGAGGCCAGTCATTCTCTTTCATTCTGACCTACCTTACAGGGTTGTGGTGAGGCTAAAATTAGTCCCGATGACACCCCTGTAAATTGCTCTGAGCTTACATACAGTGCTGTATGCTCCTTGGAGGAAACATGTGATATAAAAGTAATCAATAATGCATTATTTACGTATTACATTATTTATTACCCTTATAAAGTAATACATAATAAATGTAATAAATGATGCACATTAATAATGGAGAGCTTCTAGACTCAGGAACTCCTTTCCTAGGGAGGCCGGCTGTCCTTCCATCAGCAGGCAAAGGTTTTTTTTTCCAGCAGACTTTTGAGAACAGAAGGTTTCTAAAGAAAGGGCTTTCAAGTGCATACCTTGTAGTTTTAATGCTCCTGCTTGCTAAACTGCTTTTTGTGTGTTTTAAACTGGGTTTAAAATGTTACTTTTTGTATGATTTACCTATATTGTGCTGGCTTTAGCCAATGAAGCCCTAAACGGTTCTGGCCCAGCTTACCTGTCTGAACGTATCTCCCTTTATGAACCCCTCATGGGTGAAGATCTTCAGGGGAGGCCCTGCTCTCATTCCCACCTCCTTCGCAGGCACGGTTGGTGGGGACAAGAGACAGGGCCTTCTCAGTGGTGGCCCCTCAGCTATGGAACTCCCTCCTCAGTTATATTAGATCAGCTCTTTCCCTCTTAGCCTTCAGTAAGAAAGTAAACACATGGCTATGGGACCAAGCCTTCGGATAATAACCACAGTGCAATAAATGAATGTAGAATCTGTGCAATGACAACTGGAATAGCTCCGGCTTACGATCTTGGACTGTGTGGTTTCAATAATTGGTTTAATGTTTGATGTTTTAATTTTTTTGGTTTTTAACATAAATGTTTTTAGATTGTATGTTGTTGTTTTAAAGATATTGAATTGTTGCCGATGTGTAAGGCCACTTGGTGTTGAGAAGAGTGAAGTATAAATGTGGTAAATACATATATAACAAATATTGCACTTCTTGGGAGGAGAGCAATGACCAATCTCGATAAAATAGTGAAGAGACATCACACTGGCAACGAAGATCCACATAGTTAAAGCAATGGCATTCCCCATGGTAAACTATGGATGTGAGAGCTGCACCATAAGAAAGGCTGAGCAAAGGAAGATAAACGCTTTTGAACTGTGGTGTTGGAGGAAAATTCAGAGAGTGCCTTGAACTGCAAGAAGATCCAACCAGTCCATACTTCAGGAAATAAAGCCCAACTGCTCATTGGAGGGAAGGATATTAGAGGCAAAGTTGAAGTACTTAGGCCACATAATGAGAAGTCAGGAAAGCTAGGAGAAGACAATGATGCTGGGGAAAATGGAAGGAAAAAGGAAGAGGGGCCGACCAAGGCCAAGGTGGACGGATGGTATCCTTGAAGTGACTAGTTTGACCTTGAAGGAGCTGGGGGTGACGACGGCTGACAGGGAGCTCTGGCGTGGGCTGGTCCATGAGGTCATGAAGAGTGGGAAGCAACTGAACGAATAAACAACAACAACAGATATTGCACTTCTTTAGAGGGAGAGAAAAAAGAAAAAAATGTGCCAGTACCTTTAAGATTGACTCTTATTTTTGCATGATAGCTTTTCTGGATATGGATCTACTTTTCAGAGTTTTCGTTTTGAAACCCTGAGTCACAGTTTGAGAATAAATAATAAACTTTGGGAGATGATATAACATTTTGCAGAATCCAAGCTCTGTTTGCATAGTGTCCGAAATACAACCTATGGGCTTTCTGATTAAATAACTCATTGTTGTATCCAGAGCTTGCCCATCTTTGTAATATAAATAAATACTTTTGTTATATCTTGGTGATGTGTAGTTTTATCATGTACTCGGGTATAGATGTTACTTGGCAAATATTCCAGAGTATTTATTATTGCTTCTTCATGTGAATATTACCACATCCTGAACGATGATGTGAAACCAGGAGCAGTCTTGGCTTGTTTGACAAGAAAGGCCACATCTTGTTAGATGCTGCTCACAACCTCAGATTAATGCACAAGAAAAAGAAAATAATCTCTACATGAGAATCCGATTGGCCCTTGGTCGCTCTTGATCCCTTTATAGAGCGTGATGTGAGCGAACCGGACTCTGCACACCTCATGCTTGGGCTACTTGAGCCCTTCTGCGATGGGAGTGTGCATTACAGACCTCTTTAATTACATGCACACCTGCTCCTTCTCAAATATTACAGAATTGCACATTTACCCCTTCTGATCATGTATCCAGCTTTCTCTCCACATAGGTTTAAAAGATTATGACTTCAGTGTTCCACACAGTTTCTTGAGAGCAAGTCTCATTGAACCCAGCGGGGCTAACTTTTGAGTAGACTTCCATAAATCTGTATAGCCAATTTTGTAATAATTTTACCTTCAGAGTTTTTTGATTAAGAAAAAAACAACAACAGCTATATGTGTTTCCCTTGTGGCTCTGTAATGCAAAATATCAACATATAAGTTAGCAAAAATTTAGTGAAACCAGGGTTTATTTATTTTATTTATTTACTTCATTTATATACCGCTTTTCTCAGCTCTCAGGCGACTCAAAGCAGTTAACAATAGCAAAAATTCAATGCTTGACATCATAGAAAAACAGTTTAAAACAATTAGAAAATAGTAACATAATAAACAGTTAAACATCAATATAACATCCCATTAGCGTCTCAAACAAAATCAAGATCCAATCTCATCATCCGTTGCTCCGTATTTCTATGTTCATACATGAATGGCAGCAATTGCAGATGGTATATGGATTCCAGATTATTCTCACCGCACATACAAGAGAGAAAGGATGAGAAAGGTATTCCCCGTGATCTATATACCAATCATATATATACATTCTATTTATGTATTTATAATATTGATAATTAAGCGTCTTAATGGATCTCAAGTTGACCATGAGCCAGTAGTGTGATGTATCTGCTTTAAAAATGAATACCGTTTTCATCTACACTAGTCGTCACCTGCCACGTGATGCTGTGGCCCAGTCTGTGTATATGTGTTTTGTGTGTGTATATATTTGTGTATGTGTGTGTTTGTATATATATATATATATATATATATATATATGTAGTTTTGCGTATGCGTTGTAATGTAATTTTTGTTTTTTGGCTTTTAAAGTCTTTTCTGCTGTGTTTTTCAGTATTTTTATGAGTGATGGTCACTCGTTGGCCTGATAGGTGTATTGTGTCCAAATTTGGTATCAATTCGTCCAGTGGTTTTTGAGTTATGTTAATCCCACACACGAACATTACATTTTTATTTATATAGATTAAATGAAGCATATTATC
This sequence comes from Anolis sagrei, assembly GCF_037176765.1. Lineage (NCBI taxonomy): Eukaryota > Metazoa > Chordata > Lepidosauria > Squamata > Anolidae > Anolis > Anolis sagrei. The sequence goes on along the minus strand of NC_090021.1, from coordinate 26,209,067 downwards.
CAGTTTATGGGAAGTAACAAATCTCTATTCTGAGATAATTTTTGGAGTATGGTGTCATGTTGAGAGTGGGATGTTGAAGGCAAACCTTGGCAAACTGGAGCAATTGAAAGAGCCATGTTGTTGAAGGCTTTCATGGCCGGAATCACTGGGTTGCTGTGAGTTTTCTGGGCTGTTTGACCATGTTCCAGAAGTATTCTTTCCTGATGTTTCACCCACATCTGTGGTAGCATCCTCAAAGGTTCAAACTTGCCTCCAACCGACAAGAGTTCTTTCTCCCACCCTGGAACTTCAACAAATATATAAATCTCTCTTGTCTAGATTACAATATACCTCACTTTTGAGGATGCCTGCCATAGATGTGGGTGAAATGTCAGGAGAGAATGCTTCTGGAACAGGGCCATACAGCCTGCAAAAATCACATCAACCCATAGCCATGTATGTTTGGGCTGGAAATGAGGAGAATTAAGGGGATGTATTATGTTGTGTTTATGCAATCTCAAGTCATTTCTCATTTATGGGAACCCCAATGGCGTAATGGGTTAAACCCTTGGGCTGGCAGGACTGAAGACCAATAGATCGGAGGTTCGAATCTGGGGAGAGCGAGGATGGGCTCCCTCTGTCAGCTCCAGCTCCACATGTGGAGACATGAGAGAAGCTTCCTACAAGGATGGTAAAACATTAAAACTTCTGGACATCCTCTGGGAAATGTCCTTGCAGACAGCCAATTCTCTCACACCAGAATTGCAGTTTCTCAAACCACTTCTGACACAGGAAAAAAAAATGGCGTATCATGGGTTTTGTAGGCACAATTTCTTCTGAGGGGTTTTGCCTTTGCCCTCCTCTGAAGCTGAGTGAGTATAACTTGCCCAAAGTCACCCAGTGGGTTTCCATGGATGAGCAGGAATTCAAACCCTGACCTCCAGATTCATACTCCCAACACTCAAGCCATTACCCTATGTTGACTTTTGACTAGAAATGAGAAATTTAATGGGATGCATACTAGCAGTCTTCAATTATTTGTATGAACAGCACATTGGAGAAGGAGTAGAGAGATAATATGTTGTTCCAGGAGGCAAGGCTAGAACCAATAAGTGGAAAAAAGCTAGGAAGCAGGTTTAAAGTAAATATTAGCATAAATATCCTAATAGGTAAGAGAGCTGCTTGGCAGTGGAGTAGATTGCCTTGGGAGTTGGTGGACTGCTATCTGTCAGGAATGATGTAGCTGAATCATGAACTGTTCTGAAGACTGGATTAGATGAACTCAAAGGTCCCTTCCAATTCACTGATTCTGTGCTGCCCTTCTATTAAAATGTCCAAAGCAGTCTGCAGGAAAAACCATCTAATTAAACGATAAAGACATTGATGTAAAAAGGAAACAGCTGCCAGCTTCAGTAGAGAGGTTTTTTGAAATCCTGTACTATTCAATGAGATGTAAGCAGCAGAATTACTGCAGCGCTAAAAAAAAGTTTGTGAATCACTTAGGATTATATTTCCAGTTGAAAAGGCTATTAGATCTTAATCTGACCCCATAATTCTAGATAAAAACAATAGATAAACTGCTTAAAGAAATGGCACGCAAACATGATGCATTTCCAATATTTGTGTGTCTGCAACTGATTGAAGAGTCAATAAATTGTGTGGAGAAGTATGTGAGCCTTTAGATTCAGTATCTGACGACATATCTTTGTGGGCAGCAATGACTCAGCAAAGTATTTTTTGCAACTATTGGCCAGTCTCACATTGGTTCAGAGCAGGCATGGGCAAATTTTGGCCCTCCACTTAAGTGGCTGAGGGGGGAAAGGAAAGGGCCTGAGGCTGTTAGGAATTATGGGAGTTGGAGTCCAAAACATCTGAAAGACCAAAGTTTGCCCATGCCTGGTTCAGATGAATGTCACCAATTTCTCTTTTCAGTAACACTTGAGCTTAGTGACATGGTGTAGGGAGATACTTTTCCAGGAAAACACAGGTGTCCTGGCCCAACTTACCTGTCTGAATGCACCTTCCCTTATGAACCTGCTAGGACTTTAAGATTGTCTGGGGAAGTCCTGCTCTCAATCCCGCCTGTGTCACAAACACATTTGGTGGGGACAAGAGACAATGCCTTCTCAGTGGTGGCCCCTCAGCTATGGAACTCCCTTCCTGGGGTCATTAGATCAGCCCCCTCCCTCTTAATATTTCGGAAGAGAGTCAAGACTTGGTTGTTTGAGCAAGTGTTTGAAAATGCAAGGTAGAAGACATAGGAATTGGAACGACTGGATGACAAGATGGGACAATGTTTTTATTAGCAGTCACAAATAATGTACGCATTTAGTATACTTGTTATGGTTTTATATTATGTTTTAAAATGTTTTATGGTGTTTTTGGGCATCGAATCGTTGCCATTGTATTCTGCCCTGAGTCGCCTAAGGGCTGAGAAGGGTGATATAGAAATATAGTAAATAAATAAATAAATAAATAAATAAATTCTTCTAACTGCCAACTATGGTAGGCCCTTAACATCCACTAGTGAAATTACATCACTTAGGCAAAATGGTGAACTGCTCAAGCATTGGAAAGAGCCTAAGGATCTGTTAAAAGATGGGAGGCTAAGCAGTATGTGCCTTCACAGAAAAATCAATGTTGCTTTTAGAATTTTTTCTCTGAATATTGTTTGGTTGAATCCATGAGTGCCGAACATGTGGATACAGAGTGCAAACTGCATGTGTCTCTGCATGTGTTGTCGGGCTCGATTTCCATCAGCCAATTCATCCTGGTCAGTGGTGAAAGCCAACGAGAACTGTAACAGAGACATAATGAAAATATGATACACTTCAGCTCCTTTTTTAAATCTTTCTCTGAAATCAACATACGATTCTTCACCCAGAAAACCTTAAGTCAGCGTTTTTCAACCTGGGGGTCGGGACTCTGCTGGGATGGGTCGCCAAAGACCATCAGAAAACACATATTTCTGATGGTCTTAGGAACAGCTTTGGCAAAGAAGGCTGAAGATCTCTCTGCTTGTCCTTCTCTTCCTTTTTGGAAACAGATGGTGAATCCACCAAAAGCCCTCCTCTGCTGGGGTTCTGTGTAGGAAGTTTGGCCCAATTTTATTGTTGGTGGGGTTCAGAATTCTATTTAATTGTAAGTGAACTATAAATCCTAGCAACTACAACTCACAAATGTCAAGGTCTATTTTCCCCAAACTCCATCAGTGTTCACATTTGGACATACTGAGTATCCATGCCAAGTTTGATCCAGATCTATCATTGTTTGAGTCCACAGTGCTCTCTGGATGTAGGTGAACTACAACTCCAAAACTCAAGGTCACTGCCCACCAAACCCTTCTAGTATTTTCTGTTGGTCATGGGAGTTCTGTGTGTGAAGACTGATTCAATTCCATCGTTGGTGGAGTATAGAATGCTCTTTGATTGTAGGTGAACTATAAATCCCAGCAACTACAATTCCCAAATGACAAAATCAACCCCCCTCCCAACCCTACCAATATTCAAATTTGTGCCAAATTTGGTCCAATGAATGAAAATATATCCTGCATATGGGATATTTACATTATGTTTCATAACAGGAGCAAAATTACAGTTATAAAGTATTTATGGTTGAGGATCACCACAACATGAGGAACTGTATTAAGAGATAGCGGCATTAGGAAGGTTGAGAAACACTGCATTAAGTAATAGTCAAGACAGTAGAATAATAGCACTTTTACAAGTATGATTGCATCCTTTGGGATTCTGGAGTTTATCATTTAACCAGGAAAACTTCCCGCTGAAATTCATGGTCATAAAGTTGGAAGAGACCACAAGGGCCATCTAGTCTGACCCCCTGCCAAGCAGTAACAATTCAACAAAGGGTTGTTGTAGGTTTTTCGGGCTAAATGGCCATGTTCTAGAAGCATTCTCTCCTGACATTTTGCCTGCATTTATGGCAGGCATCCTCAGAGGTTGTGAGGTCTGTTGGAAACTAGGAAAATGTGGTTAATATATCTGTGGAATGTCCAACAAAGTCTTCTATTGAATTATAAGTTGCTCATTGAACTTCCTTCCATAGGATAGAGCCATGGTAGGTAAACTGTTACAATAGTGCCTTGGGGATACAGAAGTTTCCTGTAATTTTCCTACAGCCCTGTGATGTAGATTAGTTTGGGAGCCAGCGCAACATAACTCAACAAGCCTTGTGGTTCAGCAACAGTCTTAACCGCACTCTTCCCGCTCCACAGCACTAAGGTTTTACAAACAGCAATAAATTCCATCAATTGCTCCACAGAGCTTTGGGAGTGGTAGTAGTGGTGAAGTGATGTGAACATAAAACATGGCCTTTCAATTTTCTATAGGCCTTTGTTGTTGTAAACTCTAGATATATAGCACTGAGGCTGATAGCTTCATTGCAGGAGGGAATTAAATAACTCTAGTCCCAGGCGCTAGCCGAACTGAGACAGCTGTTAACATCTGTACAACTTCATCATGGTTTATAAAGCCAACTCAGCTGCACAGCTCTTCCTTCACTAAAGATTAGCATCAAGAGCTGTAAAGATGGAAATAAAAACAATTAAAAATAAACAGATATGAGCTTAGTATTCCACCCATGCTCTAGATAAAAATAGCAGCGTTCTGTGACTAGAGATGGAGACAAAATTCATGTACAGTCAGCCCTCCACATTCACTGCGAATAGGGTCATAGGACCCCCCATGAAAGTGGAAAAATTGCTAATAAAAATTGCTAGGGTTTTTTTTTTTACCTGAGAGAACACCTTGCTAGGAATTTCCAGATCCTCTATGACTCTATGGTCAACATCCCCTGGAAGCTACCGGGGGATCCATATGGGAGAGGATGACTTGCCTACACTCACCCACCCAGTGAGTTTTCAAAGCTGACCAGGGATTTGAGCCTTGATCTCCAAAGTCTTAAACCAACACTCAAACATTATACCATGCTGCCACGCGCCAATCTCAAAATGTCTACAAAGACACAAAAGAGTATATTAGGAGAAACTTTATGCAGAAATGCGCCCAGCAAAGAAAGCTGTGGGCATATATTAGGGGAAAGTTTTTGCAATTAGGTAAAACTGCAGACAAAAATGTGTATGATTTTTTGTGTCTGTTCCCAAAATTGTACTTGAAATTTGAATGTGCTATTGTAAATGAACAAATGGATTCAGAAACAAGAGGCAATGAAATTGTACTTGATTTTCAAAGAAAGGCAAATGTTACATAAAACAAAGCAGAGAGATTTCTCCATTGCTGCCTGACAATTAATGTTGAAAAATTATATTTTTGCCCTCAAAGAATTGAACACAGTCTGCAGTTGGCTTATAGCTGTATCTTTAAGGGAACGTGCTTCTTTTAGTGGCGACTAACTGCTTTGATCTTTTCTAATTATGGCCCATTGATTTGGTGTTGTTTCTCTTTAATTGGGGTGCTATTTCTGTGTAACCTACACATTGCTCAGCCCTAGATCTATAGATATCACTGGTAACTGCTGTGGGATCTTAGAAAAAAAGGGGAGGACAGGAAAAGAAGACCCTTGAATTACCCTCTCCTTGTTGCACCCCAGGCCTGGAGCCACCTGTGTCCACAGCAACACACAAATGTTCAGAGTTTAAGCAAACAGTTCATTGTAAAATACATAAAATATACAAAAAAGCAAGAATAAAGAAAGCAGAGGAATAATAAAAAAAAGGCTTAGCAATAGATGATAACCACACAAGAATCCAAATGTCTCATAAAAATTCAAAGTTAATACAGTCCAAGAAGAACCAAAAATCAGAATGGCAGCATAAATCCATAAACAAAAGGTATACTTTGAAAAACTTGAGCAGGAATCATAAAACAAGAATATAGAAAACTTCCAGGATACTTAGATCCAAAACCAGGGCTTGACTTGACACAAGGACCAAAGAACTCAAGCCTAGCTTCTCCCTCAAAAACTAACGTTGCCAATGTTGCCTGAACTAACTTTAAGCTAAACAACAGGCTGTTAATAAGCACTCATGAAATCATTTCGTTTCCCACTAATTTTCTCTATCTCTCTCCCATGTAATTTCTCTGACCTATGGAGCTGGTTCTCAGCTCTGAACTGTAAACAAAGACCTTTGCTAATCTCTGTAACTCCAGGTGCTTTCCTTTGAGAGCTTTCCATTTCAATTAGCTCTTCAATGGACTCCTTATCTAAAGATGTTGTTTCTGACTCTACTGACTGACCTTGGAGTTCTGCACTGCCTGAGCCAGTTTCATTTCCCTGGCTTGAATCATCAACACTTTGAACCTGGCCTAAATCTTCATTACTATGAATCCCAGGAAATCCCACAATCCCTTCTGATTCATCAGCCCCTGGATGAACTATAACACTCCTTTCCTGCTGAAATCCGTAACAACACACCCCTCTCCAGATTATTGATACCATTAGGAACATTCATATCAAGGTCACAGTGTTTGAACAGTAATATTAGTTTTCAATAGATTTTTTCCTATCTTGGCTGAGTCATTCATTAGAATGCAGACATCAGTCAAAAATTAGAAAACATCTAGGGCTTGGAACACTTTCAGTTTTTATTTTATTAATATGTTAAATTCCTTTTAAAAACGTATTTCAAATAAATAAAATAATTAAATTGGAAGGACAGGTATCAAAGAACTAGACAAGCTCCTAAAGTGCAAGGATTATATCATGGAATACCAATGTCAAGATTGTTTGTGTCATTGTATTTCCAATTTCTATGTATGGTTGTGAAAGCTTGGACAGTGAAGAAGGCTGGCCAGAAGAGAATCGAGCCATTTGCATTGTGGTGCCGAAGGATAATTGTGGACTGCCAGAATGGCAAATTAATGAGTCTTAAAGCAAAGCAAACCTGGCTGTCATACTTTGGACAATATGCTTTCATGGCCAGAATCACTGGGTTGCTGTGAGTTTTCCGGGCTGTATGGCCATGTTCTGGAAGCAATCTCTCCTGACGTTTCACCCACATCTATGGCAGGCCTCCTCAGAGGTTGTGAGGTCTATTGGAAACTAGGCAAGTGAGGTTTATATATCTGTGGAATGTCCAGGGTGGGAGAAAGAACTCTTGTCTGCTGGAGACAAGTGTGAATGTTGCAATTGGCCAGCTTGATTAGCATTGAATGGCCTTGCAGCTTCAAAGAAAGCCATTGGCCTTAATTTGCAAGACTTGAAAGTCAACATTCATAAGGGTTGCCATAAACTGAGGTGAGCTTGACAGCACTTGGACTGCACTAGAGGAGAAAAGGGTTATTTTGTTTTCTGTGCACTGTAGTCCTAATGATAATTGGACCACCTACTTCTGTTATTAATTAAAACACATACACAGATGTGGCTGCTAATGATGCATTTAGTGTCACAGCAAGTTTGGCTCTGAGGAGGCTTTTTCATTAAAAAAATATGTTTAATCAAGATCACCCCAAATGCCTGAATATGGTTAGTCTGCAACCCTAAACACTTTCAGAAGCGGGAAACCGCATCTGACCACAATAAGACTGGCTTTCAACTTAAACATCAGTTTAATCTATATATTTACTTAAGGGATTTCCCTTGCCCTTCAAAAGCTTCCCCATTGCTGGCTATACAATTTAACATAGTACGTACTATAATATGAAAACATACGGTAGGTTTTTAAAAAAAAAACCAAAAGTTTTAAAAAACCGAATGCAAAAAGAACATAAAAGTCAACATGAATAGAATCTCATATAAAAGAAGTGATCTGATATAGTCAGGATACATTTGCATCAGTGTGGCCATTCTCAGGGTGCATCTACATTGTAGAGCAAATGCAGCTTGACACCACTTTAACTGCCTTGGCTCAATGCTATGAAATCATGGGAGTTGTAATTTGATGCTGCTGCAGCATTCTTTGGAAAATAATGTTAATAACCTTGTAAAACTCCTCCTCCTAGGATTCCATAGCATTAAACCATGGCAGATAAAGTGGTGCCAAACTGCATTAATTCTGCGGTGTACATGCACCCCTAGTTGCAGCTCTCTTCCTATGAGGTTAATTTTCCAAATGGAAAAAGACACATGCTTCTTGACTAATGACTGGTGTCTAGGCATATAATGAAATACCCATTCATGAATAATGTAAAGGTAACAGGAAACAGTGATTTTAGGATCTGGGCCATGCTTCTTGATAGCAGAAGAAGGAAGCCTACAGTTGCAAAGAAGGCTTTGTATGTATTGTCCAACCGTCCCAATTCAACATGGACAGTTCCAGTTAATCTCCCATCCCACTTTTTCAGCTACTTTAAAAATGTCCCAGTTTTTGACTCCTCCTCTGACTTTCCCCCATAGTCTTTAGCTTCCTTCAGTCACTGCAAACTGAGTTCAAAATGCAAAGGTAGTTTGCATTCAGTTAATTCAGCCAGAGAGAGGGAGGCGGATATAATCTTGCCTTTCCAAATCGACCCATGTAAAAGCAAACTACTGTGGCCTCTTCTAAATCTGTCTTTTCTACAATATTGGAAATATTTTTTGCTATATTGAGGGCACTCTCATGTAACTTGCCTACATGCACCCCAGTTTTCCTCTGTGAAATATTGGTGGGTATATTCATATCTTTAATTTGTAAGGGGTCTTCAGTTCCAGGATCCTCCATTGCTACCATAATCCATAGATCAGCCATGGGAAAGCTTTGGCTCTCCAGGTGTTTTGTACTTCCACAATTCCACAACCAGTAGGCCTACCACTGTTAGGAATTGTGGAAGTTGAAGTCCAAAACACCTGGAGGTCCATGCCTTCTATAGATGCTCAGCGTCTATTGTACATAATGGTCTGAGCCCTGCCACATGCACAATGGAGGACCTCCTTATAGCAACTCCAGAGGCACTCCAAGTGGCCAGCTACTGGTCAAATGACATTTAATATAATGTTTTTAAACTTCATTTTTTAACAATATATTATAATTGTACCCTTGGTTCACTCACTCCTGGACATTTAATATAATTCTAAGTTTTAAAACTTTTCTTTAAAAAATACATTACAACTGTACCCTTGGTTCACTCCTGATACGATAAATAAATAAATAAATAAATGGCATACTAACATAGTGTCCCTTATATAAAATGGCAAAAGTTTGCTTTTGAGATTTGTTTCAAGATTAGTTTGAAGCCATGGATAGTGAATCCTTGAATCTAGGATCTGTGAACTTTGAAATTCAGTGTAATTGTGCTTTATATTATTAGGGATAGCCATTTGTTTTCTGTAGAGAAGGTAGTACCATACTGAAGTGCTTAACTCCATGAAAATGTTCCCCATTTCACTGCCTCCCGACTTGGTTGTTTTGTTGTGATTGTTGTTGTGTGTCCTCAATTTGATTCCAATTTATGACCACAGAATCATAGAGCTGGAAGAGACCTCATGGGCCATCCTGCAACCTCCTGCCAAGAAGCAGGGAAATCACATTCAAAGCACCTCCAACAGATAACCATCCAGCCTCAGGAAGTTGTTCCAGAATCTCCCATGGATACCAAATTCCACTGATGATCAAGGCCCATTATGTACAATGGCATTGTAAAATAGTATCCCTTATATAAATTGCACTATCAAAATTTGTTTTTTGGATTTTTTTTTAAAAAAAATGTATTTTCAAGTCATGGATAATGGAGTCCATGGATATAGAAGGCTGACTTTATAATTACATGCCAAACCTCTTATACTCCCTTTGATAGAAAATATGAGCTGCATTTAGAATATCATCTCCTAAGCCCGTGGCCATGGAGCCCCCGGTGGCGCAGTGGGTTAAAGCACTGAGCTGCTGAGCTTGTTGATCGAAAGGTCGCAGGTTCGATTCCGGGGAGCGGCGTGAGCTTCTGCTGTCAGCTCTAGCTTCTGCCAACCTAGCAGTTCGAAAACATGCAAATGTGAGTAGATCAATAGGTACCGCTCCGGCGGGAAGGTAACGGCGCTCCATGCAGTCATGCCGGCCACATGACCTTGGAGGTGTCTACGGACAACGCTGGCTCTTCGGCGTAGAAATGGAGATGAGCACCACACCCCAGAGTCAGACATGACTGGACTTAATGTCAGGGGACTACCTTTACCTTTACCTTTAAGCCGGTGGCCTTCAGACGTGTTGTACTCAAACCCCCATATTTCTGGGTTGGGCCAATTTCTGTCATGTTGGAAAGTGTGCTTTGCCATTCTTGGCATATCATAGCCTTAAAAGGGGGCTAGATAGATTCAGGGATCATACAGCTATTGAGGTTACAACCCAACAATAGTTCCTTAAAGCTTCTTACTACCAATTGCGCCATAGGGACATGAGGAGAAGAAAGTCTACCCATGTCTTGCTGGTGGACTTCCTATAGGAATCTTGTTTGTCTGTTGTGAGAACAGAAAGCTGGACTAGATGGCCTCCAAGTCTGATCCAGCTACATTTGTCTTTAGTTCATGTTTAACTCTCTGCAACTGAGATGGCATTTTGTTTTATATATACTAAATACCTCTTGCCTTAGTCAAGGCCAGTTGTAATAAAAGTAGCTATAGCAACAAAACAAAGCTTCCAGCTGATGAAAGGATATTTCCAACAAGGAGAACAGCTTTATGGTCTGGAGTATACATCCTTATCGGTCACACTTACATTCGTTTTAACAGATGCCACTGAATTTTAGAGGCAGCTATTAAAACAGTATAGTAGCTTCCGCAGCATATTTTATTCAAGCTTGCAGGAAGGGCACTTATAATTTTGGAGACCATGTGCATTCATACTTACTTACTCACTTACTTAGATGATCCCTCATTGTTCGAGTAGGATTGTCTTCCAAGATTGGTGTACTGGTGGTGGGTACGTAGGTGACTGTGGAGCCCTATTCTTGATCTGCATCTTCTTCTGAAGCGAGGGCATCGGTTTCCAGGTGAAAGGCAGTCCTGGTTGGGGTTGGTTTCTTGAATTCAGAGTAGAGCAACTGCTTTGGGAGACAGTGGCCGGGTATCCGGACAATGTGGCCGGTCCAACGGAGTTAATGGCAGAGGACCATCACTTCAGTGCTGGTGGTCCTTGCTTCTTCCAGCACACTGACATTTGTCCACTTGTCTTCCCAAGATATTTGCAGGATTTTTTGGAGGCAACGCTTCACTTCACCATCTGAATAATTTTTGCAGGGGCAAACCAATACTATGATGAACCCACTTGGGGTGTGAGAGATGAAGTAAGTCATTGTAACACTCACATCCAGCCAGAAAGGCCAGACATATGGCCAGAGAGGAATCTTTGAATTCCCCTGTCAGTGAGACCAGTAGTCTCTGGAGACTGGTGTTGCTGCCAGTCTGTAGCGGGGAGAGGCTTAAGGAAGCCTTCTTGGGTGTTAGCCTCTCCCTGCTGCATTCAGTTCCAGGCAGCACAATCCTCCCTCCTGCCATCAGTTTAATATGAGTCACTACTGATTGCACTAGGGCTGGGTAGGATTTTTTCCCCTCCTTAAATGGTCCCCCCCCCTCCCGCCTACCCTATATCAAGGGGAAACCTTTACTTTACCTATGCTCATGTGTAAGTCAACCTCATGTATTAAGTTAAGGGTAACTTTTGGGGCCAAAATTGCAGATTTTAATATGATGAACTGATAAGTCAAGGGTCATTCTGCAGATTGGGGAAAGCACCAATGCTATCACAATTTCCCCATCCAGGCATTCAAAATAGAGGTGATTGGTGCTTCTTTTAGGTTCTTCCAGGGCACAATAAACTCTTGCTTTTCAATAATCTACTCAGAGAATAGAATGGTTCCATGTGTGTGTGTGTGTGTATGTATGAAGATAGGTTATTACATTGACTTGTGGATAAGTTGATCAATGTTTTTTGGAGTTGTTTTTTTACAAATATTTCTGGACTCATACATAATTACATATGAATATAGTATAGACAAAAACCCAACTAAACAAATCATAGAAACCTAGAATAATAGAGTTGGAAGAGACCACATGGGCCATCTAGTCCAACTCCCTGCCATGCAGGAAAAGCACAATCAAAGCAGCCCTGACAGATGGCTATCCAGCTTGTTTAAAAGCTTCCAAAGAAGAAAATTCCACTACACTCCAAGTTAGAAAGAAATATGGGAGAAGAAAAGATAAAAACACCCCCACAATAGGAGACAAAATAAAACTGTTGGCGTGTAAAAGGGATTACAATATCAAATATTTTTTTAATAATAGGAAGCCATAAATGAGAACACCTGCTCTAAACTCACAGGCTTTCACAGCCCAAGGACATCTGGAAAAGGGCATCAGTATATGAGAGCAAGGTAGGCATAAATCAGAGAGAAATCCCAAGGAACCAAGCTGTGGCTCATCTTCTCTATACCCATCTCCCTATCCACAGATATATTTGCATCGAGTGGGCAACCACCTTATTGGAAACCACAAAGCCAACAAAGAGTTATGTAAGCTTGCTAGTTTTCATTTTTTAAGCTCTCCGGCAATTGCTGCATTGATTCATTAACCCTAAAAAGGAAGGCAGCCTTCCTATCACAAATAATAGCGCAGTTCAACGGTGTCTGCTGCTTCTTTGTCAATTGAATTTTATTATGGAATCTGAAAATATGAATGGTAAACAACAAGTCTTCAAGTGTTTTTTGGCGCCCTTTCAGGATGGCCTATGCTGAGAACATATTAGTGCCTGAGTGTGTATTCCCTGCCCTCTGTTCGCTCTCTCTCTCTCTCTCTCTCTCTCTCTCTGTCTATGTCTCTGTGACTAATGGCACATTGGAAATAGAATAAAGATGAGGGTTGCTGGGTGTCACATTGACAGAAGCTGTGATGTGAAGGAAGGAGGGCAATCTAATTCCATCTTTCTTCTTGGACAAGATTTAGAGCTGGCAGCTTTAACCTCAAACACCTTGCACATTTGCTGCAGGGCTGGGGATCCAGCCAGAACAAACCTTCCTTTGGATATAAAGCAATGAGAAAGCAGTCTTCTAGATATATATAAAAGCAAAGATACACTTTAATATAAACAGATGATAATTGTTGAAAGGCAATTCCAACTCTCCCTTCTCATTTTTGTACTTATTATTCACAGTGTAGAAGGTTAGGGCAGAGTGTAGGAGCAACCATGGAGGAGGTCCTCTCCAGTATTCCCAGTTATTTATTTATTTTGTCTCAAAAGCATTGCATAAATAAGTATAAACCTGATAAAAATAGAAGAAGCGTAAGCGGCTAAATATTTTTTGACCAAAAATGGGCAACAGTGACCGCATTATCTCTAGCTTTAAACAATTCTTCCTCTGTACATGAGGCAGGGCATTGTGGACAAGCATACAGATGAGGAGTTGTTTGTTCTGCTCCACAGTCACAAAGGTGGAGGATTTGTTTTAGGTAGTGCCATTTTGCCAGGTTGTCTTTTGATCTGCCCACTCCACTTCTGAGTCTGTTCAGGGACTTCCAAATTACCCATTCTTGCTTTGCCACTAGAGGAAGACCCTCATAGGCAGACATCCATCTATTTATTTATTTACTTATTCATTTCGTACATTTGTCACCCGTCACCCCCCGGAAGGGTGGGTACTGAGGATGGCTTCACAACAAGCACCCGTTTTAGTGCTAATCACAATCATAAAATACAGTTAAAACAATTCATTTAAAATACATTGCATTAAAAATGTTTGTTTAAAATCACGCTGGTTGGGATTTCCTGGTTTAGCTGCCCAGAGGGATACTCTTGCTGTTGCTGTTGCTGCTGCTGCTGTTGTTGTTGTTAATGTGGATTTTATACAGCTGTGTGGAAGGGGCCTCAATTTGTTTCAGAAGACTTCATAGAAAATGCAAGGCATAAAACATCAGTTTTAAAGAAACCATGGGCTTTTTTGCATTCTAAAGTGGTCGACTGAGGGCACACTTATCAATTTTAGAAGGCAGGACCAAAAATGTATCAAAATGTGCCAAGAGGGCTACAGAGCAATCAGTCAATTGTACTGGGCCATTAATTATCTGAAATTCCAGTGGCAGATTAAAAGGAGGTTCTCAGTTAGTGAAGTTAGCCAGAGGCAAATATCCCAAGGATTCGGGACTTTCAAAGAGCCTGTCAGTATGAAGGATATAGGTCTATAGGTTTTCTCCTCACTCCTCCAGATATAATATTTTGTTTTATAAAAACAGTTATGTTCGTTGGATTGTTGTAGGTTTTTTGAGCTATCTGGCCATGTTCTAGAAGTATTCTCTCCTGACATTTCGCTTGCATCTATGGCAGGCATCCTCAGAGGTAGTGAGGTCTGTTGGAAACTAGGAAAATTGGGTTTATATATCTGTGGAAGTTCAGGGTGGGAGAAAGAACTCTTGTCTATTGGAGCTAGGTGTGAATGCTTCAGTTGGCCACCTTGATTAGCATTTGATGGTCTGACAGTTTTTTGGTGTGGCTAGTACCTGCCTGGGGGAATCCTTTGTTGGTAGGTGATTAGCTGTCCTTGATTGTTTCTTGTCTGGAGTTCCCCTGTGTTTGCGTGTTGTTTTTTATTTACTGTTATAATTTTAGAATTTTTAATAGTGGTATCCAGATTTTGTTTGTTTTCATGGTTTCTTCCTTTCTGTTGAAATTGTTCACATGCTTGTTGATTTGAGTGGCTTCTCTGTGTAGCCTGACATGGTGGTTGTTAGAGTGGCCCAGCATTTCTGTGTTCTCAAATAATATGCTGTGTCCAGGTTGGTTCATCGTGTGCTCTGCTATGGCTGACTTCTCTGGTTGAAGTAGTCTGGCGTGCCTTTCATGTTCCTTGATTCGTGTTTGGGCAATGCTGCATTTGGTGGTCCCTATGGAGACTTGTTATGTTCGTGTTCTGGGTACATTATTCATGTCCTTGCTGGTGATTCTAAGGCCAACAATAAAACTTCATTTGATAGTTAGCTCAATTGAATGTTGGCAGGATTGGACCCAAACAGAACCAGAAAAGAAAGAATCAGTATGCTGGATATAGTGGAACAAGAACCATCAAGGACTTTAAGATCTTCCGGAGAGGCCCTGGTCTCAGTCCCACCACCTTTGCAGTCGCGCTTGGTGGGGATGAGAGACAGGGCCTTCTCTGTGGTGCCCCCCCCCTGCGCTATGGAATTCTCTCCCCAATGAGGTTAGGTCTGCCCCCTCCCTCCTTACCTTCAAGAAGAAACTGAAATCTTGGCTTTGGAATCAGGCATTCGCAAACTGATGGATTGAACCGGCAAAGACTAAGAGTTATTGGACCACAATGTTTGGATTGAGTTGGATGATGTTTTTAACTTGGCAAACTGTTTTTATATGTATTTTATAACTTACTAGCTGAACCCCGCCACACGTTACTGTGGCCAACTTTCCCTCCCTCTTTCTCTCCTTCTTTCTTTCTCTCCTTTCCTCCCTCTTTCCTTTCTTTCCTCTTTTTTCTTTCCCTTCTTCTTTCTTCCTTCTCTACTTGTTTCTTTTCTCGCTTCCTTTGCTCTTTGGTTCCTTCCTTCCTTCCTTCCCTCTTTCTCTTTTTCATTCCTTCTCTCCTTCCTTGTCTCTTTCACTTTTTTATTTCCTTCTCTCCTTCCTTCCTTCTCTATCTTTCTTTCTTTCCTTCTCTCCCTCCCTCCCTCCCTCCCTTCCCCCTTTCTATGTACGTGTTTTGTGTGTGCATCTATGTGTGTATATATTTCTGTATATATTTGGGTATATGTGTATATATGTGTGTTTGTGTACATATGTGGTTTTGCACAGGTGTTGTAATTTTTTTTGCTTTTAAAGTCTCTTCTGCTGTATTTTTGTTGGCCTGAGAGGTGTATTGTGTCCAAATTTCGTGTCAATTTGTCCAGTGGTTTTTGAGTTATGTTAATCCCACAAACGAACATTACGTTTTTATTTATATAGATGTATTATGTATGTTGCTTTTAAAATGTTTTTTATTGTGTAGCATTGAATTTTTGCTGATGTTAGCCATTCTGAGTCCCTTCACGGAGGTAGAGAAGAACAGGATATAAAAGTTCTAAATAAATAAATAAATATTTTAAAAAACCTTGAATGCTACTAACCTTTTCCCCCCAAAAGCCCAGCCCAGCGAGGGCTGAGCATGCCCAGCATCTGTGAAATAGAGAGCAAAATTCAGAAAGGCAAACAGGAGTTGGCAGAAATGGAGTGGAATGCCCAGCTTGTAATGAATGAGTGGATACAGGCACGAACAGGAGCATTCCTTTTTTCTAGGGAGGTTACATTACAGGAGCTGCTCGTAACTTACTAAAAAGAGTATGCCTTAGACATGATGGATTCATAATGCTACTTTTCTTCTCTCCCGCCAGTCCATTTGGTCTCCTCCCTCAAGAACGCATTGTGCTTAATAACAGGCTTTTCTGTTCAGCCAAACCCAGGTTTCCGTTCAAACTTCTGGCAGGTTGCCATTATAATCAAGGAAGGAAAGGGAAAAATAAGCAGCCTCCACAATTTCTCGGTGAATGACTTTGCTGGATGTTACCACAGACGTTAGTACCACAGACTTGCCCTTGTTCGTTGCTTCGGGCCATGCACCAAATGAACGGTTTCTTGTGTGGCATTATGAAGTCTGGCTTATTTTAGAAAATAAGGGGGAAAAGAGCTGGCTTGTTAATATCACATCCTCTCTAACATATAGGTTCTAAAGGATGTTTGGAAAAGGGTGCAGAGAGTTTCCAAAAACCCTCTCAATTAAGCTGAAAATCAGCTTCAGCTTCACCGATGAATCTATAAAAGAAACGTATGTTCTGACCTGAGAGTCAACATTGCTTTAATAGGCTATTAAAAAGGGGCAGAGGTTGTATGCTTTAGTTATGTTTACTGAGAATGTATTAGAGGGAGACGTACATGGGAGAGAGAACTTCCCCAAACTATGTTCTGCAGTTGTTTTGGACTAAACTGCCCAGCACCTCTAAATGTATTTATTTATCATGTCAGAAGTGAGTTGAGAGTATAGTTACAATGAATTTAAAAACACAAAGTTAAAAAAAACAACTTGGCATTATGCTAAATGTCCTTGACCAGAAGCTGGCCACTTGGAGTGCCTCTGGTGTCGCTATGAGAAGGTCCTCCATTGTGCATGTGGCAGGGCTCAGGTTGCCTTGTAGTAAGGTTTAGAGCAGGCAGGGGCAAACTTCAGCCCTCCAGGACTTCAACTCCCACAATTCCTAACAGTCAAAGGAAGGGGCCTGAGGCTGTTAGGAATTGTGGGAGTTGAGGTCACCTGGAGGGCTGAAGTTTGCCCATGCCTAGTTTAGGGCAAACCTCTAAATAATAAACATGTTCATGGGAGCTGATGGAAGTTGCACAGAACATCTCAAGAACATCAGGTTGATGAAGATCGTGCTTGCAAAATTTAGTCTTCATCTATTACAGGAGACAGGGCTCCAGTACATTTAGTACACATGTCAAAGAAAGTGTCAGAGACATGAGAATAACTGTGTCACGGAGAAAGTGTCACAGAGATAAATCTCACATGCTTTTTGGTTCCAAAACCAGAAATAAATTAGAAACAACACTGGAGCTATGATTGCGCAATGGGTTAAACCCTTGTGCTGACTGAACTGCTGACCTGAAGGTCGGCAATTCGAATCTGGAGACGGGGTGAGCTTCTGCCTGTCAGCTCAAGCTTCCCCTGCGGGGACATAAGAAAAGCCTTCTACAGGATGATCTGGGTGTCCCATAGGCAACGTCCTTGCAGATGGCCACTTCTCTCACACCAGAAGTGACTTCCAGTTTCTCAAGTTGCTTCTGACACACACACACACACACACACACACACACAGAAACCAGAAACAGAGAGGAATGTCTGGACTGAGAAAAAAGACATAATGAAGAGTTTGCTGGGAAAGCAAGACTTTGCCCCTATTTATAAATGGAGTGAGTACATATATGAAATAATGCCTAGAAGCATCATCTTCCTTACTATGGGAGTTTTTTTGTGACTGCTCCCCCTCCTAACTATATATGCTAGATATAGATTAATCAAATTATCTCCTCCAGTTCCCCATTAAGAATCAATCTATCATAACATCAGTTATGTCTCCAAACCATCTGTAAAGAAAATTACATTCTCCCCTTTTTACTATTACTAGATCTTTTAAGATATGTTATAAAACATCCTTAATCACCTTTAGTTTTAAATTTTCTTAAATCAATAAGCTTTATTTTATGACCACTTCCTTTGCATCAAATTGCCAGACCTTTGGAATTTTACAAATTACACCAGTCAGCAAGTTAGACAAAATCTATGAGGCGGGGATGGCATATACTTTATATTTATTGGGAGTTAAGAAGGAACTTAACAGGAAGGAATGTGCTGTAGCTTTACCTAATACGACTGCGAGGTGCACAGTTTTTCTGGCTGCATTTGAAAAGACAGTGGTCAAACAGAGACTTCCATATATAGAGAGAAATTAGAATCAAAAGTACAATTGATGATTATGATGGTGAATCATAGAATCATAGAGTTGGAAGAGACCTTGTGGGCCATTCAGTCCAACTCCCTGCCAAGAAGCAGGAAAATCGCATTCAAAGCACCCTTGATGGATGACCATCCAGCCTCTGCTTAAAAGCCTCCAAAGAAGGAGCCTCGGCCACACTCCAGGGCAGAGAGTTCCAAAGCTGAATTGCTCTCACAGTTAGGAAGTTCTTCCTAATGTTCAGGTGGAATCTCCTTTCTTTCCTGTAGTTTGAAGCCATTGTTCCACGTCCTAGTCTCCAGGGCAGCAGAAAACAACCTTGCTCCCTCTTCCCTATGACTTCCCCTCACATATTTATACATGACTATCATGTCTCCTCTCAGCCTTCTCCTTTGCAGGCTAAACAGTTAATATCTTATGGAGACCAGAAGCCCTTACAAATGTGGCAAATTTGAAATTTCAGAAAAAAATGCCGTTGAACAATCAGCATGAATAACAACCACCAAGAACAAAATGTTTGTGTTCCATACTAAATGCTCATCCCTCCAAATCGTTCCTTGTATAGATATGCCACCCTGGTGTTTGTGTATACATAAGTGTACATTGGTCATAAACCTGTGGAGTCAAATACTAAGGTTTTTCCTTTTCTTTTTTATTGTACAGTTTACTCTTCACCAAAGTCAAGCTGGAATTGGTGCATAAAGGACCAGAAGAAGCCTTAGTGACCTGCAGACATATGTTGCACCAGTGGCAAACACTGTATAATGTTTCACAACACAGGTAGGTTTCTGTTTAAAATGGAATATCACTTCCAGATTATCTTTGATGTAGGAGGGTCATATATACTTGACTATAAGAATAGTTTTTCAGCACATTTTTTATGCTGAAAAAGGCCCTCTCGGCTTATATTCAAGTGAGGGTTCCGGAAGGAAGGCATGGGATTGAAAGAAGCCCTTTTGGCACAGCATTCCAGCTGGATCTCTGTGCCAAGAGAGGAGGAGAGGAAGGCGTGCAGCCGCTTCTGTCGACACAGCAACTCAGCTTGGTTGCTGTGCTTAGAGGACAAAAGAGGAGCTGTGTGTCTCAATTAATGTAATGTTATTGGTATCTATTTTTATTTTGAAATTTACCAATAGCTGCTGCATTTCCCACCCTCAGATTATATTCGAATCAATACGTTTTCCCAGTTTTTTGTGGTAAAATTAGGTGCCCCGGCTTATATTTGGTCAGCTTATACTCAAGTATATACATTGTGATGCAGGAATACAACTAAGGTTGATCATCCAATCTTGGTTGAAAGACCTCCAAAAAAGGAGAGCCCACTACCACCGCACCCAGCAATCTATTCCACTGTTAAACCACTTTTACAGTAAAGAAGCTCTGTTCTTGCTATTAGAAGCCATTAGTTTCCCATGGTGTACTTGTTTTTATATTTAAATGGATTCACATCGATTCATTGTTAGCCATGTTGAGTCCCTATACTGGGAGAAAGACGTGGAAATAGAATACCCTATATACTCGAGTATAAGCTGATGCGAATATCAGCCAAGGCACCAAAAAACTGGGAAAACTTATTAACTTGATTATAAGCAGCTACTGCTAAATTTCAAAATAAAAATAGATACGAAAAAATGACATTAATTGAGGCATACAGCTTCTCCTCTCGGCAGAGCAACCCAGCTGAGTTGCCGAGAGGAGAGGCCGCGTGCCCTCCTCTCCTCCTCTCGGCACAGCGATCCAGCTGGGTTGCTGTGCCAAAATGGGAGGAGGCATGCAGCTTGTAAAGCCCTGCAAAGAGCTTATTTCAGTCCCATGCCTTCCTGCCAGGACCCTCACTTTGGTATAAGCTGAGGGGGCCTTTTTCAGCATAAAAATGTGCTGAAAAACTAGGCTTATATTCGAGAATATACAGTAAATAAATTAGTTTGTGCCATTAGAGGAGGAGACGAAATAAGCTCATTCCATCTTCTACAGATATCTAAAATGGCGAAGATCCTCTTTCTCAGTTTTCTCTTAAGTTAAACATACCAATTTCCCATTCTGCATAGAGCTTGGTTGTCATCCAGGTGATAAACCTGCTGTGCCAATTCAGATTGTAGGTTTGAGCCTCTCGCCTGACTTAGTGCTCTCTTGTATCTCCCCAATTCCCAGTATGCATACTAGGGATGGATTTGTAATGTGTGGTCACACTGTGACAGTCCTTGTAGCAATTATATCAAGGGGATGGAAAGAATTAGCTTTGTTCCATCATCTTGATATGCTAGTTTTCTACATGCAATTTTCTTTGACGGAGGGTCCCATGTGGTAACAATTACACACCTGCAGTCTGAAGTGGCATGGTCCCAACTAGAGTTTGAAAATGTTATTCTTTTGGACTACAGTGTAGGGGAAAGGGGGTGTATAGGGCGCATGCCATGCCTGTCGCCACTGGCAACTAACCACAGAGCTCCAGGACAGATCCTGACTATCGTTGGGCACTTTTGCTGATATTGTTCGACCAAGGAGAAGGTGGAGGTGATTACACTTGGCCAGCTGCCAGAACAAAGAAAAGCGTGAGGCTCAGAGTAGTCAACCCACCTCTTTTCTTTCTTTCTTTTTTTGCCTTACAGTGAGGAGGAGAGCGAAGAGCACCAGCAGACGTACCACACTGGCAGCAGGAAAGGAGGAGTGAATGAGTAAGTTCAACACCATCCAGGATTGGCATCATAGTGGCTTTTGGGAAAAGGGCAACTAGGGATGGAGAGGATGGGAGGGGTACTGAGTGAGGCTCAAATTACACACTTTTCTTAGTGTACATATTTTCTTCCTCAGCTGAACTGGTTTGTAAGTATTTGTTCAGTTTTCTCCATCTACACATATTTTCGTTGTTTGAAGCATACTACAATGAAGTAGCTCCCAAGTATTGGTTTTTGCAGACAAAGTTCATATTTCCTGGCAACAATTCTCAAGAGGTTAAAAACTGCTAATTTTGGCAAGAATGTCAAATCCACCAAAATGCATTTCTGCCGATGGGCATGAAATTAATTGTTAATTATAGTTACCATGTCTAAACATACCTGCAAGTCTGCCTGACTCCAAGTAGCAATTTCAGAATCATTCCAAAAATGACAGAAAATAACTCTGAAAGGAACACAAAATTAGGTGAAGCATTTAAGGTTATGGTCATGCACCCACTGACATGCTTGTAAATCCTATAGAGGTCAATAGGATTTACAAGCCTGTAAGTGGGTCTAGGATTCCCGCCTGAGTCTATATATAGGTCCCTGAGTAAGTGACCTGAAATTGGCAGAAATGGCTGTGTATCCAGCATCAAGAAAGTGAAGCTGTGTTATTTTATACCATTTGGAAATGATGAGGAGGTTGTGTCATGTAACTACTGAAGTATTTAATAACCAGAGGTCGAGAAATAACTATTGTGGTTGCAGAAAAGCAAGTGCAAAATCTTGAACCAGAAAGGAGGTCTCAAGGAGGAAGCTATCCTACCAACACTGTCTAAAGGGCCCTTCTGCAGCGAATAAAATCCAGAATATTGAGGTAGGAAATCCCACAATATCTGCTTTGAACTGGAATATATGGCAGTGTGGACTCAGATAATCCAGTTCAAAGCAGATATTATGGGATTTCCTGCCTTGATATTCTGGGTTATATAGAAGGGCCCAAAGTAACATGTTCTTGTTGATAAATCATCATAGTGCAGGTCAAATTTGAGGCCAGTCTCATTACTAGGCTGGTCTATAAAGAGAAGTTCAGAACAGAAACCTTCCCGGATATCCCACCTCTAACTGATATTCACATGAATTGGCCCTTTTTGTTTCCCCCAGGTGAGCAGTATCCGGTTAATGCTGGCAGAACTTAGTTCCTATGTGTGCTCCTAGCACAGTGGTTCTCAACCTGTTGGTCCCCAGCTGTTTTGGCCTTACATCCCAGAAATCCCAGCTAGTTTACCAACTGATAGGATTTATAAGTTGAAGGCCAAAACATCTGGGGACCACAGGGTGAGAACCACTGTCGTAGCAGTTGCCTGCCTTTGAGTAAAGTTAACTGGTGAACTGCCAGTGTTTGCCATGTTGGCAGCAGCTGCCTTTTATTCCTTCCCATTGAAAACTTCTGTTTCTGTTATCTTTTTATTTATTTTATGCCAAAAATAAAAATAAGAACAAAACAAAATACAATAAAATAAAATAAAGTACCATGGTTTGGTGGAATTGTGTATGTTTCCTACTTTTATTTGCCCCTTCCAGTTATATCTTTGCTTCACCTGTATGTTCACCATGAAAGCTCTGACTGCACCATAGGTCAGTTAGACAGAGTCTATGCATCAGTTTCAAGCAAGGAACAGGTCTAGGTGGGCCATTGAGCCACCAACTAGATCCAAGAGAGCAATGAAATTGAAATTAATCACAACACAGAATAGCATGCCATATTATGGTTTAAATCAGGGGCCCTCAAACCTTTTAAACAGAGGGCCAGGTCACAATCCCTCAAACTCTTGGAGGGCCAAATTATAATTTGAAAAAAAAACATGAATGAATTCCTATGCACACTGAGCATATCTTATTTGTAATGCAAAAACACTTTAAAACAATACAATAATTAAAATGAAGAACAATTTTAACAAATATAAACTTATTAGTATTTCAATGGGAAGTGTGGGCCTGCTTTTGGCTGATGAGATAGAATTGTGGTTGTCATTGTTGTTGTTGTGTGCTTTCAAGTCATTTCAGACTTAGGTTGACCCTGAGTGAGGGCCGGATAAATGACCTTGGAGGGCCGTATCTGGCCCTCGGGCCTTAGTTTGAGGACCCCTGGTTTAAATAGTGCACCGCTTAGAAGTAAATTAAGAGTCTGGGAAAAGAGCCAGTGTCAGTTTATTTCCAAACTAGGACACCAGAATATGAGGTTTTGAAGTCCCATAAAACCAAGGAAAACCACTGGGTGACCTTAGTCAAGTCGCAGTCTTTCAGCTTAAGAAGACAACAGTGGCAAATCCTCTCAAACCTTGACATGAAAACCCTGTGATACATTTACCTTAGGACAGTGGTCCCCAACTTTAGGTCCTCCAGTTGTTTTGGACTTCAATTCCCAGAAATTCCAGCCAGTTTACCATCTGCTAGGAATTTTGGGAGATGAAGTCCAAAACACCTGAAAGACCCAAGTTTGCCTTAGGGTTAACATTAATAATAATAATAATCTTTATTTCTACCCCGCCACCATCTCCCCGATGGAGACTCGGAGAGGCTTACATGGAGCCAAGCCCGGACAACATAATACAGCAATAAAATCAAAGCATATACAACAAACAACAACAACATTATCAAAATAAATCAGAAATCACAACTGCAGCTATAAGATTATTCCTTCATAGCAGAGAGTTGGACTGCATGACCCTTGTGCTTACTTCCAATGTTGTAATTCTATTATTCTAGTATGGCCCTCAGCAACTACAATTTCCCAACATTTTGGACTTAATATTCTTGGCTGTGTGCTTCAAATGTTTATCTTCTGGATATAAGAGGATGTAGAGTTTGAGTAAACATGCTTAATTAATGCCTGGACAGGAATAGATTGTGTATAGATATACATATGTTCGATATTTAGGTCATAGGCCCCCAAATGTCCCTTGAAGTCTAACAGCATTGAAGCATGAAGTATATATTTAAAGTACTAGAAATTAACCTCATTCCCAACTGTCCATTTTAGCTGATACTCCCTGTACAATTAGCCCCCTATATCAATGGATTCTGCACCTCTGTATTCATGTCCCCATGGCTTGAAAATATTTTTTTAATCTAAAAATGGCAACATTTTATTTTGCCATTTTATATAAGGCACACCATTTTACTATGTCATTGTATATAGTAAAATTTCAGCATCCATGGATTTTGGTATCCACAAGGTGTCAGGGAACCACACCCTACTGTATTGTCCTCTTTCTGCCTGGTAAAAGGTAAAGGTAAAATTTTCCCTTTTCCCATGTCAAACTCTGGGGGGTAGTGCTCATCTCCATTTCTAAGCCAAAGAGCTGGCGTTGTCCGTAGATGCCTCTAAGGACATGTGGCTGGCATGTCTACATTGAGCACTGTTACCTTCCCACTGGAGTGGTACCTATTGATCTACTCACATTTGCATGTTTTCGAACTGCTAGGTTGGCAGAAATTGGGGCTAACAGTGGGAGCTCACCCTGCTTCCCGGATTTGAACCACCAACCTTTTGGTCAGCAAGTTCAGCAGCTCAGCGGCTTAACGTGCTGCGCCATGGGGGGCTCCTGGTAACCAGCCCCAGTTTACCATTCTAGCTTTGCCCTCCTGCCCACTTCCACAGAAAGCTTTCTTCCATAGAAGAATGACTTTCTTCATGCCTAGAAAAAGACCTTGTGAACTTCACAGTCTAAAATGGACATGTTTTTATAAAACTACAAAGTTGTTCAATACTGCAAGATCAGAGTGTGTATTAGAATGTTCTTGTAATCTAGCACAGTAACAGGAGAAACTGGCTGATAAAGTTGAATCTCACAAAGTGTGTCCTGTGGGGGGAAAGACAATGCAGTATCTATCGATCTTTGGGTTCTTTATAAAATATTAACTCAGCCTCGGAGGAAGGCAATAGCAAACTTTCTCTGAACCAATCTTGCCAAGGAAAACTTGTGCTAAGATCATGTTAGGCTCACCCACCATAGGTCAGAAATGACTTGAAGGCTCACAGCAACAACAACAAATAGATATTCAATTTCTTAGGATATCAAGCTCCTAGAATTCCATGAGCCTGTGACAGGTTCATTAATTTAGGAGAACTTACTGGTTTAATAAGGATTTTCTTTCTGTCAGACTTCTAACAGTGAATCCTCTTCATGAGTACTATATCACAGCCTTGCCTTTCTTTCTCTAAGGCAGTGGTGCTCAGCCCAGATGTTTTGGTCTTAAACTCCCAAAAATCCTAACAGTTGGTAAACTGGCTGGGATTTCTGAGAGTCCATACTTCAGGAAATAAAGCCCGACTCCTCAGGGAAGGATATTAGAGGCAAAGATGGAGCACTTTGGCCACATAATGAGAAGACAGGAAAGCTTGAAGGAAAAAGGAAGAGGGGCAGACCAAGGGAAAGATGGTTGGATGGTATCCTTGAAGTGACTGGCTTGACTCTGAAGGAGCTGGGGGTGGTGACAGCCAACAGGGAGATCTGGCGTGGGCTGGTCTACGAGGTTAAAAATATTGTGTACAAAATTGCCTCCAGGTTATATGTATAAGGTACATGTGAAATATAAATGAATTTTGCATTTAGATTTGGATCCCTTCTCCAAGAGAGCTCCTTATGTCCCAACATTTTCAAATAAATTATACTCAGCCTGTGGTAGATCTAAGAGAGCAGTTTCAAAAAGTGCACTAGCACTTTTAACATGAAGAAAAGATACTCATAACATATGGAGAGTGTAGAAACTTGGCTAAACACAAACATAGGCATTATTGTTCTAAAAAAGAAGACCCAGTTTGATAGTATAATGGCTGGAGCATTGGACTAGGATGGAGAAGACGTAAGTTGAAATTCCCACTTAGTCATCAAGTTTACAAACAGCTTCTCACAAGAATAGAATGGGAGCAGAGAGAGTTGGAACCATGTCTGTCATCTTGAGCTCCTAAAAAAAGCTGGAGGCAAATGCAACAATTAGCAAACAAATTAAACATTCAGCACCATATCTCCAAAAATCCATCAGCTTGATTCCTAAAAATAACCCCTCGAAAAATAGATTAACTTTTGTTAATAAGACAAATGTCTATCCCAGATTGTTTTTGAGCTCTGTAAACAAGTATTGATTCCTGACTGTGATTCTGGATGTGAGCAGAATCTCTAGTGCAACTAGGAGAGGAGCAGAGAGCCAGATTTTCAGCAGCAGAAAGCCATGCTTTCCTGAAATGCGCTGGATTGCCCAGAAAGCATCCCCTCACCACCAGCATCACCATCCCATTCTGCCTTGCCAATTTGCTTTGTCAAAATGTCTTGCATGGTATCGCTACTGACACAACCAATTCCCATCCCTTTGACAGAACGCCCTCCCACCCTCCAGCGAATTTTGATGGCAACTATCTCACATTCACAGATGTTTCAGCTTTCAGAGCTGGTGGCAATTGGATCAGACTGATGCTCATTTTGTAGGTCTGATGTACCCTGTGCTTTCCATAAGCGGCCATCTTTCACAATGCTGCTGTTGTCCTTCATTTGCAGAGATTCAGAGAAAGCAAGCAGCCTGACGGAGACACTGCCAACCAAGAAGCATAACAGCATGTATCTCACGCTCCCAGATGCCCATGATACAGACTCTGGTAAGAACAACATAATAGAGACTTCTGGCAGCCTAAATTCCATGCAGACTTTCCTGTGATGACAGACCATCTCTCCATCCATGATTTGACAAGTTTCCTTCCCCTTCCTAGTTGTATGAGATCAAGAAATATATTGATGTGTTAAAGGAATTCCAAAGTTTTCACCCACAGAGGAGGCAGTCTGTTGCATCTCTAAATGAGTCACATCCATCCGTTCTGACACCGTGGTTCACCTGATTATCTCTAAATGGAGCATTTCCTCTCTCCTATCTTCTCAGATATAGAAGAATTGTCAAATTGTCAGTTTCATGTGTGTGTGTCCTATTTTGAAAGAATTTTATTGTTTGATTCTGTTGAGTTCCAAGAAATATACCAGGGGTAATTAAACAAAAATGACTAAACTGAGACATTTTTCAAAGATCCATGTGTGTCTGGAAGTAGATTTAGCCTATGGAAGCTTATGGTACCAATTTTATTATCTCAGTCTCTAAGGCAGTGGTTCTCAATCTGTTCTAGCCTACAACTCCCAGAAGTTTTAAGATGCCTACTTTTGTTTCCCAAGTAACCTTTGAAAACTAGAGGGAAGGACTAGGTTGGGTACAGCCCCTGAAAAATCTCTAGCTGCCAACCCCTGCTATTCATTCCTATAAGGTAGTTATAGTACTGCCCTCCTCCTTTAAAAGCATTCATTGAATACCGTACGTCATCTCAGTGCATCGAAACTAAGTTGAACTCATATATGCTGCAAAGTCTGAAAAGCCTGAATAAGTTTCCCCAGTAACCAGTGGTTAGAATCATAGAATCATAGTTGGAAGAGACCGCGTGGGCTATCCAAGCCAAGAAGCAGGAAAATCACATTCAAAGCAGCTGACAGATGGCCATCCAGCCTCTGTTTAAAAGCCTCCAAAGAAGGAGCCTCCACCACACTCCAGGGCAGAGAGTTCCACTGCTGAACAGCTCTCATAGTTAGGAAGTTCTTCCTCATGTTCAGGTGGAATCTCCTTTCCTGCAGTTTGAAGCCATTGCTCCTCATCCTAGTCTCCAGGACAGCAGAAAACAAGCCTGCTCCCTCCTCCCTATGACTTCCCTTCACAGGTTAAAACATAGTAATGTATTATCATGATGTAATGTATTATGTAATGCATTATTATTTTCACATGTTGATGTATTTTATTTTATATGTTATGTATGTTATATATGGCTCCTTTGTGTGCTATTTTGTAAGCCGTCCCAAGTCCCTATGGGAGATGATAGCTGGGTACAAATAAATTATTATTATTATTATTATTATTATTATTATTATTATTATTAGAAACACAAGATGAATCCACAGCAGACAAGATCACTCTGCTGGCTATTGTATTGGATCCCAAGTGTCTAGGACTGTGTGATATATTGGCAAATAATGCATGTGGATCCCAGTAAGGTGGCCTTCTGCAGCTGGCAGATGATAATTTTGTCAGCTCCGATTGTGTTTAAGTGCAGGCCAAGGTCTTTAGGCACTGCACCCAGTGTGCTGATCACCACTGGGACCACTTTGACTGGTTGTTCTGTCTTTAAATGCTGACCACATTTTTCACATGCCCATGCTTGATATTGTCCAACTGTAGTATGCCTAGATATTTATAAGCTTCAGGCTGATTGCATTTTATGGTTTGTCCATTTGGTATCTCTATGCCCTTACTCTGAGTAATTTTCCTTTTCTTTAATGCCATGGTGGCACATTTGTCTAGGCCAAACTCCATACTGATATCAGTGCTGAAGATTCTGACTGTGTTGGTCAGTGACTGGATTTCTGTCTCTGATTTTCCGTAAAGCTTTAGATCATCCATGTACAGCAAGTGGGAATTTTTTGGTGAATTTCTTGCTGTTTGGTAGCCCAGGTTTGTTTTCTGTAGAATTACTGGTTCTATAGAAAATAATAAAATACAGAATAATAATTCTGTAGAATAATAATAATAATAATAATAATAATTTATTTATTAGTGACACATAGAGATTGTTGCCTCTCCTCATAAATAAGAACTATGTTTTTCTTGGTGCTGAAATTGCATGTCAGCACTTGGTTATAGGCAGGCTTACGTTAAGAACAAGACACAGTGAGTTGTGTTAATGCCTAGATAAATCTCCAATATGACCAAGAACCCATTATTGTTCTTCTAGTTTGGAAATTGTACTGATAGTGTGGAATTACTGCATAGCATATGCACATTTAGCACCTATGGAACACTTTTATACAGTACTTATCTTGTGTCTTTAAGTCCAAAGGTACATACACAGCATTTCTAGTAGTGGTGCTTCCTAGCATTTGAATTCTGAGTCAGATTTGTTTGCTCATGATTTGTTAAATAATATGGAAGAGCATCGCACATGTGGCTCTATTTCCTTTAGATGTTGGAGAGCTTATCCATGTGCAGTTCCTGCACAGATGGCAGGACATTGAAATGACTCATTCACATAATCATATCAGTATTTCTCCCAGGGAGTAAGCCCCCACCTATGTAGCTGTGCGATATAAGCACAATTTCAGCCATGCAAGAGCAGCTGGAACATCTAAAGGACACTGCAGGGGCACTGGGGATGTAGAAAAAGAATTGCGTTCAAATGTGTTTTCTGATCAAAATTGCTCTTTTGTGCCTCAGGAATACCTCTGTTTTTATCCTGTTAAAGGTAATCCATGAGGAAACCAGTGGTTATGCTTGAAAGTCTGCTATCTTCAACCAAGGTTCTAGTACTGAATGGCAAGTGTGTTATTCAGGTAGAATGACATTTTCAAGAGTGGACAACAAGCAATGTTATAAAGGCAGTAATCTTTTTATTTTCTCAAATATGCCTGTGGAAATAACCCTACATCATTGTGTCAGCTCACAGCAGCCGTCCCCAATAACGACACAGGACTCCGATCCGTAATCTATTAGAAACTTTACTGCTGGATGCTCAAACATAACAAAAGCCGAGATTGACCAGCGGCCGCTGGTCACCTCCTTTATACCCACCCCCACATTTGAAAACACTCTTCCCGCCAAGTGGGAAATCCCGCGCAACTTTCCCGCCAAATACCAACTGTTTCCCCCCGAGGTCACCAGCCGCAATGTCCTTATCGGTGCTCTACGTCAGGACCCTGGTTTTCAGCGCCAAAACTGAAGGCCTGGAAACCGGTTCCTGACATCATTGTGTACAGATATTCCTAAGGGACTTGTGCCCCTGGAAACTTTGCCATGTGGCTGCAAGCATCCAGCCCATCACATGAGGTGGTGGCAATGCTGTTCTTTAAACAAAAGGAGGAAACCACCCATGGCTTTTATATATGTTTTTAAATGTATGACCCTCACCCTATGACATGTCTTTAAATGACATATACATATACCATCTCCAAATATCCCCATAGCTTTTGCAGGGAATACATGGCTCAATGACAATAGAAAGAGAGAATGATTTGGAATAATTTCCGTTTTAATACTATACACCACTCTTGATTTGAATGTGTAGATCTGTGGTTCTCAATCTGTAGTCCATGGACCACCACTGGTCCACAAAAACTAAAATATGGTCCACAACCTCACTGCTACTACACCATTGCAACGAGTGTGACTGGTCTTGCAAAACCCTTTTATCGTGCCAAGGCTTATTAAATATGGTTTTCTGTGGGTGAGCAGATGGCGACTACTGCATGGCATATGTTCTGTATCAGAAACTGGAGCTGATGTGGTCTATCCAATACAATTTTCTGAATCAGCACCCCAGATAACCAAACCGAATCTAAAGTTGACCAAAAACTGATTTGAAACCCTTTTGATACAAATTTTGGAGAGTGGTCCATGGTCAAATGGTCCCTCATCAAAAAAAGGTTGCGAACCACTGGTGTATTAGCTATACATGAAAGAGACTTCTTCATCAGAGTAGAGTACTGGAGACTCTGGAACCTTACATTGTACGCGTGTGGTATATACTGTAAAATGTGTGCCATTCTTTTGTCCAAGAATTCAGGATATAACTGAAGACCTATCTCTTCTGGCTCGCCTACCCAGTCGGTTTTAATGATAACATCTGTATTATTGGTATTAGTGATAGTCCTTGCTGTGTGTATTTAGACATATGCATTTTAATACTGTTGCATTTGTCTGTCTGTTTTAACCACGTTGTACCCCACCTTGATCCTTAGGGAGAGGCGGGTCATAAATTAAATGCTTTATTGTTGTTATTGTTGCTTCTTCTTAATAATTTGGAATTTGAATATTATATAGGACAGCCCCTGCTGATTCGTTGCCCAGGAAAAATGCTTCACTGTAGTTTCCACAGTCCCTTGGCTAGCATGGGATTTGGAATCCCAGTAATCTGGAGGACACCAAGTTCAGAAAAACCGTTTTAGGGCATAAGCCACCTTTGATTTTGATAGGTATCCAGAAATACACAAAATAACTCTTGGAAACAACAGACAGATAGTCTTGTGTTCTATTATGTCCTTGATGATTTCATTTATTTGATATAAATAACAATATCCTGTCATTTATCTGTATTTTATTGCATAATAGTCGCAATCATGTAATGGTTGCACCTCCATTTTTGGGGTCCCAGTTTTGGTATTTCTGTTTTCCTCATGCAATAGGCACACTGTTGATTTACTGTTCCATATACACACTTATTTGCTTGCCCGCCCAAAGACCCACCTGCCCATTCACAGACCCACTCTCTCATCCACTCATCCACGTACTCACCCATGCATTCACTGACCAGCCCCTTCCAGAAACACTGCTTGAAACATTTCTGTGAGTTGTGAAAGAGTGCATGGTGATAGAGTGCATGGGTGAGTGAGCTTCAAGATGGGTTTTTGGAATGGATGGTGAGCTAAGGGATGGGCAACCGAGTGAGTGCATGAGAGAGAGAGAGTGAGCAGACAAGCCCTTTAAAGACCACTGCACCATTTGTATAATGAGTGGATGATGAGCAATGATCACCACCAATTGACACCTCCTGGAAATGTGAAGTGCCCGTTCTTTAAACTGATATGCACATGGGTCATTAAGAATTGGGACCTTATCACGATGGACATTGTGCTTAAAAGCTTGTTTAAAACTAACATTCATAATGCACCCGATGGATCAGAAAATGATGCATTGTGGGAGAGTGAAGGGGAGGAAAAAACATTTTCCATGTGTAGTGCTGAGGAGGGCACATCAGATAATACCAGCAATGACAATGGTGCGGAGTCTTCAGACAAGGAAAATTAAAATGTTTTAGGATGTAATTTTTTTTCTATAAACTCTTGGATATGTTCTCATGTTGTTTTCAACATAATTTTATTAAAATATTCCTGTTTTGAAACAAAAAAGGGGGGAACCTCACATAATAGTTTTCCAAATAAGGGGGGAGTGCAACTATTACGTGATGAAATATGGTAATCACATTATTGACAAGTCAGTTATCAACAGCGCATAATGGTATAAGAGGAACAGCTCCATATACTGTGCAAATCCTCACCTTTTGTGGACTGTGTATTCAGCAAGAGATGCTCAAGAAGAATATTATAATTAAAGCCTTATCTTGGGAGTTTCTTTGAAAGTTTTGCATACAAAGTAATGTCCTGGTAACTATGGAACCCATAACAGTATTTCCACCAATTTGTGCCTGAGGGAAAATGGTTTCTAGGAATTTGCTAGGTCCTCCAGGCACTTATACGATATGCATCCCCTTCAAGTTACCACAGAGTCACCGTGGAGAACCTTGCAAAATTTTAAGGAGGATACCTCTCTGAAAATTTCTAGGTTTTCCAAAGTGATTCTGTGGTATGCTGGACTGGAAATCAGATAATTTAATGATGTTCAGTTTATGGTTTCAGATAACTGTGGTCTAACAAGGAACATATCCCTTGTGTATACAGAAATCTCACTGTAAATGTTTCAGTGCAGGCAGTAATCCACCTGACTAGCATTTTACACAGTTTCTTAAGGATCACCGTGGCTTATTTTGCTTCATCAAAGTTGTGTGTGAATTTCAGGTTCCCAACGAGCCTCTTCCATCGCAGCTTCCCGACTGGAACAAGCCATGTCTGAAGTAACCATGCACAGTACTGCCTTGAAGCAAGGGCCTTTGCAGCTGTGGACTACTCTTGAACAGATCTGGTTGCAGGCTGGTAAGTACAGCGATACCTTGACCTACGAGTTTAATTTGTTCTGTGACCAAGCTCGTAACTCAATTTGCTCATATGTCAAAGAAAATTTCCCCATTGAGATGCATTGAAATTCAATTAATGATTCCAGCCCCTCAAAAACTACAGTAATTTCTCCCTTTAAGAGCTCATTCACAGAATGAATTAAAACAATTTTAGTCTCCCTCCCTTCCTGTTGGAGGCCTCACTGGCTGGTACCTGTCTAAAGCTGGGCTGGAGGCCTCCCAGAGGCACCTGATGGGAGGATGAGGCTCCATGGGACCATCTGCCACCCTGCAGAAGAAAGGTCACTAGTTTGTGCCGTGCGAGCAGGCTCTGCACAAAATGGCAGGTAATATCACAATAGCGCTACCTCTAGCAAGAGTACCATACTCTTGCATGAGCACTATCATGAGAGGTACTACCAGCACAAGATTATGGTACTCTCGTGAGAGGTAACACTAGCATGAGAGTACCTTCCATCTTGTGTTGGGCCTGCTCGCAGGGCACGGAACCCCCTCCTTCAGCAGCGGCTCGTAACTTAGATCACCACTTGCAAGTTGGAACAGAAAATCGGACGAGCTATGGCTCGTATCGGATTGCTCGTAAGTTGGGGCATGCTTAAGTCCAGGTTCCACTGTTACTGGGGTTTATTTTTTCTTTTTCTTTGGTTTTAGAGTCTGACATGAATGGCATTGTTGCAAACATTTTGATAGTGCTTCATGTTGTGGATGTGGGGTTTCAAACCTTAATCCCATCTATACTTACCATCCACAGGCCATGATGGCAAAGGCAGGGTTTCTTCAGCTTTTCCACTTGCGACCCCTTTTGGCCCAAGAAATGTTTACGTGACCTTGGGTATATAAATATATAAAAATAAGTATAAAAATCAAACATTTACTGATAACAAATTGGCATTTGCAAGTTCTGCTAAACAGGCTGATATTTCTTTTTATGAAGTCAGCTAAAGCATAGTTTGCAGAGTCCACTGTAAACACTGCATAACAGATTCATGTAAATGTCTAAACCAGCCACTAGGTGATGTTCCGAAAACCTTTACTGTTGCCAATTTTTTCAGGTCACCAACATTGGACTAAGGGGTCCCCATTGGGGTCAGGACCCACAGTTTAGGAACCAGTGGGCTAAGGTGTTCAGTAATACAGCCATACAAACCTTACCAGGTAGATGATTAAGTTATGTTCTGCTGTGCACGTGCAAAGAGACAGCAAAAATATCTTGTCTAGAATAACATTTCTTAAAAAAATAAGGCTCTTGAAAAAATAGAAAAATGGGATTTACAATAGATCAGCACCCTAAAAGGGGGGTCTCCATGGTATGTAGGGGCTGCTGAAATGTTTAGGTTCTTTTCTTGTCAATATTTCATTTGCAATTTGGATCCTAGCTGTTACCGTTGCCCTGTCGGAGCTTTTTAATATCACAGATCTTGTTGCATAAGCTGGCATCTTATTCCTTCATCTTGCAGTACTGTATTATTTTAAGCCTTTTTCACTTGACTGCAGTGCCCTGCTCCGCTTGCCACTGCCAGTACTCTTCGCTAAGCCCATGCTTTACCAAATATGGCCACTCACAGAAGAACTTGCTCTAGTAATTTGATCCTGGATTGGCTGAACACCATCAGCAATACAGTCGTACAAACCTTACCAGGTAGATGATTAAGTTATGTTCTGCTGTGCACATGCAAAGAGACAGCGGAAATATCTTGTCTCTTGGCATTTTCGCTCCAAATTGCCTGCAAAAAATGTGTCATTTCTGTCCCCCAGGAGCAAATTAAACATTTGTCCTTAAAGGAATATTGGAACGAACGTACCATCAGTTTCAGTGTAGTTGGAATTGAGGGCAGCATAACACAGTGAGCTAATGGAAAACATCTGTTCTCTCATGTTGTGTGTGCACTAGGACCATTCATATATATCTGTATCTAAATATATCCCATCATACAGAGTTTTAAATGTATAGGTTGCTTTTCAAAAAATGTGCTGCAAATTCCTGGGAAACGCATTTTCAAATCCAAGGAAAAAGTGATGAGGGAAAGACTGTCTTCAGAATGAAAAGCTTCACAAAGTCAAGAGCTGAAATGTTTATGTCAGACCTGTCAGGTTCCACACAACTGCATTGGCCTATTCCGCTCTTTCTCCAGGGAACACCCATCCACTGTAAGTCACCTTTGGGACTCATCCTGCTTTCCAGATATTCATGCTACTCTTCAGTCTGTCAAAGACTTTTGCTTACAAAGTAGAATGCACTTCCTTATTACATTTCTGTACTAGTTGATGCCGTGGCCAAAGAAGACCTGTGTCTAAATAATTCGTGACAAAGCAGGGTTTTCTGATTTGTCACAAATTATTCCTCTTTTACCGGATGCCTCGTTTGGACGCCTCTGGTAAAAGCGCGAGACCTTGCGCATTTTGGGCACTGTCTGGTTGGGCCCATAGAATCCTGGGATTCGTAGTTCGTTGTGGCACCAGAGCTTTCTGAAGAGTAAATATCTCACAAAGCCATAAACTCCAGGATTCCAAATATTGAGTAATGGAGTAGTTAATGAGATGCCGAATGGCTATAATTTTGTAGTCTGGATATTGCCTTTGACAGAGACCACATTCCTAACCAGCCAAGAAGACCACGAGTCTTGCAGAAGCTGTATTGAATCGAATCCCTTCCAGTTTAGAAAAATAGGGAATTGTGGTACTTAGAACTGTTCTTTTCCATGGTAGCTTTGTGGCAGAACTGTGGCTGTGTTTCTGGACTGGAGGAGGTTTAGATCTGGTGTAAATTATCTTCTCCTTCACCCCGGTGCACAGTGTTTTGTTTTCTCTCTAGGCAGATCATTTAATTTAGCTGGCAGTACAGGTTCTGATAGCAGAAAGGGGTTTTTGATAGCACAAGGAGATTATACCCAGCCTTTAATTTCTACAGCTATCTCATTTTGAGCGAACACCCTGTTGTTTTTCAGTTTATTTTTCACCTTTTCTTCTCTAAAGTAGAGGTCAAGGTGGCTAGTGATGAAGTGAAGAAAACAAAATACAAACTGAAAACAAAAATGAGACTGTGCAAGGCAAGCAAACTTAGGTAGGTAAAGGTTTTCCCCTGACATGAAGTCCAGTCGTTTCTGACTCTTGGGTGTGGTGCTCATCTCTATTTCTAAGCCGAAGAGCCGGCATTGTCCATAGACACCTCCGAAGTCATGTGGCCGGCATGACTGCATGGAGCGCCGTTACCTTCCCACCGGAGCGGTACCTATTGATCTACTCACATTTGCATGTTTTCTTTTTTCCTTCAATCTGTTATTTGATTGGGTATATTTGATCTTCTGATTCCAAAAGTGGCACCAGTTATCCTCTATTAGTTGTAGTTTTTGAGATACAGAACATATGTCATGTATCAGTCTTCATCTGGTTGCCCATAGAAAATCATGATAACCATATCTAAGAAACTAGAGCTGATACAAGGGAGTCGGCCTGAATCTATTGAGAATCCAGGTTTGAAGTACCCACTTGATCCTAAAGTCTACTTTTAGTTGCATCTGCACTGTCAAATTAATGCAGTTTGACACTACATTAACTGCCATATCTCAATATAAATCCCAGGAATTATAGTTTGGTGAGACATCAACACTATGTGACAGAAAAGGCTAAAGACCATGTAAAATTACTATGATTCTGCAAGTGGTGCCAAACTGCATTCTTCTACAGTACAGATGCACCCTTCATAATGGAAATAACCAATTTCTCTTCCAAAATTCGGCATTGCCTGCACTTGTTTCTATTAGGACAGCAAGTAGCAGCATTAACTACTGATGGGTTTCATCCTGGGTGACTCTTCTTGCTGAAATCCTTTTTTGAAATCCATTTCGCTTTCAGGGACAGAAATCCAATTGTTTCTGCCTTAGTAGTGACAGGGAGAATGATTTTTGACATTCATTTGGAAAGCATCCAGCGCTGCAGATCAATTTAGCATGAGCCAGCATGACTAAGCTGTGCTTCTTTTCATTGTACATCAATGGCAAGGCGACATGGCATGCCCAGCAACAAAAGGCTGACAAACGTGATGCAAGTGAAGCACAAACTCTTCATGCGTTCTGCAGAGAGCAGGTACTCCTCCATGGAGTATTTTTCTATTGTTCTTAGTGTTTTGGCCCAGCTCGACATTGTGTTAGTTACATAGCTTGGAGAATTACTTCAAAAAGTAATTCGTTACCATTACATATATCAAGTATCTACATTTGTAGTTAGATGTGTTATAGTAATTCTTTACTTACTTGCTATTCAAAAATAATTACGTGTAGAATGCCACAAGAGGCTGGACTGTGGTTCAAAATACATTAATAGAAGGAAACCACAAGCATCTTGTAAATGCATAGGCTTACAGTTTTAGTCTCAATATCATAGTTGATTTTGATGTATTTTGGGGTGCACAAAACACTAGAAAAATGTTGCACTGCATACAATTCTTTCACAAATTATATTTCTTTTCAATTCAATAGTTCCTCAGTTGTGATTAAGTGCAGTCGCTAATGTTCCAATGTGAATTCTCTTTGTGCTTTTGTTCCAGTGTGATTTCTTTTTGTGCTTCTTGTGTTTTACATCAGCAAACTGAAATGTTTTGAAAGTCTACTAGAAAACCTGAACCCCTTTCTTACTGTTTACTCTGTAAGCCCCGAAGAAATCTTAAGGTAAAGGTATAGGTTTTCCCTGACATTAAGTCAAGTCGTGTTCGACTTGGGGGGGGGGGGGGGGGGTTGGGTTTGCTCATCTCCATTTCTAAACCAAAGAGCCAGCGTTGTCTGTAGACACTTCCAAAGTCATGTGGCTTCTGCCGTTACCTTCCCGCAGAAGTACCTATTGATCTATTCACATTTGCATGTTTTCTGCTCGGTTGGCAAGAGCTGGGCTAACAGTGGGAGCTCACCCTGCTCCCTGCATTCGAACCGCTGACCTTTCAGTCAGCAAGTTCAGCAGCTCAGAGGTTTATTACAAGACAAAGACATCAAAGCAGTTGGGAGAGGAAAAACTGTTCGTGATGGAGCAAATCTGAGCTCGTTTTTGGATTTTGAATGCCAAATTCCTATAAAACCAACATGCATATATATGTTTTAAAATGTTTATGACTCAGTTTTGCAGCCCTGTGTTATTAAAGCAAATGAAAAGTATTGAAAATTCAGCCAAAATAAGTAAAACGATCTTTCACAGTGCTACAGTTGTGATGTAATGCAGTTATGCTTCGGTACAAAAAGGTTTTAATTACAAATAACTTGTAAGTTCCATCCAAATCTGTAAGTTACTTGTAAGTTACATCTGCTCTTGGAAAGAACTTGGAAAGAACTTCACAACCTCTGAGGATGCCTGCCATAGACGAAACGCCAGGAGCTAATGCTTTTAGACCATGGCCATACAGTCCAAAAAACCTACAACAACCCATTGATTCCGGCCATGAAAGCCTTTGACGATACAACTTCTAGTCCCTTTTAAGTTGGGTTCCCTTCTGTAGGATGGCTGCTCTCTGTTCTAATTTTCTATGGATTGGTGCCTTGCACCATATTTTTACCTCAACTGCACTATCACCTTTGTCCCATCTGTTTCAATCTTCTGTCCATTTTCTATCTATCATATTGATGAAAAAGTATGGCCAGTTTTGCACTGTTATTGAGCCAGGGTATATTTGATATGAGTTTAGCAGCATGTACCCCCAGCACGGCATAGTAGCTAGACATCGAACTATGATTCTGGAGAACAGGTTTTGAATCCCCACTCACCTATAAAAAGCTCTCACACTCACAGTTTCAGAGGAAGACTAGGGCCTCATCTACACTGCCAGATAAAATCCAGATTATCTGCTTTGAACTGGATTCTATTAGTCTACACTGGCATATAATCCAGTTCAAAGCAGATAATCTGGATTTTATCTGGAAATATAGATGGGGCCTAAGGCAAAATCTCTCTGAACGAATCTTGCCATATATGGTTGGCATAAGTCTGAAACAACCTGAGCGCAAACAATAGCAAAACGTTTGAGATTAGTTGCTCAGTAGGTGGTAAGAAATTGTAAGAATGGAGGTGATACTCCTCTGGCTAGGATCAGTCAACCACCAAGGGAGAACAAAGCACAGTAAACAGTACTGTAACCTCAGCATGTAATTCTTCTTGATCAGGGAGAGTCAATAGCTAGCTTGGTTTTGTGGACTCATTCCAAAGTAGTGATGTGGTAGAACCACAACTCAACATTTCAAAGCACTAGGACTCCTTGGTGACTATATGATGTGACTTCCCACTCAGTCCAACAGCCTTCCTATTCCCACTTGTGTTTAGAGGCAACCCTCACAGAGTTATTATCAGAGAGATTTTGCACAATTCCCCTTACTAATGAAACTTTGGGTGCATCTGCACTGTGAAATGAATGCCGGGCAAAAGTATGATTGCTAGGGCCCTACGCTAGTAGCTGAGATGCTATGCTGGTTGCGCAACATGAGGCAAATTAATGAAGGGAAGACGTGCGCAATGCAGGTGAGAAAGTGGGGAACTGAAAGGGGGGGGGGGGAACAAACAACCAAGCATACTGCTTAAGGCGAGTGAAGTATTGTTAGAGTTATTTACCGTTAGAATCATAGAATCATAGAATCAAAGAGTTGGAAGAGACCTCATGGGCCATCCAGTCCAACCCCCTGCCAAGAAGCAGGAATATTGCATTCAAATCACCCCTGACAGATGGCCCTCCAGCCTCTGTTTAAAAGCTTCCAAAGAAGGAGCCTCCACCACACTCCAGGGCAGATAGTTCCACTGCTGAATGGCTCTCACAGTCAGGAAGTTCTTCCTCATTTTCAGATGGAATCTCCTCTCTTGTAGTTTGAAGCCATTGTTTCGCGTCCTAGTCTCCAGGGAAGCAGAAAACAAGCTTGCTCCCTCCTCCCTGTGGCTTCCTCGCACATATTTATACGTGGCTATCATATCTCCTCTCAGCCTTCTCTTCTTCAGGCTAAACATGTCCAGGTCCTTAAGCCGCTCCTCATAGGGCTTGTTCTCCAGACCCTTGATCATTTTAGTCGCCCTCCTCTGGACACATTCCAGCTTATCAATATCAATTGTGGTGCCCAGA
Source organism: Anolis sagrei (assembly GCF_037176765.1). NCBI lineage: Eukaryota > Metazoa > Chordata > Lepidosauria > Squamata > Anolidae > Anolis > Anolis sagrei. The sequence continues at coordinate 26,169,163 of NC_090021.1, read as the reverse complement.
ATTGGACACAGTATTCCAGGTGTGGTCTAACCAGAGCATAATAGAGGGGTAGCATTACTTCCCTGGACCTAGACACTATGCTCCTATTGATGCAGGCCAAAATACCATTGGCTTTTTTTGCCGCCACATCACATTGTTGGCTCATGTTTAACTTGTTGTCCACGAGGACTCCAAATCTTTTTCACACGTACTGCTCTCGAGCCAGGCGTCCCCCATTTTGTATCTTTGCATTTCGTTTTTCCTGCCAAAGTGGAGTATCTTGCATGATAAATGATAAACAATGGCTTATGAAGGCGGTAAACAAGGTAGAAATATTTCCTCTCCCCCTTTCTGGCAAACAATGTTCCCAGGACTCTGACACAGCTGTGTCTCTTACTCGCTCCGCTGTCTTGCGCTACCTCTTCCCTTCCTTAATTCAGAGCCGTGTTACGCAACTAGCATAGCGTTGGGTCCCAGCTATCATACTTTTGCCAAATGCAGTTTTGATACCACTATAATTGCTGTGATTCAGTACTATGGAATCTTGGAAGATGTAGTCTTACAGGGTCTTTGTTAGACTGGTGATAGCAGATTGCGGAAGCAAGCACATATCCTGTTAAAGATATTTCTGCCCCTTCTAATATAGTGTGACCCTGAACTCAAAAATACACATGAATCAGTTGTGACTTTAAGTAGAAAAGAAAATTGTCCATTCACTTTAGTTCAACAATGATACAAAGCACATCAGAATAGTTGATCTCACCACAGTATAATAACAAACACTTTCTTCAGTGAGTCTTCTTTCTTTGATGACAGAAAACAAAAGTAGTACAGGGTACAGTTTCTGTTCTCTTTGTTGAAAATACGACGCCCTTGGTTTGTAGTTCAGATAAGCAGTCTTTCTTGGCGTTGACTTACGTTTTAGTTTTCTAGCTTCCAAACGCCGCATGTCAGCGCCCAACAACAAAACAGCCACCTGCTGCTTCCAGCTCCGATGAGCTACCAGCTCTAAAACCAAGCCAAACCAAGTTAAGCAAAAGTAAAGCTCAACAACTACAAACTCAGTGCTTTGTTTTATACAGTAAGTAGATAACACAACCTACTAAGCCATAATGACTGCTTTAGTGCTGTAATAGAATGGTTCAGATCCTTTCTATTACTTAGATTTTTTTTCATGTCAGGAGCGACTTGAGAAACTGCAAGTTGTTTCTGGTGTGAGAGATTTGGCCGTCTGCAAGGACATTGTCCAGTGGACACCCGGATGTTTGGATGTTTTACCATTCTTTTGGAGGCTACTCTCATGTCCCCGCATGGGGAGATGCAGCTGACAGAGGGAGCTCATCTATGCTCTCCCAAGATTCAAACCTCCAACCTGTCCGTCTTCAGTCCTGCCGGCACAAGGGTTTAACCCATTGTGCCACTTGGAAAATTATCAGAAGGCTCATAGGAAGAACTGGAGCTAACAGAGTGAGCTTATCCACGCTCTCCCCGGATTTGAACCTGTGACCTGTCGGTCTTCAGTCCTGCTGGCACAAGGGTTTAACCCACTGCGCCACCAGTAAACTGTTAGTAGCAAAAGTCTTTAGCCTTCTCTGCCAAAGACTGCTGGGGCCTCACCAAACTACAATTCCCAGGATTCCGCAGGACTGAGTCATAGCAGTTAAAGTGGTTTCAGACTACATTCATTCTACAGTATATAGAGGCACCCCTTGTCATGTGTAACTTTCAGCACATTCCAGGATAAGCATCTTTCAGCATATGGACGGCCTAAAATAAGGGTGGGCAACTCTAGTTAGGATAGGGGCAACTTCCCCCTGCATGCTCACCTCGCTGCCCTCACCTCATCATGACCAGAAGCAATGTGAAATCACTTTCAATTTTATTTCCCTACTTTTGGGAAATTCTATTTTTTTTTTTTTGCAGTGGTTTTGAACCAATTCACCTAATGAAAAGATTGGGGTCAGGGGGCTTTGTGGGCTGGTAAAAGGGTCCCAAGGGCCTCATGGAGGATGAGAGCCGCTCTTTCCCCACCTTTGGTCTACAGATATTAAAGGCAATTATTTCATGTGCAGTCCCTACCTGGTTTCCTGGAAGGGATGTTTGCCCTCCCCAGGTCATCAGGTGAGTGGAGATTTACATGCTGAGCCTCACAATTCCTCATTCTCTCAGTCCGGTTTCTGCCGAGCTCTCTGTAAATTAATCCCATAGAGAAGAAGTGCTTCTGGTTCAACAGTAAGCAGAATGAATGACTAATGGGAGCATAAAATTTAATTTCTTGGAAGCACATGTTTATTGTAAGCCTAAATAACCTCCCTTTGTCATACCATTTTTCTCCTTTGTTGGCTTCGCATGAGCCCGGTTCCTTTCAGCTTTCTAGCCCATCAGCTGCTTCCCTTCTTCTTCTTCATGCCAGGAGGATTCTGCCTCTTGTCAAGCCGTGTTATTTTACTTCTAATGTTGAAAAACAATAAGGGTCAGAGCTGCTCTTTAACATTTTTTGAAACTTAACCTTGTGCAAATTAAACCACCCACGCCTCCTTTTATTGGTGATCCTTCTGCTTACAGATACAGAGCCTGGGGTTTAAATAAGTCCTGCTGACATGAATATGCCTTGTTGTTCCCATTTAGATCCAATCTTGTTATGCTTCTGGTTTTTAATTCCTCCTGTCCCCCATTTAACAGTTGCAGCGGAAAGGGATTTATGGGCCCACACAGATTCACGGCAGTCGAACCGCCAGAAAGTGTTCCTTCACTCTTGCATTTTAAAGATACACATTTCCCCATCCCCTCCTCTGTTTTGAGGTTGAGGGGAAAAGAGGTAAAGGGAATTAAATTGTTGGTTGCTAACAGATTGATGAATATGGTAATGCCCTTATGCAATATTCCTCCTGTGAGCCTCATTCATTCTCAACTCAGCAAGATATTTTAATGCATCTGCCTGGGTTTTTTGACATGTCAGTTCAGCCCACTGATTTCATGCTCAAAAGTCTGCCAGATGTTTTAAGTGCCTCTCTGAAAATGTACAAAACTTACAAGAGGTGCCTAAAACTTACCTGAACATTTAAAGGGTGGGATTTCATGTTATTTATTTATTTATCATGTCAGGAGCAACCAGACAGTTGTATTACATTTTTAACAAAACAAACAAACAAACAAAACACAAAGTTTGCAAGCTTGGTAGTTGATTAAATGTCCTTTGACCTGTAGCTGGCCACTTGGAGTGCCTCTGGTGTTGCCGCAAGAAGGTTTCAGGGATTTCAGGTGATTCTCTATAAACTGGGAATGAAAGAATCTGGTTTCTGTATGTTCATCCACAAACCCGTTCTGTCCAGTTCTACATTCAATTATTCTCAATTTTAAAGTACCAAATTCTATTTTAAGAATGTGAGATGACCTCCGATTGATGATAGCAAAGCCTGATCTTATCTATTATTCTTAAAATATGTATTTGTGTTGTAGATCAGTCACCAGAGGCCGATGGTTTAACTGATGATTTAGAGAGGATTGTGAGGTTTCCTGTGGATGATTCAGAGAGGATTGTGAGCTTTCCTGTGGCGCAAAGTGATGGGACCTCAAGTCCGGAAAATGATGGTTCTCTCTGTGAGAAAACCAGCTTGGAAAGTGCAGGGCCCCAAGGGCATTCAGAGGAGTCAGAAGTAGCAACAGCAGATAATCAAGTGAAGAGCTGTGTGATAAGGAGGGTTCCCTCGGGAACTTACCTGCAGCTATGGAGATCAACAAAAGTCTTCATTTACAAATCGGAGCCAAAAACAGATTGCGACATTCAGAGAGATTACATGAGCAAATTGTGAAAGAAATTAATGGGAAACAGAAAGATTTCATGAGTGTCTATTCAACAACAAGTTGCTTACCTTAAGGTCAGTTCAGGCAATGCTGCGCTAGAGTGAGAAGCTAAGCCTGAGTGCTCTTGTTCCTGGTTCAAGTCAAGCTTTGATTTCGGATTTAATATATCCTGGAAGTTTTCTATGTTCCTGTTCATGTTCTCCTGTTCAAGTCTTACTAGTTACATTTTCCTGATTGTGGACTTATTATGCTCTATGTGTGATTCCTGGATGTTCCTGGAATCACCTTTGGAACTTTATGAGACATTTGGATTATTGTTTGGTTCTCACCTTTGGCTAAACATTTTTGGATTATATCCAGTATCTTCCTTTCTTATTCCTGATTTTATATGCTTTTTATATGGTTTTACAATAAACTGTTCACTTATATTCTTGGACTCTTGTGTGATGCTGTGGCCATAGGTGTTTCCAAGCCTAGACTATAGCAATCTGAAACTAGATTGATAGGCAGCTGCCAGTGGTGACTGAAGACATTTGCAATTGTAGAGTGACAGCATGCTTAAGGACTCCCCAGAAAGAAATACTGGAGATTGGGGAAGTCAGTCAAACTATGGGAAATTGAGTGGTGAAAAGCGCAAGTTTGATCAATCCCAAAGAACCTAAAAGAAGCACCAATCTCTTCTACTCTTTCTGTTGGGGCCCCATTTTTAGCTTTTTAAAATGCCGAGGTGGGGAAATGATGGTAGCAGTGGATGGGGTTCCCCTAAAAGGAGCACCAAGAGAGTAGATGAGGTTGGTGCTTCTTTTAGGTCCTCCTGGGGTGGACTAAATGCCTACCATTCACCACTCTGTTTAGAGAATGGGGTGATTCCTTTTTTTTATAATAAGAGTTAATACTATAACAACCTTTATCAAAAAGTAAGCCATCCTTCCTCTGAGCAAAATACCTTTTTGAACATCTGGCTAGGGAAATTGTGACTTGTTTGGAAGCATATGGTAACTTTTCTGCATCATAGGAGGTTGTGTGAATCATAATATTACTCTTTCCTGAAGGCTAGCAAGTGCAGAGTTATTCACGCAGCTCCTTATTTCCAACTTTGCCAGTGCTGTGCTTTGTAAGAAACACATTTTTGTGCTTTCATATACCTTGAGGAGATTGCATCGTGTCAGATCTCGGGGAGAAGGAGAAAGCAAGCCAAGATTTAGGGCTTTAATAAAATTTCTCCTGTTGGAGATTGCTGCGATGCCCATTCCCTGCAAACACTTCTGGCGGTCTTTGACAGTAGTTAATAACCCTTGGGAGGCTGATTGGCTCAGGCATTTTAGTGCTGACAAAAGTCAGGGGGATAGAGCAGAAAGCGATAAAATGATGTCATTTCTTGCATTCAAGAAATGTTCAGAGATCAGCAGCCAGGTTACTAACTGGAGTGCCATATCGTGAGAGGACGATTCCCATGTTGTGGCAGCTCCACTGCCTGTGGATCCATTTCCAGGCTAAATACAAACTGCTGGTCATTACCTATAAATCCCTAAACAGTTCAGGCCCAGACTATTTGTAAAACCACAAGCCTCCTTCCTCTTTATTTATTTATTTATTTATTTATATTTTATTTTATTTCCACTCAATAGCACCACCTGGCACTCCTTCCCTGTCGCTGATCAGCCCTGACCCCTTGGCTAGACTACATCGGCTCTAGATTGTTCAATATGGTTTTCTGTGAGTGAGCAGATGGTGACTACTAGATGGCATATGTTCTGTATCAGAAACAAATGCTGATGTGGTCTATCTAATGCAATTTTCTGAATCAGCACCCCAAATAACCAAACCAAATATGAAGTTGACCAAAAACTGATTTGTAACCCTTTTGGTACTAATGTTGGAGAGTGGTCCCTGGTCAAAGTGGCCCCTGGTCAAAAAAAGGTTTTTACTGCAGTGGTTTGGATTTGATATATCACAACCCAGTTGCGGTTAGGCAATCCCTCATAGTTCAAGGATGATGGTCTTCCACATATAGTGTCTTGGTGTGGTTCCATAGGTGGCTGTGGAGCCCTATGCTTGATCCGCATGTTCTCCCGCAGTGAGGACATCAGTTTCCAGACGGTAGGCAGTCCCGGTCAGGGTTGGCTTGATGTACCTTCCTCTTGACGTTTCTCCCTTTAGCCTTCCATTTGTGCCTCTTCAAATTCTGCAGCACTGACCTCCAGTTAGAGCGTTCAAGGGCCAGGGCTTCCCAATTCTTGGTGTCTATCCTCAGTTTTTAAGGATGGCTTTGAGCCCATCTTTAAATCTCTTTTCCTGCCCACCAACATTCTGTTTTCCATTCTTGAGTTCGGAGTAGAGTAACTTCTTTGGGAGACGGTGGTCGGGCATTTGGACAACGTGGCCAGTCCAACGGAGTTGATGGTGGAGGAGCATCACTTTAATGCTGGTGGTCTTTGCTTCTTTCAGCACGCTTGCCCCCATTCCCCAAATCATGCAATCTCTCCAGACTTCTCCTAGCCATTCCTTTTACCCTCTTTTCTCTGAAGGAACAAGGATCCTGCTAATATAATATGCCATTGGTTGACTTTGGAGCTGCTTCAGATTACATTGTGAACTTACAGTTGACATTTGGGAAACATGGTGGGGTTTATCGTCTGTAGTAACCTTTGAGGGGAAAAGAGATGCCTGGCCCAATTGGAAAAAGAAGTAGTGAATGATGACAGCCTTTCCGCTGCCTTGAAGCTCTTTGCTTGAGACTTTTGATCCCAAGCTGTCAGGCTTTCGAGTTGTGCGGTACTCTGCTCTCTTATAGTCTTGCAACGAGGCCCTGCTCGCGATCCCACCTGCGTCGCAGGCGCGTTTGGTGGGGACGAGGGACAGGGCCTTCTCTGTGGTTGCCCCCCGACTCTGGAACACCCTCCCCAAAGACATTAGGCTAGCACCTACGTTGGCAATCTTTAGGAAGAACTTGAAGACCTGGCTATTCCGATGTGCCTTTCCGGAATAGGATAACCTCCAGCACTATGTCCCAGAAGCACTTTATTAGAGTTTAAGACTCTCTGCACATTGCACTTGCTCAGAAACCCAACATACCACCTGCCACACCCAGCACTTTTTTTAACCTGTACCCATCACTGGCCCGGCCCTGGTTTTTATTGCGTAATGGTGTAATGTTTTGTCATTGCTTGTTTTTATTTGCTTTGAATTGTGTTGTTATTGTTTTGCTGTTGTTGTGTTGAGGCCTTGGCCTTTGTAAGCCGCACTGAGGCCCTCGGGAGATGCTAGCGGGGTACAAATAAAGTATAATAATAATAATAATAATAATAATAATAGTAATAATAATAATAATAATAATAATGTAACAGTTTAGTTGAGCCATAGAGACCACTTCTCTCAAAATATGCATGGCCAAGAACTGAGTTCTATTGGAGGAAATCTCTGCATCCATCAGTAAGAGAAATACTCATACATTTTAGGAGGACATGAGCAAGGGCCTTCTTTGTGCTGACACCCCTGTTGTGGCATGCTCTTTCCTTCGAAGCCCTATTGGTATCATTGCTATCATTTCTGTAGTAAATCAAAATCAGGCCTAATCAAATTTATTTGGGCTGCATGTCTGCTATGATTGCATTATTTTAAATGATCTTTAAATGAGATCTTCAGACACAGTAATTATTTTAACAGAAAGAAATACATATCTCTATTCTATTATTACAATAGAGATAAAAGTACAGTACAATATCAGAAGGTGTTTTTACTAATAATTTGCAGAATTAGGCTGGTATTCCTACAGTTCTATACTTCTCCTTCCTCAATCTAAGATGACAGAAATTAAGACTGCTTTTTTATATCATACTTACGTTCCCAATACAATATTAATCTTAATAGCATCAGCTCTTACTTTTGTAATCTGTCTTGTATCTGAAAGCCAAAAGTAGATTTATCAACCAATGGATGATGCTTTCCCCCTATAGCTATAAACAAGAATTACTACATTTCTTTTAGTGTCAGATATTTCCATTTTAGTGAGATAGCCTAATAAAAAAAAAAAACCCGAAATGTATTTCTCTGAAGCTTTCATGAGGGCGTAATAACAGTTGGGTGTAGAGCATAATAAATCTTAGTCTTTACATTAACAGAAATTGATTGCTTATGCCAGGAGGGTACATTTGTATTCTTGTTCGATATTTCTCATTGTAAAAAGTGATAGAACAATTACTTCTTGTTGAGAAAAGTAAACAGAGAAATTACTTCATTTTTATGAACCTGTTTTCCCTTTTTAGGTGGTTTTCCATCTACCTGTTATGCGTCGTGTGTGAGGAACAATGTGTGTGAGCTAACACATATATCTAATAGATTCTACCAGTGCCATTTGATATAAAGCATATAATCTGGTTTGGAAAATATTAGTTGTATAAAACTAATTAAATAACATTCAGGGAAGGTTTTTTATCCCTGTACTCAGAGATCCCATACCTGCGATTTCACCTACATGCATCCAACAAAATATGTCCTTCCTAGGAACCTTCGAATAATTATCCCATTGGCACAATGGGTTAAACCCTTGTGCCGGCAGGACTGAAGACTGACGGGTTGGATGTTTGAATCCAGGGAGAGTGCGGATGAGCTCCCTCTGTCATCTCCAGCTCCCCATGCGGGGACATGAGAGAAGCCTTCCACAAGGATGGTAAAATATCAAAACATCTGGGTGTCCCCTGGACACCGTCCTTGCAGATTGCCAATCTCTCACACCAGAAGTGACTTGCAGTTTCTCAAGTCATTCCTTACATGGAAAAATACCCATCATTATTCATAATGGCAGCCACAGTGGTGCAATGGATTAAACCCTTGTGTAGGCTGAACTGCTGACTTGAAGGTTGGCAGTTCAAATCTGTGAGAAGGAGTGAGCTCCCGTCTGTCAGCTCCTACTTCTCATATGGGGATACAAAAGAAGCCACTCACAGGATAGTAAAACATCCAGGCATCCCCTGGGCAATGACCTTGCAGATAGCCAATTCTTTCACACCAGAAGCAACTTGCAGTTTTTCAAGTCACTTCTGACACAAATAAAAAAAATCATAATCCATTTTTCATCTGTTTTTCTTAAAATCAACATTGAAATGAACAATGCTGGTTATTTTGTGGAAGGATCCGTGAACTGATCAGTGAGAAAGGAGTTGTTTCCAAATGCTTAAAATACGCAATAACCTTATCTTTCTTAAAAAAAAAAACAGTTGTTATTTTTAGCTAGTAGGAGTGGTGGAAGTTATGAGGAGGATTATTATAGGGTTATTATTGTATCGGATTTTTTTGTTTTGGTTCTTATTTTAGAGTCAGTGTTTATTTGTTCTTTTTTATTTTTAACTGGTTGTGAAAATTCAATAAAAACAATTTAAATTATACAATATCTTAGTAATTCAGGGAGCACATTTTCAAATTCTTACATCATAAACTCGTTTATTTTTTATTTTTAAGGAGCACATCTCAGTTCTTAAGCGACCAACATTCTTGTCATTTTAGAGCAGTGGTTCTCAACCTGTGGGTCCCCAGGTGTTTTGGTCTACAACTCCCAGAAATCCCAGTCAGTTTACCTGCTGTTAGGATTTCTGGGAATTGAAGGCCAAAACATCTGGGGACCCACAGGTTGAGAACCACTGTTAAGAGTGAGGCCCTCCAAGATAAAGTGTGTATGTTTTTGTGGGGCGGGGAGTGTTTACACACTTCAATAAATTACATTTGTTTTGTTTTAGCTGAACTCTTCATGGACCAACAGCATCTCAAAGAAGCAGGCTTCTGTATCCAGGAGGCAGCCAGTCTCTTTCCCACCTCTCACGCTGTGCTGTACATGCGGGGGAGGCTTGCAGAGATGAACAGCAGCTTGGAGGAAGCAAAGCAGTTGTACAGTGAAGCGCTAACAGTCAATCCAAGGGGAGTGGAAATCATGAACTCCTTGGTGAGTGGATACAGAGTACTCCCATCTAGATTTATGTTCTTATCGTGTCATGTAAAGTGTTTTATTGGCCCTCCAGAGGTTTTTAAAGGCGTTTTGGGAGGAGTGGGGGTTGTCTTGGGTTTATTGGGCTCCAGCAGCCCAAGAAACCCAAGACAGATGTGTGGATGGGCACCGGAAGTTGTGCAACATGAGTCCTGGTCCCATCTACACAGCGCCC